>NC_035435.2:144790312-145105855 GCF_002127325.2 Helianthus annuus
ACGTTGACGAAACTTCATGAAATTTTAACCACATATTCTAGTGAGTATATTTTAGCTATACAAAGCTTCGGGTCTGCCAAAAGTTCACTCAGAGGTATAAATTAAACATGTTGACACTTTTGGCCCCTATAGTTTACAATACTTCACTTTTAGGCAATTTCCGCGTCGTATGATCCATGAACCATCCGTTAAAGGTTATAAACATTATGTGGGGTTATCATAGAGCCTATTTCTCCATTGTCGACACTTTGGACCCTTACGTTCCATAGTTTTCACGGTTTGTCACTTTTAGTCCCTTTAAAGTATGTTTTCACATAACGGAACCTTATGACACGTGTCAAGACATTATTGGACGAAATTTTTCGAGGTGTTACACCCCGATATTTCCACATATTACCGGTGGGCCCGGTGGGGAGTATCGTGACGTAGTTGATATCATCATAGTCAATACACACAATACAATAGCACAGCGGAAGGCTTGGTGAATAATTACTATTATATAACATAGTTTCTGAGTGTCCAAATGAAAGAATATACAGACTTGGTTGTAATAAAGATCCACAGGCGGATCATAAAATAAAATACAAGAAAACGGAAATAACACACTCCAGGTATCTAGGGATTTGCAAGATCCTCTTATTTGACACCTAGTAGCTCCAGCCTATTTACATGAGGTACCTGTCAATTAATCTTTGAAAAATACGTCAGTTTACACTGGTAAATACAATTAACTGACTCATTTGAAAATATTTATGAAAATTGATTTAAGTGCACAAGGCACAAATCATTTATAACTTGGGACAATTATTTAAGATAATCTTGTATACAAATTTACATGTTTGTCATACAATTAGGGCCGGTCTGGAAGCCGGTCATGATTAACCGACTCACCATTTATAGATCCCACAAAGGAGTTATCCCCAACATGTGGGTTTATTTTAGCATTTGCATCTGTCAGGTGTATGCCTACACCCTGTGCATAGGTTGTGGCCATTTTCAAATGAAATGAGCCGAGGATATCCAAGACACGGTCGTATTAACCCCCAATGCTTATGTTATCAAACAAAACAGATTAAAATGGGTTATGTAAATTTATTAATCACAATCCGATTAAATGATTTCATACCCGACCAAGTGGTATTATTATAATACCATATCCCGAGCCCGTATAAGGGAAAATAAGTTAATTGTATTTACATGAGCTAGATGTGAAGAAGTAACTCAGCCGTATATTCCTAAAGCCTAATGAAAATACCTTCTACTGAAGCTACTCAATCTGTATGGAAGGTTTAATAACCTATTAGGATACTAACGGGTCTTTATTTAAGTCAAAGACTTAGACCGGTTAGTGAGAAATATACTTTACGGTTCTAAACGCTAGATTAAGCGGAGACCGGAATATAATGTGGTTTAGACCCGACAAGTTTGAATACTTGTATAATATGGGTAAACTAAACACATTCTGGAATTTGAAGATTTAATGATAAGGTTAAACCCGTTTCGGCTATTTTATGTACACTAGTCACATAAACCGATCCGAACGCATAAATGCGTAATGGGTAATCAAATGAATTATATACAGGTCTCAAATGTTATTATGCTTAAAATATGTTAATACATCAGTTGGATGTTAACATATATGCCCAAAAAGTATTTAAAACCAATTTAAGTCCCGTAAGGGAATTTTGGTCATTTTAATGATTATAAAAGAGATTTTATAATAAACTGAGGTTCTAGTCACACCCCGATATTTTCACGTATTACCGGTGGGCCCGGTGGGGACTATCGTGACGTAGTTGATATCATCATAGTCAAACAACACGATTTAATGCACAGCGGAAGCGAAAAGTAAATCACATTACAAACTGAATAAATAGTAATATCAAAGTATTACAAACGGACTGTAAAGGATCCACAGGCGGATCGAAAGATAAAAAGATCATTGTTCAACAGACTTTAACCTCTAAAGCTTGCAAGACTTGGTTAATGATGCAAGGAGTAGCCTGCCTATTCCGTATAGTACCTGCACTTATCCTTTTTGGGAAAATACGTCAGTTTACACTGGTAAATACATATAACCAACTCATTTTGAAAAGAGTTTAAGAAAATTGGTTTGAATGCACAAGGCACAAAGTATCTTTTATAACTTGGGACAATCATTTAAAAATAATCTTGCATACAGTTTTACTTATTTGTCGTCCGTCAGGGCCGGTTAGAAGAGCCGGACAAGATTAACTGACACGCCACAGGTATAATGCCCACAAGGTTGATTCCTTTAAGTGGATTACCAGTTTTTACATAATGCAACTGTCAGGTGTATGCCTACACCCCGTGCTTAGGTCATGGCCATTTCATGAATGATGCCAAGGATATCCGGGACATGGTCATTTAACCCCCAAAGGCCATACACCAAATAATACAGATTAAAACGGGTTATGTGAATACATTAATCACAATCCGATTTAAGTGACTACACACCCGACCAAGCGGTATTATTATAATACCGTATCCCATGCCCGTATAGGGAAAATAAGTTAAAAGTATTTACCTGAGCAAGTATAAATCACAAACAGCGGGTGCAAGTATCTTTTACCAGGCTCCTAATCTGGAACGAAGGTTTTTAATAACTTATTAGATTCCTAACGGGTCTTAATTAAGCCTAGACTTAGACCGGTTAGTTTTAAAAAGAAGATACGGTTCAAAACGCACGATTAAGCGAAGACCGGATTAGAATGTGGTTTAGACCCGACAAGCTTGTATACTTGTTTAATATGGGTAAACTAAACACATTCTGGATTTTGAGATAAAAATGATAAGGTTTGACCTGTTTCGGCTAATTTATGCAAACTAGTTACACAAACCGCACCGAAAGCGAAAAGTGCGTAACGGGTAACCAAAAGAGTCATGAACAGGTTTCCTAAGTTAATATGCCTTAAATATGTTGTGATATCAGTAGGATACCTTCCATTATACCCAAAATGAATTTAAACTCAAATTATGCCCCGTAGGGGTATTTTGGTCATTTTAAAGCTTTAAAAGAGTTTAAATATAAATATGAGTTTCATGTCTGATATAATCAGTAAAAATACTTACTTTAATAAGTTATATCAGTATGGTATTGCATATATGTGAAATTTATTAATTATAACCAAACTATGCACCGAAGGGGCATTTTGGTAATTTCACATAAGCTTTAATTATGAAAATTTACTTAAAACATCAGTAGGTATCAAACCTTATATGTTAAAAATAGTTTTAACTTATACTATGCGTTAAAAACGCGTAAAAAGGCGATTTTAAGCGATTTCCGGGTTTTATAAGAAAAGCTTATATTTTTATCATCCCAGAAAGCTTAAAATAAAATCAGTAGCAAAAAGTTTGGTATCAAAATGTTAAGTAAAACTCATTTTATGCATGAAAAGGGTAAAACCGGCAATTACCGAATTAAAGCTATAACCCTATGTTACGCTCAGCCTAAAAATAAATAAAAATCTTCAAAAATCCTAAAATATTATTTTACATTAGTAGGTAAAAAGTTTGGTATCAAAAATTGGGTTTAGATAGGCTTTATGCTAATTACGCCATTTAATTAATAAAAAGCTTTCTAATTACGCTATTGAGCATAACTCCTAATATAGACCTCAAAAACTGATGTGAAAATTTAGGGACATGTTTATATTTTAGTAATAAAGGTTTCCATTCTTTCATATTTTCAAAAATATCATTTTAAGGTCAAAAGGGCATAACGGTCAACATTTAGGCATATAACGGAAACATGCATATGAATCGGATAACTAATGAACCAAGTTGTATAATCTCAAAGGGTTATACTAACATGTAACCTGGTCCTAATAAAGCTCTAAGGCATTTCTAAACTATGCTCTAATGGGTCAGAACTGAAAGTCAAAGCAAAAGTCCACTTATGCGACTTTCGGTTCCGAACTGAGTTTAGACAGAAAATTGTCGGGTTGAACAGGCTTAGACATGTTCTTACATTAATTACCAAGTTATATGAGTGATAAAACAAGTTGCATGGCTTCTACATTGTTAATTATGTGTTTATTTGCAAAATTGCTTTCTGTTGACTTTTTATAATTAAGTTTGACCCGACAATTGACCTACTTAGAGTGGGAATCAGAGAGTACCCTTTTAAGGGTTTATTACCCACATAATTACCAACTCAAAGCTACTCTTAATTCGAGAATTGACTGGACCATTAGTGATTAATCACTAAGTCAAACCTTAATTACGACGGTTTGACTTTAGGCCAATAAACTAAGTAAAACTGAATTAAGAAAGGTTAAGGACACTTACTGAAGTCCTATGCACGACTAATGATCTCTAGGAATTGGTCTTTGGCTCCAGGAATCTCCAGAAAGTGAGTTTGAATGGTTTCAAATGAAGTGCCCAAATTGTTGCAAATGGAAGTTCTTATATAGGGGTTTTAATTCATCAAGATCATGACAAACAAGTCTATGCATGATCCCTGATGCATAACAAGTGTCCCTAGTGCATGTAATACCATTGGGGCAGCCCCTAGTATGTAAAACAAGGCATCAAAGTCGGCTATACAGGCTGCATAGGCACCTGTCAAGAGTTTCTGTCACTGGCAGGCTTAGGCGGCCCGCGTAAGCTCCCACTGAAGGCTTACGCGGCCGGTATGAGGCCCAGCTCAGGTTAAACAAGTTTCAGCAAATTGCATTTTGGCCCCTGGTCCTTTTAAATGTGGTTTTAACTTCCATTTTTGCATATTTAACCCTCTAACTTGACTTTTAAGGGCTCCAAGACATAACCAAACTTCGTTAAGTCCTCGGTTAACTTTATGATCATCCGAAAAGCCTTAAATTTCAACGTTGACGCTTTTAACCCCTCATATACGAATGTTATCATAAATTTCTCATACTTTATCGAAACCTTGTGAAATTTTTATCACTTAATCTAGTGAGTATAATTAATCGTTACAAAGCTTCAGGTTTGCTGAAAGGTCACTCAGAGGTATAAATTAAACATGTTGACACATTTAACCCCTGTAGTTTGTAATCTCTCACTTTCTTCCACAATCGGTGTATGATTCATAATTCATTCATTTAAGGGTATAAACATCGTGTAGGGTTATTGAAAGGTATATTTATCCATTGTTGACACTTTGAATCCCATTATACACGTATATTCTGCGTTTGTCAACTTTAGTCCCTCATAAGTAATCTTTTACACGTTTAAAGTCCATGACACGTGTCGATATAATATTGGACATGAATTTTCGAGGTGTTACATCCTCACCCCCTTAAAAGAAATCTCGACCTTGAGATTTACTGAAATAAGTGAGGGTACTTTTCTTTCATTGTGGACTCTACCTCCCACGTGTACTCGGGACCTCTGCAGGCATCACATCTAACCTTTACAATTGGCACATGCTTCCTTCGAAGTTTCTTAACCTGCCGATCCTCGATCGACAAAGGTTTTTCAACAAATTTCAAGCTCTCATCTATGTGCACATCTGTATGTGGTATGACTAGCGATTCATTGGCTTGACATTTCTTCAGATTGCAGATGTGGAATACATTATGAATACCACTGAGCTCTTCAGGCAAGTTTAACTTATATGCCACTGTTCCGACACATTCGATGATCTCGAATGGTCCTATATACCTTGGGCTTAACTTACCTTTCTTACCAAATCGCATCACCCCTTTCTAGGGTGATACTTTAAGCAGAACCTTATCACCTACCTCGAACTTTAGAGGTTTACGCCTGTTGTCTGCGTAGCTTTTCTGCTTGTCTCTGGCAGCTTTGAGACGATCTCTTATCTGCACAATCTTGTCTGTCGTCTCCAGGACTATATCAGGTCCTGTTAGTTGGACATCTCCAACTTCTGCCCAACAAATAGGCATTCTGCACTTCCTGCCATACAAGGCTTCAGATGGTGTAGCTTGGATGCTGGAATGATAACTATTATTGTATGAAAATTCGATCAATGGAAGATGATTATCGCAACTTCCACCTAGATCAATAACACAAGCTCTTAACATATCTTCTAGTGTTTGAATTGTTCGCTCACTTTGACCATCCGTTTGCGGATGATATGCAGTGTTGAAGTTTAGTCAGGTGCCTAGGGATTGCTGAAAGCTTTTCCAGAAATGGAATGTATACCTTGTATCCCTATCAGAGATAATAGACACCGGCACCCCGTGGAGAGATACAATCTCATCCATGTACAGCTGAGCTAACTTATCAGAGCTGTGTGTTTCTTTAATAGGTAGGAAGTGGGCTGACTTAGTCAATCTATCCACTATAACCCAAATAGTATCATTCCCTTTCTTTGTCTTTGGTAACTTGGTGATAAAATCCATAGTCACCATCTCCCACTTCCAAGTGGGAAGTTCAGGCTGTTGTAGCAAACCTGACGGCTTTTGGTGCTCAGCTTTAACTTGTGCGCACGTCAAACATTTGGCTACATAGGTAGCTATAGACTTCTTCAAGCCTATCCACCAATAATTTGCCTTCAGATCCTGGTACATCTTATCAGCTCCAGGATGAATGGAGTATAGAACTGTGGGCTTCTTGGATGATCACATCCTGAAGTCCTCCATAGATTGGAACCCATATTCGTCCATTTAACCTCAGGATTCTGTCCTTGCCATAGGATAACTGCTCAGCAGTTACTCCTAACTTTTCATCAGGATAGTTAGCTTCTAGTACAGCTTCTTTTTGAGCGGCTAACAACCTTTCATTCAGACTATTCTTTAATTCAATGCTCTTGGCATTGATTCTTATGGGCTTCACCCTTTCTTTCCTACTTAAAGCATGGGCGACTACATTCGCCTTGCCTGGATGGTATCGTATTTCAATGTCATAATCATTCAAAGTTTCCATCTATCGTCGCTGCCTCATGTTTAAGTCCTTCTGATTGAACAGATGTTGAAGGCTCTTGTGATCAGAATAGATCACACACTTGGTACCATACAAATAATGCCTCCACAGTTTTAGTGCAAATACAACGGCACCCAACTCCAAGTCATGGGTGGTGTAGTTCTTCTCGTGCACCTTTAACTGTCGAGAAGCATAGGCAATAACCTTGCATTTCTGCATAAGCACACATCCCATATCAGTGTGTGATGCATCACAGTATACCACAAATTCTTCGATTCCATCAGGCAATGTCAATACAGGAGCATTGCTCAACTTCTGCTTAAGGATGTCAAAAGATTCTTGCGGCTTAGGACCCCAATCAAACTTGCTATTCTTGCGGGTTAATAAAGTCAGGGGCACTGTAATTCTTGAGAAGTTTTTAATAAATCGCCTGTAGTATCCTGCTAGTCCTAGAAAGCTGCGAATCTCCGTAGGTGTCTTTGGCTCTTGCTAATTCATAATAGCTTCAATCTTAGCGGGATCCATTTGGATACCACGCTTACTAACAACATGTCCAAGAAATTGGACTTCACGAAGCCAAAATTCACATTTTGAAAATTTGGCATAGAGTTTTTCTTGTTGAAGCAATTTAAGAATACAACAGAGATGATTCTCATGGTCAGCTTGACTCTTTGAGTAAATGAGAATGTCATCGATGAAAACGATGACAAATTTATCTAAGTAGGGCTTGCAGACGCGGTTCATGAGATCCATGAACGCTGCAGGTGCATTAGTGAGCCCAAAAGGCATCACTAAGAACTCGTAATGACCATAACGAGTCCTAAATGCAGTCTTGTGTACATCTTCATCTTTAACCTTTAGTTGATGATAGCCTGACCTCAAATCGATCTTAGAGAAGTAACTTGCCCCTTGCAAATGATCGAACAGATCTTCGATCCTGGGCAATGGATATCTATTCTTGATAGTGACTTTGTTAAGCTCGTGATAATCGATGCATAGACGCATCGATCCATCCTTCTTCTTTATAAACAGGATTTATGCTCCCCAAGGAGACAAACTAGGTCTAATGAACCCTTTGGCTAACAAATCATCTAGTTGGGTTCTCAGTTCTTTCATTTCCGTTGGTGCCAACCTGTAGGGCGCTCTTGCGACAGGTGCTGCAATTCTGAATTCTACTTGCCTATCTGGTGGTAAACCAGGTAGTTCTTCACGGAAAACTTCTGGGTACTCAGAAATGACAGGGATATCTTCAATCTTGGGCTTCTGCTCATCAATAGTTACTTGTGCCATATAAATGACACAACCCTTCTTCAAGCACCTAGCTGCCTTAAGCATAGACACTTGCCCAGGCAGTCCATATTGGGTATCTCCCTGAATGGTAAGTGGCTCACTAGACGGAGTCTTGATCACCACTTGCTTCTTGTTGCAAACGATCTAGGCTTGGTTATGAGATAACCAGTCCATGCCTATAACTATGTCGAAACCGGCTAACTTCAAGGGAAGCAAGGATAACAGGAAGGAGTGGTTCCTAATGGATATAACACATCCATCTAACACAGTTGAGGCTGTCTCTAGGGTACCATCAGCTAATTCTACCTTATATTTCACGCTTAGGGTTTTAATAGGTAAGTTCAACAACTTACAAAACTTATCATCTACAAATGATTTATCCGCACCCGAATCAAATAACACTCTTGCATAAACATCATTTATGAGGAAGGTACCTGTTATCACATTATCGTCCTGAACAGCTTCTCGTGCATCCATTCGGAAGACCCTTGCATTGGTCTTCTTGACTTCCTCAGGCTTTTTGGCATATTTAGGGCAATTGGTCTTGATGTGCCCTTTTTCATTGCAGTTGTAGCACGTAGCATCCTTAATTTTCTTGCAATCTACTGTCTTGTGCTCTTTGGACTTGCATAGCCCACATGCAAACGGTCCTGTCTGAGATTTGGATTCAAACCTACATTTTCCAAAGTGACATTTCCGGCAAGTCTTGCACTTTGGCTTCTCCTCTGTTTGCTGACTACCTTTGTTGGACCCAGACTTCTTCTTGAAGTCAGTGTTACCCTTATGCTTCTTCTCAGATCTTCGTGAGTTATCGTCCTCACGCTTTCTCTTACCTTCTTCCGAATTCTTAAGCGATCTCAGCCTGATCGCATCCAAAGTAAGAGACAAAGATAGATCCGCTGCTGACCTAAAAGTAGCAGGTCTAGATGCCTTGACACTGGCCTTGATTTCTGGGGCTAAACCCCCAATGAAACGAGCAATTCGTTTGGGTTCCGGTGTTTCCAGATACGGAACCAGTCGAGCCAGGGTATTGAAACTGGTGAGGTAAGCTTGACAATCTAAATTTTTCATCACCAAAGATAAGAAATCTGACTCAATCCTTTCAACCTCATGTTGAGGGCAGTAGTTCTCCTTAATAAGAGCAACAAACTGATCCCATGTCAGATTGTATAGTGGGACCTTTCCAGCAGCTTGAATGAGAGACTTCCACCATGCTAGTGCCTCTCCTTTAAATGATTGGGATACATACTTCACTACATCTCTATCAGCATAACCGCTGATATCTACCACGGTATCCATTTCATCCAACCACGTCATACAGTCAATCGCTCCTTTCTCCCCAGTGAAATCCCGGGGTTTGCAGGAGACAAAATAATTATAAGTACAGGACTTGGTACGTGATTCATTATCATATACTATCCTTTTGGATGGAACACTGTGTTGATTCGAGGAATGTTGAACATCCTCTTTCTTGGGCTCATGTTGTGTAGAGGGTGGCTTGTTATGGGCCTCAGATTGTGTCTTAGGGTGAGATCTAGAGTGGGGTACTGATGAGGTCTTACTATGCGTCCCACTAGATTCCCTGAATTGCCTATCCACAGCTTTAGATACAGCCGTATCAATCAGTGTTCGGAGCTCTTCTCTGGTTATATTAATCCTAGTGTTCTCATGGTTTTCCAAGGGGTGACTGTTTACTTCTTCTGACCCAGCCATGTAGCTTAATTGCTACATAAAAAGAAAATAATGACAAGGTTTATTTAGAAGCTTATATAGTACTATCGTTCTTGATGATTTATTAACCATGGTATCAATAACCATATTGGTTAATTTGTAAAATATATTTATTCAGGATTTTTATCATAGTAATCCTTTAATTATAACTAAATAATAGCACAAAAGGCCAAGCCACAGGGACATATTTAATTTATAAGCCAAGATTTTATAGAATCGAGGCACTAAGGCTTGAATCAAAATTCATTACCTTTTCTTGACAGGGAGTCGTAGACCACCACTGTCTTTAGTCCTAGAGGACATTAATTATGGCCCGTAGGCACTTCATCACTAATGGATGATTATATAAATAAGGGAAATTGGAATAACCCAATTTAAGGATGACTTGTGTGATTTTATCGAATCACATTTTGCCAAGAATGTTAACATGTTTTCAGATGTTAACAAGGATTTGAATCTTTTGAATAGGTTTTACCATCATGGCCATGTCTGAAATGACATATAGGCTAGGTTTTACCTTTAAGATTCTTTTTAATATTTAACGCAGAACAATCCTAAATTGAGATGTTAATAAGGATCTGAATCTAATTGAGGAACTACCATCTTGGCCCTGTCTTAAAATGACACATGGGCTAGGTCTTGTCCTTTTTAGATTTTGTCATTTTATTATAATGGTAGATCTTATAAAAGGAATGTTATTTTTCATTTCTTTCATATTTTATGTTTATGCATATAATTAAAAATGAAAATTTAAATTTAATCATTCCACTACAAAAATTAAAAAGTACAGGTTTGCCCTAAATGGGACTTGAAGAGAAATAACTCGCCCGCGCAGGGGCTAAACAAACATAACATACCCACGCAGGGTTAAAACAGAAAGACATGCCCACGCAGGGCTGAATACAGAAACAGATGTCCACGCAAGGACTTGATTACAACATAAATAAATAAACAAGGATCTTCAAAAATCCCTTCTCTTGGTCATCCCCTTGATTAGGCTTGCCAAACCTTTGAAGAATCCGCGGTTGTTCCTGCGCTCTTCTGGGACCTCCCGCTCAACCTGGCTCAACCTTTCGAGAACCTCCTGTTGTCGTTCTGGTGGTATCAATTGCGGCTGCGGTGGCTGCTGATGTGGAGGTTGAGGAGGCGGCGATTGTTGGTACCCATAAGCTGGGTATCCAACTCCCCAGGGAGCTCCATAGGGCCCCTCAGGGTGGAGAGCATTGTAGTCCCATGCTGCTTGGTATGGGTCAACCTCAGCATAATTGTAGTTGGTGTGGGCCGGGTGCTCAAAGGGATTATACGCCGCTGAGCTGGCGTATGCAGGAATTGGGTTATCAAAACCCAACGGTGGTGGCGCGACAGGCGCGGAGTCTACCTCGGAGACGGGGTTTGAAGGCCTACCCATCTGCGGGTCTTCGTGGAGTGGCGGGTAGTGGCTGCCACTTGAAGGTTGAGGGGTGCTGATGCGCACTCCTCCTCGCACGGACATCCGTGCGTTTAATCTTCTTCGCCTCGGTGGCTCCGGAGGCGGCTGCTGAATTGGTGGTGGTGGCGGTGGAGTGACCGCGACAAAACGAGAATCCTCGGAGGGATCCTGCTGCTGCTGGTGAGGCGAGGAGTGGTAAGAAGGGGTAAACACCCAATCATATTGGGCAAATCTCGCCTGGTAACTGTTTGGACCACGGTATGGTGATCCATGGAAAGATGGCCCATCAGAGATCTCGATGGGGTGAGTAGGGGTCCCGGTTGGAGGCTCGGCGGGATCCGTGTCTTCGTCCATGTCCATCGCATGGTCGCCAGAAAAGTGGTCTTTGTTAGTGCATGCATCTGTCGACTTCGTCTTGTATCGATTCTTAGATTACATTGTATAGATTTAGGGCACGTTTTACGAGAAAATCGGAAGTCTTAGTGATTAAGAAGCTGATTTCGCTCCTAAGATCATAGTGGTGATTTCGCCCGAAATCACAAGTTGTGATTTCGCTCCTGTTGACCTGTGTCGTCTCGGGCGAAATCAGAACACTATATATAGTGTTCTCATGAGCGAAATCAGTAGTAGAGACCTTGTATTCCATACCGAACTGCTGCCAGTGTGAAGACTGAGTGTATTCACGATCTATTCAATACAATCAGTGTTAAAAGTGAAGATTTAGCTGTTTCTACGTCAATTACTTGCTTTCCGCACCTGTAATTGATCAAAACTCCTCTGAACGACTCATTCGGGTCAGCATAACGATCCTACAAGTGGTATCAGAGCTCAGGAGGAGGAGTTTTGCAGAGATTAGCTGGAATTCATCAAGTTTTCTTACTTCTACACCTTCTTTCATCATTTCAGAAAGTTTTAACGGTCAAAACCTGCTCAAAATTTCACAGACTGTGTATAATTGGACATAGACAAACCCTTGAAAGTATCATGGCTAAAATCGGACTAAAAATGGACAAAATTGGTCTCCGAGCTGATTTCGCTCGAACGGATAATCTTTGATTTTGTAACACCTCGAATTTTTGTGTCCAATGATGTGTTAACACGTGTCATTTGTTTACACGTGGCATCTATAATAAATAAAGGACTAATTTTGACAAACCTTGAAAGTATATAAATTCGAGGGTTATAAATGTCAACAAGGGTAAATATACTGTATAGTATCCCTAAATAATGCTTAAGCCTTCAAACGAATAAAATTATAGATCGTACAAAAACAAAACGCGGAAGAAAGTGAGAGATTACAAACTACAGGGGTTAACTGTGTCAACATGTTTAATAATACCTCTGAGTGACCCTTTAACGTCCCAAAGACTTTGTAACGGTATTATACCCTCACTAAAATAATATATATGAATTTCGCGAAGTTTCGATATGAAACAAGAAAGCTACGATCGAGTTCGTAGAAGAAGGGTTAAAAGCGTCAACAGTGAAAGTTAAGGCTTTCCAATATAATTAATAAATAAACCGGGGACTTAATAATGCGGATAATTAACACGAGGCCCCTATGGGTAAATAACCGAGGGCCAAACCGCAAAGTTACCCCTTCAAATCCGAAAGGTCAGGCGAATCATTACGAAAGATTTCGTTATTAATGGCCCGATTCTGTAATCATTATAAAAGATTTGAAAAATTCAGAAAATATAACCTCACGCGACCCGCGTAAGGTTTAAACATAAGTTGAGGCGGGCCGCGAGCTTCCTCAACTACGCGTCTGATCTCTTGATCCCAGGCGACCCGCGTAAAAGTTGCATGGAATGTCCATGCGGGTCGCGTACGACGCCCAGATGCAGAATTATAGTAACTACTTGGCTTTTGGAGCTTTTGAATGATCAAACAACCAACAAATGGGTATGGGCACCCTATGCTCGACCCATAACACTTAGGGGACATCTACCCATCACCCCTGACCTGTTGTAGGTGTTGTAATGATCATACATGCTTGACATTTGCTATAAATAGCACACCTTAGTTCATAACCATTCACACAATCAAAACACACAACTACTGATCATTCTAAGTGCTCCCAAGCCTTCTCTTCTGTTCTATAATCAAGAAGCAACTTCAGTAAGTCGTTCATAACCATTTTGGTTTCACATTTCCATAGTTATAGCTCATAAACGCAACCGTCGTAACTAACGGTTGTCATTGCAATATCTTGCAAATGGTTCAGTCCTATGACGAATCAAAAATGGTTATGAGTTGGTATCTATGTGGGTAATAAACCTCTAAAAGGGTTCCCCCTGATCACCACTCTAACTATGTCAAATATCGAGTCAAACGCGCGGTTAAAAAGTCAACAGAAAGCTATTTTGGCGATTTATGCATAATCTGTAATATATATGTTATGGAACCTGTTTTGATAATCATAAAACATGATAATAAGTATATAAATGTGTTTGCGCTCGTTTGAATCGATCATTTACTATATAGAACCGGTTCGGAGCCGAATGTCGCAAAAGTTTGACTTTTGCTTTGACTTCAGTTCTGACCCGTTTTAGTAAGGTATAAATATACCTTAGGACTCACTTAGGACCAGGTCACATGTTGGTATACGCCTCTGTGGTCGGTTCATGAGTTATCCGAGTCTTTTACGTATTTCCGTCATTCGCCTAAAAGTTGACCGTAACGGCCTTTTAAAATTAAAACGAGTATTTCGGACACGTGAACGGACCAAAACCTTGCTTGTTAAATTATAAGCATGTCCTTAAAGTTTCACGTCAATCCGAGGTCTAGAATGAGAGTTATGCTAAAAGGCGCACTTTTAAGAAAGTTTTGTAATTAACGGCGCAATTAGCATAACGCCCATTTAACCCAAGTTTTCGTCACCAAAACTTTTACCCACTGTGGTAAAATAATATTTTGGGAATTTTAAAGATTTTAATAATTTTTACCTTGCTCATAACCTGTGGTTATGGCTACGGTTCGGTAAATACCGAATATGCCCTTTTTGACCAAAACGGGAGTTCTACAAGGTCTTTTGACCCGATTCCAATTGCCACTGGTTTTAAATAATAAATAAAGTATTTTAAGCTTTATAAGCTGTTCGGGAAACTCAGATTTCCTGTAGAACTCGAAAATCCCTTTTAAAGTCTTTAAAATGACCGAAAAGCCCCTACGGGGCATAATATAAACTTAAACTCATTACGGGCATTACGGGAGGTATCCTACTGATACCAAAATACTTTTAAGGCATATTGACTTAGGAAATAAGCGTACGACTCTCATAGTTAACCGTTTCGCCTATTTGCGCACACGGTGCGGCTCATGAAACTAGTTTTCGTGCAATAGCCGATATGGGTCAAATTATATTATTTGAACCCCAAAATCCAGAGTATGAACTATAAACCCATATAAAACAAGTCTCCGAACTTGTTGGGTCCAAATCATACTCCCTTCTCGGTTTTCGCCTTTTCGTGCGAATTAACCATATCTATATATCGGAATCAACCGGTTTAAGCTACGGCTAATACAAGGACCGTTAGGATTCTAAGAGGTTAATTAAAACCTTCGTTCCAGATTAGGAGCCCCAGTAAAAGCTATCGGTGACTTGATCTAAATTAAGGATTAATACTTGCAAAGGTAAATACTTTAACTTATTTCCCCTATATGGGCTTGGGTTACGGTATATTAATACCGCTTGATTGAGCATTATATACTTCCATCGCTTAGGTGGTTAATTGATTAAATATGATCGGCTCATTTAAACAGTTTTGTTGCTTATAAGCCTTTGGGGGGTTTAATGACCGTTGTCCCGGATATCCTTGGCATCATTTTACGAAATGGCCACGACCATCGACATCCCGGTGTAGGCGTACACCCGGTATAAAGTGTCGACATTAAAACTAAAAGACGTAGCCGTTGGTTTCTGTACTACGGTTTTACGCAAACGTGGTGTGTCTATAAATCTTTAACCCGGCACGACCCGGGCTACTGAACGCACAAAAGGACATGTAAAACGTTCACAAGATCATTATGAATTTTCCCAAGTTATAAAAGAGTTTGTGCCTTGTGCATTCAAATCAATTTTAAATAAACATTTTCAAATGTGTCAGTTGAATGTATTTACCAGTGTAAACTGACGTATTTTCCCCAAAAAGATTAAGTGCAGGTACCTAAACGTAATTGGCTGGTATTAGCTCCCTAGCGTCGGGATAAGCCTCGCAAGCTTGATTGCAGTATCTAATGGAACAATACTTTATCTGTATTTACGATCCACTGTGGATATTCAACTTCTGTAATACATTTTGATATTACAATCAGAGGTTGAAATTATATATTTAAATTATGCTTCCGCTGTGCATTATATAATTGTGTGGTTTGACTATATTGTTGCCAACATCGTCACGGTAATCCCCCACCGGGCCCACCGGTGAGATACGTGGAAATCGGGGTGTGACAGGTTGGTATCAGAGCCAACATTGAGTGAATTAAACACTATCCTAATGTGTTTAATCTCAATGACACAATTGCACATACTTGAGTCTAGACAAGAACTTAGGACAAATTCGGATTAATACTCCTTTTTGTCTTTATTTTCGATTTAAATTTTAATAAGTTTTGGAGCAGGAAATGCCACCTGTTATATTCCGAGGAAGAGGAAGGGGACGAAGAGGCCGAGGAGAAATCGTGACACATCACGATCAAGAAGCTGGACCATCTGGTACAAGACATCCTTCGATGACACGAAGCGAAGAGCCACAACGACGAAGAGATCTTTACGAACCAGCGAGGCATTCCACTTCGCACAGCTCGACGCCATCCTACCGGCACTCCTTTGGGCCAGATTCAGAAAATAATCCCAACAACCCACAACCTTCCTTCATACCTCTACAACGATCGGTTTCGCACCGGAATTATGACGACCCTAGTCCATACTACGTAGCTCAGTTTAATCCGGCGGACTACATACAGGAACCTTCAGGTTTTGTTCCACTAGGGCCACAAGACCATTTTTCTGAAGATCCCATGGAGGAAGATGAGGATCCAACTGAACCAGCTCGTGGTACGCCCACGCATCCGATAGAAGTATCTGATGGATCTTCATATCATGGTCCGCAGTATCAAGGCCCAGATAGCTTTATGGCCTTGTTTGACCGACATGAGTGGTACAACACACCATCTCATCAGACATCGCAACCGAGACATCCACAGGATCCCTCCGAGGATTCACGCTTTGAGGCAGTTACGCCACCACCTCCGCCACCGGCACAACCAGTAATACCTGATCCGCCGAGGCGTAGGAGGACCAATGCTCGTATGTCTACACGAGGAGGAGGGGGTAACCACTTCAGCACTCCTCGACATTCTAGTAGTAACCACTATCCGCCACTACATGAAGAAGGACCTTCAAGTCCTATACAAGAAGCGAACTCCGCACCTACTGCACGAAATTCGCCACCATTTGGGTATGACCAACCCATACCAGCTTACACAGGTCCAACGGCTTACAACCCGTTTGAACCGTCGCAAGCACAATACAACTACGGCTATGAGCGCGACCCATATGTGGTGTCGGCTAGATATAATGCGCGCTACCCTGACGGAGCACATGGAAACATGGGACCACCGGATTACTCAGCTCATGGGTATCCAATACCTCCCAGACCTCCCGTTCCGCATCAAGCGCAACAACCACGTTTTTCTCCTCCTGAACAGGAAGAAATACTCCATCGACTAGATCGTGTGGAGAGAGAGTTCGAGGAAGAGAAGAAAAGCCACCGAGGATTTCTCAAGGGCTTGGCGAACCTACTAAAGGGCAAAAAGAAGAAACGTGACCACTAGCCCTTAATAGTAGTATGAATGTAATTTCTACTTTGAAATAAGTCCATGTGTGGACAACTTATCGTATTTCAGTCCCTACGTGGACTTATATTTAGTCCTTGCATGGACACCTATCTTGTATTAGTCCCTGCGTGGACTTGTCACTTATTTTAAAACCTCTATGGAGGTATGTATTATTTGAAAGACCCGTTTAGGGCAATATGTAATTGTATTTGAGATTGGAATGTATGTTATGAGTTTTGCTTTAATATATATAAAAAAATAAATCAAAACTATTCCTTTTATATTGATCCGCCTAACAAAGAATCTTAAGGGGGTGAAACCTAGCTTGGGGTCTTTTAAGATCAGTCAAGATGGTACGACCTAGCTGAAAAGATTCTGATTCCCTGTTAACCTCTGTACGCATGTTAACATTCATGGCAGATGTGATTCGTTATAATCACGCACGTCATTCTTATACAATAATCCTTTGAGGATTTCAAAACCCAACTAAATGATATATAGATCGTGGGTTAAATCACCAATGAAGGTGATCAATATTATAAAGACATCCATTTAGTGATGCAATGCCTACGGGCCAGTACTATAAAGACATCCATTTAGTGATGCAATGCCTACGGGCCAGTATTATAAAGACATCCATTTAGTGATGCAATGCCTACGGGCCAGTATTATTAAAACATCCATTAGTGATGTAGTGCCTACGGGCCAATATTATCAAAACATCCATTAGAGGTGTAGTGCCTATGAGCCATAATAATTGTCTTATAAGACAAAAGGCAGTAGTAGTCTATGACTCTCTGTCAGAAAGAGATAAAAGAACTACGGTTCAACTCTCTATGCCTTTGATTCTCTGGAATCTCGGCTAATATTATAAAACATCATCGTGATTAGGCTTTATGCCGCCAATACTATTTATATAGTTAAAATAGGATATATTCAAATCCTAATATTTAATGAGTTAATAAGTTAACCGAATATGGTCTCTGTACCATGGTTGACAAATTGTCATGAAAGACAATCACATAATAATCTCCTAAAGTAAAATTTTGTTATCTTCTGTAACAGATTCAAGTTACAATGGCGGATCCCAATGGAGAGAACAGCCACATGAATGAAGATGACAATGACAATGCGTCAGTACATTTGACAGGCGCACAGCTAAAGGCTCTGATCAACAATGCTGTCCAGGCAGCTATTGATCGTCAGAATACTGAGTCTCAAGGCAGATCTGTGTCAAAACCACCCTCTAAACCAAAGACACACTCCAAACCACCCTCTGAACCCAAGAAAGATGACGACAAGCATTCGTCTACTGAGCACAGCGTTCACCGCGATAGAGAATATACTGATGCGTCTAGTGCTAAGGGTTGCACCTACAAATACTTTGTATCATGTAAGCCCCGTGAATTTACAGGGGAGAAGGGTGCGGTTGACTGTATCACCTGGCTGGACGAGATGGACACGATTGTGGACATCAGCGGGTGCGCTGAGAGGGACGTGGTTAAGTTTGTGTCCCAGTCATTCAAGGGCGAGGCCCTGGCGTGGTGGAGAGCTCTGGTGCAGGCTTCAGGTAAGTCTGCCTTGTACAAAATGTCATGGGGGGAGTTTATTACCCTCATAAAAGAAAACTACTGCCCTCAGCACGAGGTTGAGAAGATTGAGGCGGATTTTGTCTCACTGGTGATGACAAACCTGGATTGTCAAGCATACCTGACAAGTTTTAACACTATGTCACGACTGGTGCCATATCTGGTGACACCAGAACCACGAAGGATTGCCCGATTCATTGGGGGCTTAGAGCCGGCGATCAAGGCCAGTGTAAAGGCTTCTAGGCCAACGACCTTCAGGTCAGTTACTGACCTCTCCTTGTCTCTTACACTTGATGTTGTCCGTCTGAGAGCACAAAGGAACAAGGAGGCTGAAAAGCGAAAGCGTGAGGATGATACCTCACGAAAATCAGGGAAAAAGCACCGTGGAAACGGTGAGGGCAAGAGAGGGTCGGAGGCAAAGAAGGAGGGGCAAGCTGATGGAAGACCTTACTGCAAGGTCTGCAAGAAACCTCACTCCGGGAAGTGTAGGTTTGCGTCTGGTTCACAGTCGCAACAAAGGACTCCACCCTGTGGGCTATGCAAGTCCAAGGATCATAAGACAGTGGAGTGCAAAAAGATAAAGGATGCAACCTGATTTAATTGTAACGAAAAGGGGCATATAAAGAGTAATTGCCCGAAGTATGCCAAGAAGGCGGAAGAAACGAAGAAATCAAATGCGAGAATTTTTCGCTTGGATGCAAAGGAAGCGGTCAAGGATGACAATGTGCTTACAGGTACTTTTCTCGTAAACAATATATTTGCAAGAGTACTATTCGATTCTGGCGCTGACAAGTCCTTTGTAGACCAGAAATTTTGCCAACTACTAAATATGCCAATCAAAACCCTTGACGTGAAATACGAAGTAGAGTTAGCAGACGGAACGATAGAAACCGTCTCTACCGTTCTAGAAGGATGTGAAATATCCATTAGGAACCATTCTTTTCCTTTATCTCTACTTCCCTTCAAATTGGCGGGTTTTGATATCGTGCTAGGCATGGACTGGTTATCCCATAACCAGGCCCAAATCATTTGCGGCAAGCGGCAAATAGTTTTAAAGACTCCGAGTGGTGAATCTCTTACCGTTCGAGGGGATACGCATTACGGATTGCCCGAAGACGTATCTATGCTAAAGGCTTCAAGGTGTTTGAACAGAGGCTGTGTAATTTACATGGCTCAAGTGATAATTGAAGAACCAAAGCCGAAGATCGAGGATCTTCCTGTCATTTCTGAATACCCCGAGGTTTTTCCTGAAGAACTACCTGGTTTGCCACCAGATAGACAAGTGGAGTTCAGAATTGACATCATTCCTGGAGCAGCTCCGATAGCAAGAGCACCTTACAGATTAGCGCCAACGGAAATGAAAGAACTGAGGACCCAGTTGGATGAACTGCTGGCGAAAGGTTTTATCAGACCTAGTTCATCTCCCTGGGGAGCTCCTGTCCTATTTGTAAAGAAGAAGGACGGATCGATGCGGTTGTGCATCGACTATAGAGAGCTGAATAAAGTTACCATAAAGAACAGATATCCTTTACCAAGGATCGATGATCTGTTCGACCAGCTGCAAGGAGCAAGCTACTTCTCCAAGATCGACTTAAGGTCGGGTTATCATCAACTAAGGGTCAGAGATGAAGATATACACAAGACTGCATTTAGGACTCGCTATGGTCATTACGAGTTCCTAGTGATGCCTTTTGGGCTCACAAATGCACCGGCTGCGTTCATGGATCTCATGAACCGCGTTTGCAAGCCATACTTGGATAAATTCGTCATAGTCTTCATCGACGATATCCTTATCTATTCCAAGAACCAAGATGACCACGAGAAGCACCTCCGTTGCATTCTCGAATTACTACAACGTGAGAAACTCTACGCCAAATTCTCGAAATGTGAATTTTGGCTACGAGAAGTTCAGTTTTTAGGACACGTTGTGAGTGAGCGTGGTATCCAAGTAGATCCCGCTAAGGTGGAGGCAGTCATGAACTGGCAAGAGCCAAAGACGCCTACCGAAATCCGTAGTTTCCTGGGATTAGCAGGATATTACCGGAGATTTATTGAGAATTTTTCAAGGATTGCTGCGCCCTTGACTTCCTTGACCAAGAAGAAAGAAAAGTACATTTGGGGCCCGAAGCAGCAAGAGTCCTTTGAAATACTGAAGCAGAAGCTAAGCAACGCACCTGTGTTGACATTACCGGAAGGTACAGATGAATTCGTAGTTTACTGCGATGCATCACATACAGGCATGGGGTGTGTGCTTATGCAGAAGGGCAAGGTGATTGCCTATGCTTCAAGGCAATTAAAGGTGCATGAAAAGAATTACACCACCCATGACTTGGAGTTGGGTGCCGTTGTATTTGCACTTAAGTTGTGGAGGCACTACCTTTATGGCATTAAATTTGTGATTTATTCTGATCACAAAAGCCTCCAGCACCTGTTCAACCAGAAGGAGTTGAACATGAGACAACGCCGTTGGATGGAAACCCTGAATGATTATGACTGCGAAATCAGGTACCATCCCGGCAAGGCGAATGTAGTCGCCGATGCATTGAGCAGAAAAGAAAGGGTAAAACCCATTTGAATCAATGCCAAGAGCATTGAAGTTAAAAATAATTTGATTGAAAGGATTTTGGCTGCACAGCGAGAGGCTGTGTTGGAAGCTAATTATCCTAATGAAAAGCTGGGAGTAACTGCGGAGCAGTTGACTCTTAGCAAGGATGGAATTCTTAGGCTGAATGGACGTATATGGGTTCCGATTTATGGGGGACTACGAGATGTTGTTCTCCAGGAAGCCCATAGTTCCAAATACTCAGTCCATCCTGGTGCTGACAAAATGTACCAAGACTTAAAGGCAAATTATTGGTGGATAGGCTTGAAAAAGTCTGTAGCCGCCCATGTAGCAAAGTGCCTGACTTGTGCTCAAGTCAAAGCCGAGCACCAAAAGCCGTCTGGCTTGCTACAACAGCCTGAACTTCCCGAGTGGAAATGGGAATGCGTAACTATGGACTTCATAACCTAGTTACCCAAAACCAGGAAAGGAAATGATACAATATGGGTCATAGTCGATAGGCTGACTAAATCAGCTCATTTTCTACCCATCAAGGAGACGTATAGCTCCGATATGTTAGCCCAACTTTATGTTGATAAGATTGTAGCCTTACATGGCATACCTGTGTCTATTATCTCCGACAGGGATACTAGATACACATCTCACTTCTGGAAGAGTTTCCAGCAATCTTTGGTCACGCGTTTAAATTTTAGTACGGCTTACCATCCACAGACAGACGGTCAAAGTGAGCGTACTATCCAAACGCTAGAAGACATGCTTCGTGCATGTGCGATCGATTTAGGTGGAAACTGGGATAAAAACCTACCCCTGATCGAATTCTCCTACAATAATAGCTAGCACACCAGCATAAAGGCTGCGCCTTTTGAGGCATTATATGGTAGGAAATGCAGATCGCCTGTTTGTTGGGCGGAAGTAGGAGAGGTCCAATTATCGGGACCAGAGATTGTTTTCCAGACGACGGACAAGATTGTCCAGATCCGGGAACGCCTCAAGGCTGCCCGCGATAGGCAGAAAAGCTACGCTGATCCAAAGCGTAAGGATTTTCACTTCGAAGTGGGTGAGAAAGTATTACTTAAGGTGTCACCCTGGAAGGGGGTGATGCGCTTCGGCAAGAAGGGCAAGCTGAGTCCGAGATACATAGGGCCTTTTGAGGTCATTGAACGAGTCGGATCAGTTGCCTATAAACTAAACTTGCCTGAAGAGCTCAATGGAATTCACAATGTGTTCCACATCTGCAATCTCAAAAAGTGCTTCGCCGACGAGTCGTTGGTGATTCCACACACAGATGTGCATATAGATGAGAGCTTAAAATTTATAGAAAAACCTTTGTCGATTGAAGATCGACAGGTGAAGAAGCTTCGCAGAAAGCACGTACCGATTGTAAAAGTCAAATGGGATGCTCGTAGAGGTCCTGAATATACGTGGGAAGTCGAAGCTACAATGAAAGAAAAATACCCCTATTTATTTGAGTAAATCTCGGGTCGAGATTTATTTTAAGGGGGTGAGGATGTAACACCTCGAATTTTTGTGTCCAATGATGTGTTAACACGTGTCATTTGTTTACACGTGGCATCTATAATAAATAAAGGACTAATTTTGACAAACCTTGAAAGTATATAAATTCGAGGGTTATAAATGTCAACAAGGGTAAATATACTGTATAGTATCCCTAAATAATGCTTAAGCCTTCAAACGAATAAAATTATAGATCGTACAAAAACAAAACGCGGAAGAAAGTGAGAGATTACAAACTACAGGGGTTAACTGTGTCAACATGTTTAATAATACCTCTGAGTGACCCTTTAACGTCCCAAAGACTTTGTAACGGTATTATACCCTCACTAAAATAATATATATGAATTTCGCGAAGTTTCGATATGAAACAAGAAAGCTACGATCGAGTTCGTAGAAGAAGGGTTAAAAGCGTCAACAGTGAAAGTTAAGGCTTTCCAATATAATTAATAAATAAACCGGGGACTTAATAATGCGGATAATTAACACGAGGCCCCTATCGGTAAATAACCGAGGGCCAAACCGCAAAGTTACCCCTTCAAATCCGAAAGGTCAGGCGAATCATTACGAAAGATTTCGTTATTAATGGCCCGATTCTGTAATCATTATAAAAGATTTGAAAAATTCAGAAAATATAACCTCACGCGACCCGCGTAAGGTTTAAACATAAGTTGAGGCGGGCCGCGAGCTTCCTCAACTACGCGTCTGATCTCTTGATCCCAGGCGACCCGCGTAAAAGTTGCATGGAATGTCCATGCGGGTCGCGTACGACGCCCAGATGCAGAATTATAGTAACTACTTGGCTTTTGGAGCTTTTGAATGATCAAACAACCAACAAATGGGCATGGGCACCCTATGCTCGACCCATAACACTTAGGGGACATCTACCCATCACCCCTGACCTGTTGTAGGTGTTGTAATGATCATACATGCTTGACATTTGCTATAAATAGCACACCTTAGTTCATAACCATTCACACAATCAAAACACACAACTACTGATCATTCTAAGTGCTCCCAAGCCTTCTCTTCTGTTCTATAATCAAGAAGCAACTTCAGTAAGTCGTTCATAACCATTTTGGTTTCACATTTCCATAGTTATAGCTCATAAACGCAACCGTCGTAACTAACGGTTGTCATTGCAATATCTTGCAAATGGTTCAGTCCTATGACGAATCAAAAATGGTTATGAGTTGGTATCTATGTGGGTAATAAACCTCTAAAAGGGTTCCCCCTGATCACCACTCTAACTATGTCAAATATCGAGTCAAACGCGCGGTTAAAAAGTCAACAGAAAGCTATTTTGGTGATTTATGCATAATCTGTAATATATATGTTATGGAACCTGTTTTGATAATCATAAAACATGATAATAAGTATATAAATGTTTTTGCGCTCGTTTGAATCGATCATTTACTATATAGAACCGGTTCGGAGCCGAATGTCGCAAAAGTTTGACTTTTGCTTTGACTTCAGTTCTGACCCGTTTTAGTAAGGTATAAATATACCTTAGGACTCACTTAGGACCAGGTCACATGTTGGTATACGCCTCTGTGGTCGGTTCATGAGTTATCCGAGTCTTTTACGTATTTCCGTCATTCGCCTAAAAGTTGACCGTAACGGCCTTTTAAAATTAAAACGAGTATTTCGGACACGTGAACGGACCAAAACCTTGCTTGTTAAATTATAAGCATGTCCTTAAAGTTTCACGTCAATCCGAGGTCTAGAATGAGAGTTATGCTAAAAGGCGCACTTTTAAGAAAGTTTTGTAATTAACGGCGCAATTAGCATAACGCCCATTTAACCCAAGTTTTCGTCACCAAAACTTTTACCCACTGTGGTAAAATAATATTTTGGGAATTTTAAAGATTTTAATAATTTTTACCTTGCTCATAACCTGTGGTTATGGCTACGGTTCGGTAAATACCGAATATGCCCTTTTTGACCAAAACGGGAGTTCTACAAGGTCTTTTGACCCGATTCCAATTGCCACTGGTTTTAAATAATAAATAAAGTATTTTAAGCTTTATAAGCTGTTCGGGAAACTCAGATTTCCTGTAGAACTCGAAAATCCCTTTTAAAGTCTTTAAAATGACCGAAAAGCCCCTACGGGGCATAATATAAACTTAAACTCATTACGGGCATTACGGGAGGTATCCTACTGATACCAAAATACTTTTAAGGCATATTGACTTAGGAAATAAGCGTACGACTCTCATAGTTAACCGTTTCGCCTATTTGCGCACACGGTGCGGCTCATGAAACTAGTTTTCGTGCAATAGCCGATATGGGTCAAATTATATTATTTGAACCCCAAAATCCAGAGTATGAACTATAAACCCATATAAAACAAGTCTCCGAACTTGTTGGGTCCAAATCATACTCCCTTCTCGGTTTTCGCCTTTTCGTGCGAATTAACCATATCTATATATCGGAATCAACCGGTTTAAGCTACGGCTAATACAAGGACCGTTAGGATTCTAAGAGGTTAATTAAAACCTTCGTTCCAGATTAGGAGCCCCAGTAAAAGCTATCGGTGACTTGATCTAAATTAAGGATTAATACTTGCAAAGGTAAATACTTTAACTTATTTCCCCTATATGGGCTTGGGTTACGGTATATTAATACCGCTTGATTGCGCATTATATACTTCCATCGCTTAGGTGGTTAATTGATTAAATATGATCGGCTCATTTAAACAGTTTTGTTGCTTATAAGCCTTTGGGGGGTTTAATGACCGTTGTCCCGGATATCCTTGGCATCATTTTACGAAATGGCCACGACCATCGACATCCCGGTGTAGGCGTACACCCGGTATAAAGTGTCGACATTAAAACTAAAAGACGTAGCCGTTGGTTTCTGTACTACGGTTTTACGCAAACGTGGTGTGTCTATAAATCTTTAACCCGGCACGACCCGGGCTACTGAACGCACAAAAGGACATGTAAAACGTTCACAAGATCATTATGAATTTTCCCAAGTTATAAAAGAGTTTGTGCCTTGTGCATTCAAATCAATTTTAAATAAACATTTTCAAATGTGTCAGTTGAATGTATTTACCAGTGTAAACTGACGTATTTTCCCCAAAAAGATTAAGTGCAGGTACCTAAACGTAATTGGCTGGTATTAGCTCCCTAGCGTCGGGATAAGCCTCGCAAGCTTGATTGCAGTATCTAATGGAACAATACTTTATCTGTATTTACGATCCACTGTGGATATTCAACTTCTGTAATACATTTTGATATTACAATCAGAGGTTGAAATTATATATTTAAATTATGCTTCCGCTGTGCATTATATAATTGTGTGGTTTGACTATATTGATGCCAACATCGTCACGGTAATCCCCCACCGGGCCCACCGGTGAGATACGTGGAAATCGGGGTGTGACAGATTTCGCCCGAAAAGGTCTGATTTCACTCCAGAGTTTGCTGTTGATTTCGCTCGAGGCTACCAAACTATTGATTCCGCTCGAAACTTAGTGTCTGATTTTGCTCCAGGTAGTCACACATTCTGATTTCGCTCCAGGGATCATTCTGATTTCACTCCTGTGTAACTAATCAGAGATTTCGCTCCAAAATTTGTTTGTTCATTTCGCTTCAAGCTACCAATTTTAGATTTCGCTCCAGATTACTATCAGTAATTTTGCTCAAACTACATCTGTGTTAATTCCGCTTGAAAGCTACTGTTTTTGAAATACGTGCATCGAAAAATGGATAACGAGTTTTACAACGCGTTTGCAACTTCTTCTACTCCGGCTGTTATTGCTCAAGCCATGAATTTGGAAAATGAGACATGAACTACACAAAAGCCCCCGAAACTTATGAGTATTGAAGAATACTACGGGTGGAAAGACAGATTCGAAAACTGGGTTCAGGCAAATCATCTTAGGTCATGGGAGTGTATTCTGAAGAAATATGTGTTGCCACGAACAGATTTGCAAGTTATCAAAGAGTTATCAGAATTCAGTGATCAAGAAAGGAATATGTATAAAGCTGAGAAGATGATGATAAGGCTGCTTCAACAAGCCATCAAAGAAGACATCTTCATACTACTTCAGCACGAAAAGACTTCAAAGTCAATCTGGGATGCTTTACGTGTAAAGTTTGAAGGTAGTGAGAACATGATTAAGAGCAAGAAGGCGTTGCTAAAGAAAGAGTTTGATCTGTTCAGTAGTTTACCGGGAGAGGATATGAAGAAGCTGATAGAACGATACTGCCACCTAGTGCGATCCATGTCAATGCTAAGTATTACAAAAGATCGTGAAGAGTGGGTAGACAAGTTAGCTGATGCATTACCACAAAAAGAGTGGGGAACCTACTTGATGATTCTGAAAAATACCGGGGTTTATGATGGGTTAACGATTTCTCAGTTTATTGAAAAGATTGAAAGTCAGGATCTGGAACAACAAAAGATCGCGAGGATGAATAGTCCAAGTGGTCAACAAGATGTGAAAATGTACTACAAAGGTAGTGTTCCAGAAGCTGAGAGAAGTCCGAAAATCCAGACTACTTTTAGTGCTGAGGATTCAACAGAAAAGGTTGACCAGAGTTCAAACAAAAACAGTAGTGGTTTCTCTTCATTCCCAAGTGTTAATCCAAAGGAGTCTACTACAAGTTTCCATTCTCAGATCAGTACAAAGACAGGAAATGGTTATGTGATCCAGTGCAACATCGCTTTGAGTCTTCCAGAGGGTCAAAATTTTTCTAAAGAAACTGCTAAAGGCCACATGGCTTTACTTGGTTCTGTGTTACTTTCTTATGAAGGTCTAGTTGCAGGACGGATCGGGAATCCTATGCTCACCAAGGGGGATTACGATCAGATAGACGCCAAAGAGATGGAACTGATGGACATCAAATGGTGTCTAGCTAGTGTCCTTAGACGTGCTGAAAAGTTCAAGCTTATCACTGGAAGAAATGACTTTCTTGATGCACATGTGTCTACTTTAGCTTTTGATAAATCTAAAGTTACTTGTTTCCGATGCAGGGAGAAAGGTCATTTTAAGAGAGAATGCAAGAACAAGGAAGCTAGTGGAGCTCAGAATCCGTTCGGAAAAGACGATTACTACCGGAAAGCCATTTATCAGCAAGTGGGTCAGCAACAACTACAAGAACCGCAGGTGGCTCATGGTAGAAAGATTGAGGATTCAAAGAGAGCGTGTTTGGTGGATTTTAACTTGAACAACTACATATCACCTAAAAGCAAAGCGTGTTTAGTCGATCAAGATGATGAAAGACTACCTGAAGGCTTCAGCTGGGATATGTTTGTTGATGAAAAGGGAAATTTTAAAGCATTCATTGCAAAGATCGTGAAAGAGCCTGATATGTTTACTGCATGGATGAAATCAATTGGTGAAACTGTAAAGTCTGTTGCATCTGATGAAAGTTCGCTTAGTGCAGATGAATGTTCACAAAGCTCAGATGAAAATTCAGAAAAAGAAGTTGTTTTTGATCAAACACCTTCTGTTTCTGGTTCATCAGATGATATTTCTGAAAAATCTGTACAGTTTGATCAGTCACAAACTGATGATAGCAGTAGTGATGATGAGGAGGAAAAACACATTAATATTGCAAAATCTCATTTATCTCCTGAAAGTTTTCATTTCTATTTTGCAGATCGCTTGGAGAAACTGAAGGAGAAACGATCTGCTAAAGAACAACAACAAATGAAAACTGAAGATATTGTTCAGAATGAGAATGTTGAAAGTGTTGCTGAGCAAGTGAAAGTAGAAGAAAAGGTGACTGAAACTGAGAGAGTGGTCGAAGTTGAGAAAATAATAGAAGTTGAAAAGAGTGTTGAAGTCGTCAAGCCTTGTGAAAAGTGTCTTGAACCATGCAAAGAATGAAAAGTCAAAGATGAGATGATAGCTGAGTATGAGAAGAAGAAAGAGCAGTTGTTGTTCAATCTCAATTATGTGAAAGAATCTTATGATGTCTTGAACAGAACAGTGATTGGTCTTCAAAAGACAAATTCTGAAAGAGAACAAGCATTAACAATGATGAATGCTGTAATGATGACAAAACAGAAAGCTATAAATTTCTACATCGAAGAAAGTGCAAAATGGAAGCAAGAGTTGGAGACGGAGAAGATTGAGAATGAGAGAATCAGAAGATTATTGCAGAGTTATTATAGTTCTGATTATCTTATTGATCGAATTTATCTGACTGTTGCAGGTATGGAAGCTTTTCAAGATGACAAGCCGAAGAAAGAGGATACTGGTAAGAAACCGACTGTTAGTTATAACAAGTGTCCGCCTCCAATATGGGAAGGGTATTCTCCTAGAAAACCAAACGAGGAGCAACTTGAAAAGGCAGTCAATATAAAGCTAAAAACAGATACAACTGATGAATTACCAGAAAATATTGACGTCACTTACACATCGTCTGACACTGATCATGAGTCTGAGTTAATCAAAAAGGTGGTCGAGCAGGTGTTAGATACTGATGAGGAGTCTGAGTCAAAGTCAGAGTCTGGAGGTTCATGTCTGTCGGTCAACGGTTCAAAATCGTCGGTTAAACGATCTTATAGTAAAGAATTTTTATTATCAAAAGCGAATTTGGATGATGAAACATTTGAAGTAGCATATATTTTAAATGATTCTAACAAATTATACTCTGACAAAGAGTTTCCAATAAGAAGTGTTCGTTTTGACATGATCAAAAAGGTTTTCAAAATGACAGAAATTAATATTTCTGAAATAAAAGATTTAAATCTTACTGGAAAACCTAAAAAATACACTTCACGAGTTCAACAACGTTTAAACAAGAAAAAAGGTTACAGTTCTGGTTCTGGTTTTCAAAAGAAACCAAACCATAACGGTAAGCTCAAAAAGAAAGGTTTAGGTTTCGTTCCACCAGAAAACTATAAAAATGAGAAAAATTCTAAAACAAAAACAGAATTTGTGTCAGGTGGAAGTGCAGAAGAGGAACAGAAGAAACCATTCTGGAGACAATCAAATCAGGAGTTTCTTGCTGAAAAGAGAAGGAATGAAACTGGAGTGTTTCATCCAAGAGAGACTTGAACCTGTTTCAAATGCAATGAAGCTGGTCACATTGCATGGAACTGCCCGAAAAATGCCAAGACTAAACAGGGAGTTTCTGACAAATTGAAAGAAAAAGTTGTTAATGTTGAACTACCAACCGAAAAACTTAAAGTTTTTGAAAACTCAATTTATGAGGTTGGTGAGTGTTCAAAGAAAAATGCTTACAAAAAGAAAGTTAAAGACAACCAAATGTGGGTTGTTAAGAAGGTTGATGAGAAAGTCGGCAATAAATCAGGTTCCACAAAGCCAGAAGAGCCACAATTTGAGACAAAAGTTTCAGTGAATGATGATGAGTTTCCATCACTGAAATTTGAAGAGGTTAAACAGAAAGTTGGTAAAATTGAAATCTCAGATCAATTCTACACTGAGAAAACTGAGTTTGATGTCGAGAAAACATTCAATGGGAGTGTTAAGAAAATTTTTGGAAAAATGCTTAATGGGAAAGCAAAGGGGGTTAAAGATTTTTATGCAACTAAAAAGGCAACTTATAACCCTACTGCGCAAGAATTGAAAACCATCAAGTCTGAAAAGACTTGGATGGAAGTTTGTTTTCCTTAAAAGTCTTAGGACTATGCCGGAGATCCCAAGTTTGTAATCGTGGATCAGGAATCGGCATCATTCACGTTTAATGAGTTTGTATGAAAGTTCTTGAAATTGTTGAAATTTTACAGGATGAAGGACTACGCCGGAGCTTCCAGGTTGATAAGTGTGAAGCAGGAATCGGCATCTTCAAGTTGGTAAAATGGTTTATGTAGACGTTTATTCCTACACGTGACTAAATGTTTTGGATATACTCACAAGTGGTATAAAAGTTTCTTAATTGCAAAACGGTAAATCAGGGACATTAAGTTGTACTTGATTTACTACATATGACAAAATGATGAACAAGATGATGAACCCTAACCTATAAGTGGTAAAAACAAATTCATTTTCCGGAAAAATCATTTTGATTAAAACAAACTTAAGTGTTTTGAAATCTTAATGAGAAAATGGTTTGTTGAAAGGGGAAGGTTGGATTGTTTATGCATAATGGATGGAGAATTGATGTGATTCGATATCAGTTGTCACTTTCTGTATAGTTTTCTGTTCAAGTGGGTCGAGAGTTTAGTTTGTTTTCAAATTTCCTTTTAAATGTGTTTGCATTTTAGGGGGAGTAGAAAAATTTCAGAAAATTCAAAAACTTTAGAAAATTTGAAAAATACAAAAACATAATAAATTCAAAAATGAGTTTGTTGTACAAAAGAGGAAATGATAGTACATCAGTGGACTGTCACAACATGCTAAAGAAATGGAAAGTTAAAATGTGATAAACAATCTCACTGCGGATATGCCAGTAGGTTTTTGCATATTTAGTAAATTGTAACGAGATATAAACCTAAATTCAAACTTGCTTATTCTGTGGGTAACAATTACTTGGATATATAGGTAACCCCTGAAATCTTGTTTGAAAGGTCCCTTATTCTGAGATAGTAGGTCTTTATACTCAGTGATATCTGGGGTATTATCTCGGGACTTCTGCTGTATGGAAATACTGACCTAGTCCCCGTATAATACTTTCTGCAAAATGCTTGAAATACAGCGCCGCCCTCAGCAAATTGATGAAACAATAAAAATTGATAGTCATTGCTGTTGTAACAAAAGATCCTCTAAAGGGGACACGCCAAAAGTCGAGCCGTTATCTCTCTGCTGAACGGAAGTTCTGACCTGAGCTCTCACGGTCTCGCACCTAACCCCTTACAGATATCATCTAGGTATACTCACCTGTAAGACTGAATATTGGGATCTGGATACGGGAGTATATTCAAGTAGTGGGATACGCGAATAAGTTTAAGTCATTATAACATTAATATCGTATCTCGGAACAGTTGAACTTTGTGTGAAAATTTAAGTGGATCAATATACTGACAATCTAGGTGAATTGTTTAGAACTTAGAATGAAATCTAGCTTAACGGTGTTGGTGACTTGTCTCATAAACTGATATGATCCTCTTACACAAACTCACAAAAATATTGTCTGTAAATATTACTTTAATGCATTTTTATTTCTCTCATTTAAAAATCCAAAAAGATTTTGTGTGTGTTTTAGCATAAACTTTTGAAAATTCAAAAAGATTTTCGACAACTGGTATTGAAAAGCTGATTTTCAAAATTCCAAGTGCTAAATGTGATGAGCAAAATCTGAGGGGGAGTGCATGCTTTAAAATTAAATGTTTTCAAAATCTAATCTTTCAATTGGTTCATCAAAAATCTTTGATTGATCTGAGGGAGAGTCAGGGTTGGTGCATATTTCTATAGTTGAATCATGAAAAACTTACTGTGAGGAAGAGTTTATGCAAGTTAATGTAAGCTGAGTTATGAATCCTGAGCAGAACTAGAGCCAAGTTTCGATCCTGAAACAATCTTCTGAAAAGCCAGGTCATTTGTTTCTGAAAAGCTTTTGAGAGCCAGTTTCAGATACCTGAGGACTTTGTAGATAGAGCATGTGCCAGGTATCGATTCTATGGTTAAAGTTTGAGCCAGGACAATGATCATGGATAAAGTGTGAAAGCCAGACAACGATCCTGAAGCAGATAATGCTGAAGAACTAAAGGAATGCCAGCACATTGTTAAGGGGAGTCTGTTGATGTAAGAGAAGAGAGAGTGAAGCCCAGAGACTGATCAAGGCTGAGTTTGTCAAGACTTGACACGTGCGACTCGTCAACATCTGAGGGGGAGTCTGTTAGTGCATGCAACTGTCGACTTCGTCTTGTATCGAGTCTTAGATTACATTGTATAGATTAGGGCACATTTTACGAGAAAATAGGAAGTCTTAGTGATTAAGAAGCTGATTTCGCTCCTAAGATCATAGAGGTGATTTCGCCCGAAATCACAAGTTGTGATTTCGCTCCTGTTGACCTGTGTCGTCTCGGGCGAAATCAGAACACTATATATAGTGTTCTCATGAGCGAAATCAGTAGTAGAGACCTTGTATTCCATACCGAACTGCTACCGGTGTGAAGACTGAGTGTATTCACGATCTATTCAATACAATCAGTGTTAAAAGTGAAGATTTAGCTGTTTCTACGTCAATTACTTGTTTTCCGCACCTGTAATTGATCAAAACTCCTCTGAACGACTCATTCGGGTCAGCATAACGATCCTACAGTCTTCAGGTCCTAGTGGGTTAAAACCCACTGTTTCTTCAATGTAGTTTGCCGGATTGAACCGGCTCTGGAACAAGGGTGTCGGGTCATTGAAGGAATGGTGAGAGTTGGACCGCTGGAGAGGGATGAAAGAAGGTTGTGGGTTGTGGGGCTCATTTTCAGATTGGGGCCCGAAAGAGTGGTGATAGGATGGTGACGAACATAGCGAGACAGATCGCCTCGTTGGCTCTATATAAGTCCTCCAATGTTCCTGAGGACTCGTACTCATAGTGATGGATGGGGTTCGTCTATGTGATGGCCCGGCTTCATGGTCGTGGCCTGTGATTGGTGCCTTTCCTCTTCCCCTCCTGAATCTTGGTGGCATGATTGATCCTGTCAACATAAACAAAGATAACAACAAAGGAAATATATAAAGAGCAAAAATAAAACAAACCAGGATTTGTCCTAAGTTCTTTGTCTAGACTCGAAAATTGAGGAATATACAACTGTGTAACTGAGATTAAACACAAAAGGCTAGTGTTTAATTCACTCAATGTTGGCTTTGATACCAACCTGTCACACCCTGATATTTCCACGTATTACCGGTGGGGAGTATCGTGACATGGTTGATATCATCATAGACAAACAACACGATTTAATGCACAGCGGAAGCGAAAAGTAAATCACATTACAAACCGAATAAATAGTAATATCAAAGTATTACAAACGGACTGTAAAGGATCCACAGGCGGATCGAAAGATAAAAAGATCATTATTCAACAGACTTTAACCTCTAAAGCTTGCAAGACTTGGTTAATGATGCAAGGAGTAGCTGTGACAACTCGAACTTTCGACTTTTATTTTCGTATTTATTGCACGTTGACTTTGACTGTGTAGTGTTTGACTGGTTTGACTTGTAATGTACATATCGTGTTATGACAAACGTATGGTATTGCATGCTTATGTGGTTGATATTATAATATGGAACTTGTTATGAGACTTAGAATTTTTAAGCCATGCATAGGCCCGACGAAACAACACTATGATTCGCCAATAACAGCTCGACGAAACAGGAGCATGATTCGTCAACCCATTCTTGACGAAACAGAATCTGTTTCGCCGAGCCCAGTTTCGCCAAAGCCCATTAAGGGCCCAGAACACATAAACGCGTATAAGTTACACGGAACATTTACTTCGTCACACTTTCACCAAGAACCGAAACCCTAGAGCTTTTCTGTGTGACGGCAGTTTGAATTCTCGAAGCCTTCCTTGGCTCTCAATCCATCGTTCTTTTATCACGGTTAGTGTGATTAGTCCAGTGATTGTTCTTGTATGATTATGTGATGATCTTGTCCTTGTAAATCTGAACAGGAAATCGAATAGAGTTGTAGTAACGTTCATGTGTTAGATTATTGTATTGATGGATGATTTAGATGGTACGATGTTGTGAACTTTCATGTGTGAATGTATAACCGATTGACATATACAAATCATTGAACTGTTAGGGTTGTGGTTGAATCGAATGATGATATGATCCCGGTTTTATTGATGGTTCGATAGTGATGTATACCTATTAATGAATAGCAACATAAGGCTCAGTATGATGAATTATGATTGTATGATTGATTCATGATGATTTCTGTGATTGAACGATTTCTGTATGATGATGAGGATTCTGTTTGATGTTGTTGATCGATAATGTTCATGACGGCTGAGTATATGATTAGGGTTTATGTGTTTAATCATGTAACTGTTGTACGTCTTTGACGTAACTGATGTTGACGTAACTGACTTGTCCACGAAACAGAATACTCGGCGAAACAGAATGTGTTTCGCCAAGGGTTATCGACGAAATAGAATTATGTTTCGCCAAAGGATGATTGACGAAACAGAATGTGTTTCGCCAATATGTGTTTCGCCAATCTGTGTTTCGCCAACTTGAATAATTTGCACAGTAACCTAGTTAGACTCTGTTAGAAGTTAACTGCATTAACTAACTGCTGTTAAGTGATGTGCATGACTTATGTGATAACGGTTACATGCTAGTACTTCTATGATTATACCTATACGTGAACAACTTGGATATAAACTGATTATGCTTACGTACGTATTTAGGACGTGATTGATTTACTTCGAGCACATACTTAGCATACCGAGCAAACCCAAGGTGAGTTCACACAGCCAAGGCATGGGGTTCCCGGGTGGGAATGGGATTGGATGACTTATTGTATATACTCAGATGATAGAACCTAACGATAAGATACGGCTAGACTAGTAACACTTATTGAACTGATCTTCGCACACCTGCCAAGGGTTGGCCGCGATATTATGACTGACTTCGCACACCTGCCTTAGGAAGGCCGCGAACTAAATTTACTAACCTTCGCACACCTGCCTGGGAGGCCGCGATACGAATAAACCTAGTCTAGAACACTTGGGAAAAACATCCCCTAATATCTTCGTATACCTGCCTGGGAGGCCGCGATGGAAACTGATACGATACATGACATAAAGAACGAACATACTACTACTCACACTATACTATTACTGAACTGTTAACTGTGAACTCGCTCAACTATTTGTTGACTTTCTGCTGCATGCCTTGCAGGACCTTAGGTACTTATGGAGCTTGCACTAGAAAAGAGCAGGTCGTTGTGGAGCATGGATCGTGGATGCCATGTTAAAACGTTTTAAACAATCAAACTTAACGTTACTTTGGGTTTACATTTACATACTTTGGATTTTCATTATTACGCTTCCGCTATTGATACTATGTTTGGTTTAGAACATCAATTGTATTGAATTGGGTTATACGAACTATCTTATTTATATTATGCTATGTTCAATATGATTGATGGCTTGATCCTGGTCATGTCACGCCTCCAAGCGGTGGTACTCCGCTTGTGGATTTTGGGGGTGTGACAGATTGGTATCAGAGCCATTGGTTATAGAGAACTTGGTTTTAATATGGGAAAAACGTTTTTTTATTAAAACCAGACTATAACCAGAACAGTGCTCTCAACGTTCCACAACGACGCTTCGCTCCACGTGCAAGACTCAACATCCTAGGTAATAAGGTTTATGTTTATTACCTGCTTGCTAGAACTATATAGAACTTTGCTCGTAGTCTGCTTAGATTACATTGCCTACTATACGTCACTACATGAGAATACCTATGTGCTTACACTCTTCTGTCATCGCACTACCCGCGAACCCTTCTCACTTACTCTACTTTTACTATGAAGATCATGTCTGGACGTGTGAACATGACTCAAGCCCAGTTGACGGCACTTATCAATGAACGAGTAGCTGCGGCACTTGCAGCTGCTCAAGCAGGTAGTATACCCTGCAGTATAGACTCACACTAGGATCTTTAGATCCTACATTAACTCTCATATTTAACTTTGTCCTATTCGTACACAATAGGTCAACACGCGCAGCAGCCTGTCTGCACTTTCAAGAACTTCATGGACTGTCGTCCAAGCACTTTTAGTGGCACCAAGGGGGCAGTGGGACTCCTCCATTGGTTTGAGAAGCTAGAGTCAGTGTTTGAAATGTGCGAATGCCCTGAGGCACGCAGGGTCAAGTATGCCACTGGCACGTTGGAAGGGATTGCGCTCACCTGGTGGAACGCGCAAGTACAGATCCTAGGGTTGGCAGCTGCTAACGCCACACCTTGGGAGGATTTCAAGGAATTGATTAAGCGTGAGTACTGCATGCGAGACGACATTCACAAGTTGGAGAATGAGCTATACCACTTGAAGATGACGGGGTCAGAGATTGAGGCTTACACGAAACGGTCAAATGAACTGGCCATCTTATGTCCAACGATGGTGGACCCTCCAGTTAAGCGCATTGAGTTGTATCTCAAGGGGCTTGCGCCAGAAATTCAGAGCCACGTGACGTCGGCTAACCTCAACAATATCCAAGACATTCAGCGTCTTGCCCACCGACTCACCGATCAGGCAGTGGATCAGAACAAGCTGCCAAAACGCATCAGTGCTACTACTACTGCTGTCACTACATCTGCTACTCCCAGTGACAACAAGAGAAAATGGGAGGGGGATTCCAGCAAGGGATCAGTATCTATTCAGTCTCAAGCACAGCAGCGCAAGACAAATGATTACCAGAGTCCGAATCAGCAGTCATCGGGTAGTCAGGGGCAGAGTGGATATAGGGGAACTCACCCATGGTGTAGTAGGTGCAACAAACACCACAGTGGAAGATGTCGCAGGGAACGTTGTCAAAGTTGCCTCAAGATGGGTCATGAGGCTAAGGATTGTAGAAGCTCACGACCAGCAAATCAGAACCAACAACTCCCACCGCCAGCTCCACAGAACCAGCAGCAGCAGCCACAGCGTGGAAACCAGGGATGTTTCCAGTGTGGGGCTGAAGGCCACTTCAAACGTGATTGCCCTCAATTGAACCAGAACCAAAATCGCAACAACAACAATAACCAGGGCAACGGGAACAACAACAACGGGGGAAACAACAACAACAATGGCAACGAAGCTCGAGGTCGTGCTTTTGTGCTGGGTCGGGGCGACGCAATGAATGATCCCAATGTGGTTATGGGTAAGTTTCTTCTCGACGATATTTATGTTACTGTCTTATTTAATTCGGGTGCTGATACAAGTTATATGTCCTTGAAAATGAGTAAATTGTTAAAACGTACACCAACACCCCTAAACACCAAACATGTCGTAGAGTTAGCAAATGGTAAAAGTGTAGAAGCCGCACATGTAGTCAAGGGTTGTAGCATCGTTTTAGCTGGTCAGACCTTCTCAATTGATCTTATACCCATAGTTTTGGGTAGTTTCGACATCGTTATCGGTATGGATTGGTTATCCCAGCATCACGCAGAGATTTTATGCAAGGAAAAGATCATTCGTATTCCTCGCTCTAGTCAAGAACCTCTCGAAGTTCAAGGCGACAAGAGTGGTGCTGTGGTTGGCGTCATCTCTTTCTTAAAGGCGCAGAAATGTTTACGAAAGGGGCACACTGCAATTTTGGTACTTGTCACTGATGCATCAGCAAGGGAAAAGAAGCTGGAGGATATTCCAGTTGTACGTGACTTTCCTCAGGTGTTTCCTGAAGATTTACCCGGTTTACCGCCTCACCGCCAAGTCGAATTCCAGATTGAGTTAGCTCCTGGAGCAGCACCAATAGCCCGCGCACCGTATCGTTTAGCTCCAACCGAATTGGAAGAACTGTCGAAGCAGCTACAAGAGCTCTTGGAAAAGGGCTTTATTCGTCCAAGCTCATCGCCTTGGGGAGCTCCAGTACTTTTCGTGAAAAAGAAGGATGGCACTTTCAGGATGTGCATCGACTACCGTGAACTGAACAAGGTGACGGTGAAGAACCGTTATCCTCTTCCGCGTATAGACGACTTATTCGACCAGTTGCAGGGGTCGAGTTACTACTCCAAGATAGACTTGAGGTCAGGGTATCATCAGCTGAGAGTCCGGGATGAGGACGTCTCCAAAACCGCATTCAGAACTCGCTACGGTCACTACGAGTTTCTTGTCATGCCATTTGGGTTAACGAATGCGCCTGCCGTATTTATGGATCTGATGAACAGGGTGTGCAAGCCGTACTTAGACAAGTTTGTGATTGTCTTCATCGACGACATTCTGATTTACTCCAAGAGTCAAGAGGAGCACGAACAGCACCTACGATTGATTTTGGAACTTCTTCGAAAGGAGCAATTGTACGCCAAGTTTTCCAAATGCGACTTCTGGCTTCGTGAAGTCCACTTCTTATGCCATGTGGTGAACAGGGATGGGATTCATGTAGATCCATCCAAGGTAGATTCGATCAGGAACTGGCCTGCACCGCGTACACCAACGGAAATACGCCAATTCTTGGGTCTGGCGGGGTATTACAGACGATTCATCAAAGACTTTTCAAAGATCGCACAGCCGCTTACACTACTGACACAGAAGGGTGTCACCTACCGTTGGGGAGATTCCCAGGAAACCGCTTTTCAGTACCTAAAGGATAGGCTTTGCAGCGCACCTATTCTCTCACTGCCAGAGGGCACGGATGATTTTGTGGTTTATTGTGACGCATCGATACAGGGTCTTGGTTGTGTATTGATGCAGCGGGATAAAGTTATAGCCTACGCTTCTCGTCAACTCAAGATTCACGAACGGAACTACACGACGCATGATTTAGAGCTGGGAGCTGTTGTTTTCGCGCTTAAGATATGGCGACACTACCTGTACGGTACCAAGTGCACAATTTACACCGATCACAGGAGTCTCGAGCATATACTTAAGCAAAAGGATTTGAACATGCGTCAACGAAGATGGGTCGAACTTCTGAACGATTATGAATGCGCCATCAAGTACCATCCAGGCAAGGCCAATGTTGTGGCTGACGCTCTCAGTCGAAAGGACACTCTACCTAGACGCGTACGAGCCTTGCAGCTCACTATTCAGTCCAGTCTTCCTGCACAGATACGAAATGCTCAGGTAGAAGCATTGAAACCCGAAAACGTCAAGGCTGAAGCCTTACGCGGCTCAAGGCAACGAATGGAACAAAAGGAAGACGGCGCCTACTATGTAACGGGGCATATTTGGGTCCCACTTTATGGCGGTTTACGAGAGCTTGTAATGGATGAAGCACACAAGTCTCGCTACTCGGTACATCCAGGGTCGGATAAAATGTACCACGATCTCAAAACAACATACTGGTGGCCTAGCATGAAAGCCCACATCGCTACTTACGTCGGCAAGTGTTTGACATGTGCAAAAGTCAAAGTGGAGTATCAGAAACCAGCAGGCCTACTTCAGCAACCCAATATACCGCAATGGAAATGGGAAGAAATTTCCATGGATTTTGTTACAGGCCTACCCAGATCCCAGCATGGGAATGATACTATATGGGTGATCGTGGATCGACTCACCAAGTCTGCACACTTCCTAGCTATAAAGGAAACGGATAAGTTCTCCACCCTCGCAGACGTCTATCTTAAAGAAGTTGTTTCGAGGCACGGGGTACCCACCTCTATCATTTCGGATCGGGATGCACGATTCACGTCAGAGCTATGGCAAGCGATGCACAAATCTTTTGGCTCACGGTTAGACATGAGCACAGCATATCATCCTCAGACGGATGGGCAGTCTGAGCGAACGATCTAGACTCTCGAAGACATGCTTCGGGCATGCGTTATCGACTTCGGCAACGGCTGGGAAAAACATCTCCTTTTGGTGGAATTCTCATACAATAACAGTTATCACACCAGCATACAAGCCGCTCCATTCGAGGCATTGTACGGGCGTAAATGCCGGTCACCTCTCTGTTGGGCAGAGGTGGGGGATAGTCAGATCACGGGTCCAGAGATTGTAGTGGACGCCACGGAAAAGATTGCGCAGATACGGCAACGCATGGCGGCAGCACGCGACCGTCAAAAAGCCTACGCGGATAAGCGTAGGAAGCCATTGGAATTTCAGGTCGGGGACCGGGTTTTACTTAAAGTCTCACCCTGGAAGGGTGTGGTATGTTTTGGCAAGCGGGGCAAACTAAATCCGCGGTATGTCGGACCGTTCGAAATCATTGAGAAAATAAGCAAAGTGGCCTACAAGCTAAACCTACCAGCTGAACTCGGTGCAGTTCACAATGTATTTCACGTGTCGAATCTGAAGAAGTGCATGTCAGATGAGACCCTCATAGTTCCTTTTAAGGAACTCACTATCGACGAGCGGTTGCATTTCGTCGAGGAGCCAGTTGAAATCACGGACCGGGATGTTAAGGTCCTCAAAAACAAGAGAATCCCTCTTGTTCGAGTTCGTTGGAACTCCCGTCGTGGCCCAAAGTACACCTGGGAACACGAAGACCAGATGACAGAAAAGTATCCCCAGTTATTCGAAACCAATACAACCACTGCTGAGGCTGAAGCTACTACCACGGAATTTCGGGATGAAATTCCAGATCAACGGGGGGAGGATGTGACACCCCAAGAAAACCAGTGAACGATGCAACCTCTCTAGCTTCCTCAGTGGGTACGAACTAAATTTCGGGACGAAATTTCTTTTAAGTTGGGGATAATGTGACAACTCGAACTTTCGACTTTTACTTTCGTATTTATTGCACGTTGACTTTGACTGTGTAGTGTTTGACTGGTTTAACTTGTAATGTACATATCGTGTTATGACAAACGTATGGTATTGCATGCTTATGTGGTTGATATTATAATATGGAACTTGTTATGAGACTTAGAATTTTTAAGCCATGCATAGGCCCGACGAAACAACACTATGATTCGCCAATAACAGCTCGACGAAACAGGAGCATGATTCGTCAACCCATTCTCGACGAAACAGAATCTGTTTCGCCGAGCCCAGTTTCGCCAAAGCCCATTAAGGGCCCAGAACACATAAACGCGTATAAGTTACACGGAACATTTACTTCGTCACACTTTCACCAAGAACCGAAACCCTAGAGCTTTTCTGTGTGACGGCAGTTTGAATTCTCGAAACCTTCCTTGGCTCTCAATCCATCGTTCTTTTATCACGGTTAGTGTGATTAGTCCTGTGATTGTTCTTGTATGATTATGTGATGATCTTGTCCTTGTAAATCTGAACAGGAAATCGAATAGAGTTGTAGTAACGTTCATGTGTTAGATTATTGTATTGATGGATGATTTAGATGGTACGATGTTGTGAACTGTCATGTGTGAATGTATAACCGATTGACATATACAAATCATTGAACTGTTAGGGTTGTGGTTGAATCGAATGATGATATGATCCCGGTTTTATTGATGGTTCGATAGTGATGTATACCTACTCACACTATACTATTAATGAACTGTTAACTGTGAACTCGCTCAACTAGTTGTTGACTCTCTGCTGCATGCCTTGCAGGACCTTAGGTACTTTTGGAGCTTGCACTAGGAAGGAGCAGGTCGTTGTGGAGCATGGATCGTGGATGCCATGTTAAAACGTTTTAAACAATCAAACTTAACGTTACTTTGGGTTTACATTTACATACTTTGGATTTTCATTATTACGCTTCCGCTATTGATACTATGTTTGGTTTAGAACATCAATTGTGTTGAATTGGGTTATACGAACTATCTTATTTATATTATGCTATGTTCAATATGATTGATGGCTTGATCCTGGTCATGTCACGCCTCCAAGCGGTGGTACTCTGCTTGTGGATTTTAGGGGTGTGACAGTAGCCAGCCTACTCCGTATAGTACCTGCACTTATCCTTTTTGGGAAAATACGTCAGTTTACACTGGTAAATACATCTAACCGACTCATTTTGAAAAGAGTTTAGGAAAATTGGTTTGAATGCACAAGGCACAAAGTATCTTTTATAACTTGGGACAATTATTAAAAAATAATCTTGTATTCAGTTTTACTTATTTGTCGTCCGTCAGGGCCGGTTAGAAGAGCCGGACAAGATTAACTGACACGCCACAGGTATAATGCCCACAAGGTTGATTCCTTTAAGTGGATTACCAGTTTTTACATAATGCAACTGTCAGGTGTATGCCTACACCCCATGCTTAGGTCGTGGCCATTTCATGAATGATGCCAAGGATATCCGGGACATGGTCATTTAACCCCCAAAGGCCATACACCAAATAATACAGATTAAAACGGGTTATGTAAATACATTAATCACAATCCGATTAAAATGACTACACACCCGACCAAGCGGTATTATTATAATACCATATCCCAAGCCCGTATAGGGAAAATAAGTTAAAAGTATTTACCTGAGCAAGTATAAATCACAAACAGCGAGTGCAAGTAGCATTTACCGGGCTCCTAATCTAGAACGAAGGTTTTTAATAACCTCTTAGATTCCAAACGGGTCTTAATTAAGCCTAGACTTAGACCGGTTACTTTTAAAAAGAAGATACGGTTCAAAACGCACGATTAAGCGAAGACCGGATTAGAATGTGGTTTAGACCCGACAAGTTTGTATACTTGTTTAATATGGGTAAACTAAACACATTCTGGATTTTGAGATAAAAATGATAAGGTTTGACCTGCTTCGGCAAATTTATGCAAACTAGTTACATAAACCGCATCGAACGCGAAAAGTGCGTAAGGGTAACCAAAAGAGTCATGAACAGGTTTCCTAAGTTAGTATGCCTTAAATATGTTGTGATATCAGTAGGATACCTTCCATTATGCCCAAAATGAATTTAATCTCAAATTATGCCTCGTAGGGGTATTTTGGTCATTTTAAAGCTTTAAAAGAGTTTAAATATAAATCTGAGTTTCAGGTGTGATATAATTAGTAAAAATACTTACTTTAATAAGTTATATCAGTATGGTATTGCATATATGTGAAACTTATTAATTATAACCAAACTATGCACCGAAGGGGCATTTTGGTAATTTCACATAAGCTTTAAAGGTCAAAATTAGAATTCTGAGTTTAAAACTTTTGCCTACTGTTTAATTATGAAAATTTACTAAAAACATCAGTAGGTATCAAACCTTATATGTTAAAAATAGTTTTAACTTATACTATGCGTTAAAAACGCGTAAAAAGGCGATTTTAAGCGATTTCCGGGTTTTATAAGAAAAGCTGATATTTTTATCATCCCAGAAAGCTTAAAATCTTTTATATATCATATAAAATCAGTAGCAAAAAGTTTGGTATCAAAATGTTATGTAAAACTCATTTTATGCATGAAAAGGGTAAAAACGGCAATTACCGAATTAAAGCTATAACCCTATGTTACGCTCAGCCTAAAAATAAATAAAAATCTTCAAAAATCCCAAAATATTATTTTACATTAGTAGGTAAAAAGTTTGGTATCAAAAATTGGGTTTAGATAGGCTTTATGCTAATTACACCGTTTAATTAATAAAAAGCTTTCTAATTACGCTATCGAGCATAACTCCTAATCTAGACCTCAAACTGATGTGAAAATTTAGGGACATGTTTATATTTCAGTAATAAAGGTTTCCATTCTTTCATATTTTCAAAAATATCATTTTAAGGTCAAAAGGGCATAACGGTCAACATTTAAGCATATAACGGAAACATGCATATGAATCGGATAACTAATGAACCAAGTTGTATAATCACAGAGGGTTATACTAACATGCAGTGTTGTAAAAGTCGCTAGGCGGTCCCTAGTCAGCCGACTGGGGAGTTGGGAGTAATCGGAGTACTGGGAGAGTACTCGGGGAGTACGCGGACATGGTAACTATAAAAAAAATTAATTGTTATATATTATATATATGTTAAAATAAGCATAATTCATGTCAACTGAATATAATTTAAAATGAAACATGTTTAAAGTTCAAATATTCTGATTACAAGTCTGACTAGTCTGAGTACAAGGTCGGGTAGTTCGAGTACAAGGCCGAGTAGGCCGATGTTGACCGATTTTGACTAATTAAAAGTCAACAAACCACGTTGAACGCCTAGACCGACTAGGCCGACTCTTTTCGACTACGTCCGACTAGGCGCCGAGTTTGACCAAGGCCGACTAATTGAGTCCGCCTAGGAGGAAGTCGCCTCGAAGGGGTTCCGAGGACCGAGTACTCGCCGAGTACTCGGCCTTGGAATCCGACTTTTACAACACTGCTAACATGTAACCTGGTCCTAATAAAGCTCTAAGGCATTTCTAAACTATGCTCTAATGGGTCAGAACTGAAAGTCAAAGCAAAAATCCACTTATGCGACTTTCGGTTCCGAACTGAGTTTAGACAGAGAATTGTCGAGTTGAACATGCTTAGACATGTTCTTACATTGATTACCAAGTTATATGAGTGATAAAACAAGTTGCATGGCTTCTACATTGTTAATTATGTGTTTATTTGCAAAATTGCTTTCTGTTGACTTTTTATAATTAAGTTTGACCCGGCAATTGACCTACTTAGAGTGGGAATCAGAGAGTACCCTTTTAAGGGTTTATTACCCACATAATTACCAACTCAAAGCTACTCTTAATTCGAGAATTGACTGGACCATTAGTGATTAATCACTAAGTCAAACCTTAATTACGACAGTTTGACTTTAGGCCAATAAACTAAGTAAAACTGAATTAAGAAAGGTTAAGGACACTTACTGAAGTCCTATGCACGACTAATGATCTCTAGGAATTGGTCTTTGGCTCCAGGAATCTCCAGAAAGTGAGTTTGAATGGTTTCAAATGAAGTGCCCAAATTGTTGCAAATGGAAGTTCTTATATAGGGGTTTTAATTCATCAAGATCATGACAAACAAGTCTATGCATGATCCCTGATGCATAACAAGTGTCCCTAGTGCATGTAATACCATTGGGGCAGCCCCTGGTATGTAAAACAAGGCATCAAAGTCGGTTAAACAGGCTGCACAGGCACCTGTCAAGGGTTTCTGTCACTGGCAGGCTTAGGCGGCCCGCGTAAGCTCCCACTGAAGGCTTACGCGGCCGGTATGAGGCCCAACTCAGGTTAAACAAGTTTCAGCAAATTGCATTTTGGCCCCTGGTCCTTTTAAATGTGGTTTTAACTTCCATTTTTGCATATTTAACCCTCTAACTTGACTTTTAAGGGCTCCAAGACATAACCAAACTTCGGTAAGTCCTCGGTTAACTTTATGATCACCCGAAAAGCCTTAAATTTCAACGTTGACGCTTTTAACCCCTCATATACGAATGTTATCATAACTTTCTCATACTTTATCGAAACCTTGTGAAATTTTTATCACTTAATCTAGTGAGTATAATTAATCGTTACAAAGCTTCGGGTTTGCTAAAAGGTCACTCAGAGGTATAAATTAAACATGTTGACACATTTAACCCCTGTAGTTTGGAATCTCTCACTTTCTTCCACAATCGGCTTCGTATGATTCATAATTCATTCGTTTAAGGGTATAAACATCGTGTAGGGTTATTGAAAGGTATATTTATCCACTGTTGACACTTTGAATCCTATTATACACGTACATTCTTCGTTTGTCAACTTTAGCCCCTCATAAGTAATCTTTTACACGTTTAAAGTCCATGACATGTGTCGATATAATATTGGACATGAATTTTCGAGGTGTTACATCCTCACCCCCTTAAAAGAAATCTCTACCTCGAGATTTACTGAAATAAGTGAGGGTACTTTTCTTTCATTGTGGACTCTACCTCCCACGTGTACTCGGGACCTCTGCGGGCATCCCATCTAACCTTTACAATTGGCACATGCTTCCTTCGAAGTTTCTTAACCTGCCGATCCTCGATCGACAAAGGTTTTTCAACAAATTTCAAGCTCTCATCTATGTGCACATCTGTATGTGGTATGACTAGCGATTCATCGGCTAGACATTTCTTCAGATTGCAGATGTGGAATACATTATGAATACCACTGAGCTCTTTTGGTAAGTTTAACTTATATGCCACTGTTCCGACACATTCGATGATCTCGAATGGTCCTATATACCTTGGGCTTAACTTACCTTTCTTACCAAATCGCATCACCCCTTTCCAGGGTGATACTTTAAGCAGAACCTTTTCACCTACCTCGAACTTTAGAGGTTTACGCCTTTTGTCCGCGTAGCTTTTCTGCCTGTCTCTGGCAGCTTTGAGACGATCTCTTATCTGCACAAGCTTGTCTGTCGTCTTCAGGACTATATCAGGTCATGTTAGTTGGACATCTCCAACTTCTGCCCAACAAACGGGCGTTCTGCACTTCCTGCCATACAAGGCTTCAAATGGTGTAGCTTAGATGCTGGAATGATAACTATTATTGAATGAAAATTCGATCAATGGAAGATGATTATCCCAACTTCCACCTCGATCAATAACACAAGCTCTTAACATATCTTCCAGTGTTTGAATTGTTCGCTCACTTTGACCATCCGTTTGCGGATGATATGCAGTATTGAAGTTTAGTCGGGTGCCTAGGGATTGCTGAAAGCTTTTCCAGAAATGGGATGTATACCTTGTATCCCTATCAGAGATAATAGACACCGGCACCCCGTGGAGAGATACAATCTCATCCACGTACATCTGAGCTAACTTATCAGAGCTGTGTGTTTCTTTAATAGGTAGGAAGTGGGCTGACTTAGTCAATCTATCCACTATAACCCAAATAGTATCACTCTCTTTCTTTGTCTTTGGTAACTTGGTGATAAAATCCATAGTCACCATCTCCCACTTCCAAGTGGGAGGTTCAGGCTGTTGTAGCAAACCTGACGGCTTTTGGTGCTCAGCTTTAACTTGTGCGCACGTCAAACATTTGGCTACATAGGTATGCTAGTTAGATTTGATTTCTTCCATCTTTAGATTATATCAGCACTCGTTAATCTAGGGATTAAAACCTTAGCCGCTAATAGACAACTTGGTTACTTAATTAGTAAAACGTTTGAACTACCTAAGGAAATGATCTAAGTAAAAGGATCTAGAAAGTAGTTAGGGTTTGCTTAAATTTGAGTAGCATAGATAGTAAATCGCTCAGTTCATGAATCTATGTTTCCAAACAATAATAAAAGCCCTAAATCATAAGGAATCATAACTTAAACTTGCTTCATGAAATTAGGTTTTGGTGTGTGTCTATAGCATTGATTCCCCAGTTTTGTGGGATTAGCCTTAGCGGGCTCTAATCCATTTTAGCACTTCACACAACTGCATATAGTCATTCTAAGCTATCATTCGAGTCATGAGGATTCGACACCTAGGTTGTTGTTTTCTCCATCTGACTTTCTTAGAGTTTTCTAGTTCTTCCTAGTTGTTTTCTAGTTGTGCTTTAGTTCCTCATTAGTTTCCTTACAAACCATCCCTCTTAAATCAGTTAGATATTGATAGACGATTATGTATTAGGAGCTACCGTGTCTTTAGGATCGATACTTGGTTCTTACCACTATTATACTGCGTATAAGATAGGTACACTTACATGTTATGTGTGTAGTTTGGTTTGATGTGATTTCCATTTTTATAAATTTGAAACTTGCATAATTCATATTTATATGTAGCATCACATGCATCACCTCTTCAACACCTTTTCACTTGTAAACCATAACAAACGCACACAAAAAAAACATGTTCCACATATATAAACTCATAAAACATCAATTTCAACATGTTAAATCATCAAAATCTACCAAACCATCATAACGTCAATCATTATAGCCTACGTTAAAAAAATACCTGATTTTGAAACAACTTTGTTTTCAAAAAAATCTACATCAAAATATTCACAAAAAAATAAAAATAGCTGCACATTTCGTTTTTTAGTTAACAAAGTTATTACAAAATTATTAAAAAATTAAATGGATTAAAAATGTATATTATATATGGTCTAAAGGGTGAAAATGAAAATAATAAAAAAAAATTAAACAACCACACTGCACTAAAAGACAAATTTAATATTATTTTTTTATTTATTTTGAGGTGAAAGTGTAAAAGCTAAAAAATTGTAGTAAAGATGCGGAAACCAAAAAGTTGTAGTGAAAGTGTGAAAACCAAAAAGTTTACTAGAACACTTGAGTTGTGTTTTGAATATTAACTAGTAATATTTCACTGCGCATTGCGGCGAAAGTTTTATCAGTATTGGTTCAGTCAATTATGTATTGGTATGGTATGAGCAGTTGAAACTTAGTATAGCAACTGAAAAAGAACAAAAATATAAAGTTGTGATATGCCTCAAATTAATATCTACATCTATTATAACTTATACATCAATCGAAACCAAAAAATCAAACATTGCTAACACTTTTTAAAGACATTTCTCTCTTTTATTTTAGGGATGGTTCAATACAAATATCAACCATAGATTAGGAGTGACAAGGACTAGGAGATTATTTTTTAGACAATGTTACATGTTTTTTAAAACCATTATTCCATTAACAAACATAAGACACGTTTTTTTTAATCACTTCTTATTATTCTCTCCAAAAAAATCATAATTATAACTACCATGATTATCGCACATTTAGATTGTCTTTGAAAATTGAAGACCGATGTTGAAGATTGTTGTTTAGCTACCATGTTTTCTTTGTAGACGACTCTATTTTTTGGGCACTTGGGATGAAGAAAATATGGAAACTTTGAGGAGAGTGTTGAGATTTTTTTACATGATGTCGGGTCTAAAGGTTAACCATAATAAGAGCTTCCTATATGGGATATGGCTGAACGAAGATGAAATCGGAAATATGGCCACTGCTCTGAATTGCAAAACTGGTTCTCTCTCTTTCACGTATTTAGGCTTAAAAGTGGGTGCGAATATGAACATGGTGGGTAATTGGAGAGAAGTTATTGACAAGTTAAACAAGAGATTGTCTAGCTGGAAAGCAAAATTATTATCGTTTGCAGGAAGGCTTACGTTAGCAAAATCGGTATTGGGCTCCCTATCTAATTATTTTCTATCCCTATATAAAGCTCCGAAGGCTGTCTTAAAAACACTTGAAGGAATCAAGAGACGTTTCCTATGGGGTGGGTGTGGGGCTTCGAACAAAATCCGTTGGATGAAGTGGGAAAGGATTGTTGCGGCAAAAAACATGGGCGGACTAGGTATTGGAGGGATTAGAGAAATGAATCTAGCGCTCTTGATGAAATGGAGATGGAGATATAAAGAAGAGCCGGATCAACTATGGGTCAAGGTTATTGATGCACTACATAGCAGCAGGAGGAAAGCACAAAGCATACCGGTAAAAAAATCAATAACACGAGTTTGGAAAACAATCATAGGGGTAGAAGAAGATTTCAAAAATGCAGGTATTGATGCTGTCCGAAGCCTTAGGTGCAAGATAGGTGACGGAAGTAGTACGCTTTTCTGGATGGATTCGTGGGCGTCTACTCGGCCACTAAAAGATGAATGTCCCCTTATATTCAGCTTAGCAAAAGATAAGATGAATAAGGTGAAGCAAAATTACAAAAAGAACCGAAGGGGAGTCCTGTGGGATTGGAAATGGAGCAGACTACCTAGCAGCGAAGAAGAAAGAAACGAATGGGAGGCATTAAAAACACTACTTCTATAGCAAATCGTGGGTCATGGTGAAGATAATTGGAGATGGAAGGATAACGTAATGGAAGGAATTTCGGTGAAGAACTTAAGAAAAGACTTAGCTAGAATCATCTATATAAACACAGTTCCGAACTGGTTCGAGTGGTGCAAAATCGCAACGGCAAAAGTCAATTGTTTTGCTTGGCGAGCGGTCGAGGAAAAAATCCCAACGATGACAGCATTAAGGAGACGGGGGTTACAATTTGGATCGGAGTCATGTAGGCTCTGTGAATCAGCACCAGAAACGGCAAATCATATAATTATTCATTGCTCGATTGCGAAGATAGTTTGGTTGCAGCTTTGGTCATGGATGAAAATCCCATTCCGGGATCATCGAGAGGATCTAAAAACCCGTCTCGTCAAAAAGACGGATTGGCCTAAAAAGAAAGTGAAAATAATATATGCTATTCACCTCTTAGCCGCATGGCATTTATGGAGAAACAAGAACAACAAAGTTTTCAATGATACGTACATGGAGCCAAGCAAGATTGTGGAAGAGATAAAAGAGGAATAGTTTGAATGGATAAGTATTAGATCAAGACGTACGGGGATAACATGTAATGAGTGGAAAAATTTCTCATTTACGGAGTAATAATCTTGAAGATATATGTTTAGATCACTTGATAGTTTTATTCTTGATGTAATAGCTTTTATTCTTGACTATGTACTAGAGTGGGTGTACGACTTCATAGTGCCTTGCTATGTGTCGTTTTGTTCTTGATTGATGAATAAAGGTTCCATTGTTGTTCAAAAAAAAAAAAAGTTTTTTCGTATATAGTTATTTATTACTTTTTAGTTTTTTGACAACCAAGCGAAAATCGTGGTTACTTTTTAGTTGCATGTATGTGTATGTGTAAATTTTAGTAAGAATTATCCACATATACAATTGTTAAGTAACTTGGAGCTTAATGCTTACTCATAAAATGCTTAGTTTTAAACGAGTCCGCTTACTGTGTACCTGGGCTCAGTTTGATGGGACCTTGGCTCGGTTCAGTTCCTTTTGATTCGTGTAAGTTAACCCAAGTTTAAGTAACATTTTGTATGCTAGTCCATTATTACACTTTGTTACCCACATTTTACAGCCATAACCCAAATTTTACAACACAAGTATCTAACCCTAATAGTCGCATATCCAGAATTAATATTTTGACAGGTGAACTAGAATCTTCTTTTTATTATGGAATAATTGATTTTAATAATCCTAACTATTAGTAGTTGGCCAGCAGTGGTCACAACTTCAAAAATAACCAGTGTTGGTCCCACCTTTTCATATACTGTAAACCAATGGACTTTTATTAAACCGAAAAAGATAAGGGGCCAAAAAGAAATTAAGGTTGTATTAGTAAAGGTCCATTAGTTTACAATATGTAAAAAGCTGGTACTACCACTGGTTATTTTTAAAGTTAGGACCGTTGCCGGCCAACGACTAACAGTTTAGATTATTAAAATCCATTATTCCTTTTATTATTCCGCTAATTTGATGACCTAGTATTCGACTTGGGTTGAATCTTCTTTTTTAATTAGTTAATAGAACTCATGTATTAGACAGATTGAATAAAATACAATGTAATTTGTTAACACATACAATCGTTAAGGTATGTCTTTAAAAAATAAACTTTGACGTGACACTTAAAAACTCTATTAAGTTAACTTTTAAAACATTTTTTCCAACTGGTTATTAAATTTTTTTTTATGTGATTAGTAAATGTTAATTTAGTTAAAGTATACTTACGTAAGTCTCTACTAATAAATCATATGTAGAATTCATGTTTAAAACTAGGGAAATTGGTCTGTAATAATCCTACCTAGACCTTATTGGCCATTAATAATCCCACCTCCTCAGAATATTCCCCCACCAGTGCCACCTTTCACCTATTTTTCCTACGATGGTCCCCCGTTAAAAAAACTTAATGGAGTTAAGCTTTTTTCCAAATTACAAACAGATTTTGTAGGACTTTTGATTAGAACGACGATACGAGTCCATTGATGTAAAACTTTCCTCGAAACGGTGCTCAGGTAGGATTATTAATGGCCAATAAAATCTAGGTGAGATTATTACAGGCCAATTCCCCTTAAAACTAGTAATTTTTTTTCATAAACATCCAAAGAGTTTAGATAATAAACTAACAAGTTACTAGTAGCTTGTCATGACTAAACATAATACTAGATTCATTAAATTTTTTTAACAAAAACTGAAGACATTTCATTTAATTAAAGAGTGTTCAGTCCTTCGAGACTTGATCTTCATCATCCGACACTTGCTATGAGTTCACCTAACATGCAAAATTATCTTCATTTAATTAGCAAATAGACCGATTGCACAACGAAAGAATTGAAACTAAGCAAGAAAACTGAATAAAAATATATTTTTTAAAGCAGTCCCCGTCGCGTCGCGCCACGCGACAGGACACTCTTTCTCCGCAGCGTGGTGCGACGAGAGTCAGTTTCCAGCAGGTCGCTAGAGCTGGATGATTTTTCCCAGCCATACCATTTTTCACTATTTTTAGCATAACTCGGCCAAAACACCCCCGAGTTACCTCAAACTAGTTTCTAAATGCTCGTAATTCATTTACCCATATGTTGAACCCATAATCCTTAACCCGGATTCATAACTTTTATGATTTAAGCTTCCAATACCCGGATTATGCGCATAATTATTTGACGCGTTTCAACATTCAATCACATAAGCTCAAATTATTAGCAACTTTTGAAGGAATTATTTCCCCATGTATATGCCCATTACACGGCTTTGTAATCTCATGTTCCAAGCTCCCAATTCCAGGTTTGCGAGGACACGTATTCGACTCATTTGATGTTCAAGTTCTTAAACTTGAATCATCTACATTCCTTTCTCGGAATAATTCGTTTCTTTTTACTACAACCCATTACGCGGGTACATTACACTATGTTTCGCGCTTCCGTTACCCGGTTTGCGCTTAAACTTAACTTCATCCAATGTCTGAGTTTTTGTCAAAATCATCATTCACGCTCCCCTTACCTGGTTTGCGCTTTGCTTTATTTTGACCCGTTTGGTTTGTTCTTATGAATACTATCATTTATGAACTAACCAATCTCACATATAACTCGTTCACAACCGTTCTAATGAATCAACCATAATAATTACTAAAGAAATAATAACGAAGCATATTTCCACGTACCTTAGAGCTTTCTTTTAAGTCGTGTATCACTCCAGGCTTTATCACCTACCTTATCACTCGAGTCGCCTATAGAGAACAACCCGGAAAATGGTTAATTCGTCATCATCTGATCTGTTTGCCACATTTGTTAATAATCAATTTGTATGGCTCATATCATGGTTTTCTCATGCATTATTAGCAACCAAGTTTCACTTTGCCATTTTATCATACACCTTAAGGGCATACACTTCCTAGCTTTTCATTTGGTTAGGTTATTATCTTCCTACACCCAAATTTCAAGGTATAACGAACATGTTTTCACTAGAGTCAATTCAATCATACACATATGTCAATCAAGCTCATTACCCTTAACTAATTTACATAACAAAATTTGGGGTTTTTCATTCTATGATCAAAACCCATTCCATATTATACTTGAATAAACATATAAATAAGTTATGGAGCAAAATTCATACAATTTATCAATTAGGACTACCATAGTTGCCCCTATATACATCTAATCACATCTTTAAAATGACTGGCCCTTTAAGACCTAATTTCATGAAATTATCCAACTAGAGAATTTCATCAATCATGAAATTGAAACATACCTTGTGTTAGGATGAAGTAGTACTTATCAGAACTTCAAGCATTCACTATAATCACTTCGATTTCAGTTTGAATTGAATGATTTAGAGGAGATTATCAAGAACAAGGTTTCCCCTTCTATCTCTCTCTGTATGCGTGCGCGCGCACACACCTACATATGTGTGTTTTTAGTGTCTTATTTTTCTTTTAATAAAATTAGTTTTCTAATTGCCCATTTTAGTCCCTCATGTATGGTTTTGTTATTAAAGGGCCACCATTCTTTGTTTCATTATTTAGCAACATATTATTAACTAGATTCATTATTCCTAATTGTTATTTATAGAATTATAACCATATATAATTGTTCACGGGCTTCGGCCCTAGGTGAGGGTTTTCTCAAATTCGGAGGCGAGTGTATCCCGATATGGTGAATTTCGCCAGTAGCCCATTTGGAGGATTCGTTTGCCGTTCAAAAATAAATAAATAACCGTGTGTGTATATATATGTGTGTGTGTAATTTAATATTTTTGAGGTGTTACAATTATTTAAAGATCCTTTTAGCACAGTAAACTAACTTAAATTGCAATTATAAATATATTAATACCTATAAAAAATTAAGAACTAAAACTTCGAATTTTTTAAATACCATCTAGTTTTTCTTTCATATTGTATTTTACCGTTAAAACCATCCAAGCATATTAAATATTATTTACTTAGAAATCACTCATAAAAAACAATCAACATCATTATTCTTCTTCTTTTTAATTAATATTTTAACTAACATAATCTTGAACTCGGTATCCACTTGATAAAATCTAAAACTATACAATACAAGTTTGTTTTTTTAAGTTGAAAGTCTGAAATTATAGCTATTCATAGTTAATTTCATATAAAATTAACTAAATAATAAGTATTCATAATAAAATAACTAGGAATGTTATAATCTAGTTTAAAGATTAGTTAGTTCCTAGAGGTGTTAAATGAGTTTTGAATCGGGATGTCCAAAAAGCTCACAGCTCGAAGTTCGCTCGAAGCTTACTCGAATTTAGCTCGGAAAAAGCCCGCCCGATATGGCTCGGTTTGAAAGTGACCCGAGCTGGCTCGGCTCGGTTAGAAAGTGAGCCTAGCTCGGCTCGTGACGAGCCAAATTGGCTCGGTTTGGCTCGCTTGGTAGCTCAGCTCGGCTTAGCTCGAATTATTTTACTTATAATATATTTTATTTTGAGCAAACTTCTATTTTGCTCCCTGTAGTTTGGTCGTTTTAATGGTTTTGCTCTAATCTTTTAAAAATAGCCATTTTACTCCCTGATCTATGAAATCCATCACGATTTCACTCCCCGCCCCAAACAACATCCATTTTAAACGTTAAAAATTGTCACGTGCATAACACATGATGGACAATTATGACCATAATTAGACCAATACCTAGACGGAAAGCTGATAGTTTTTAATGTTTAAAATGGATTCCATTTGGGGCAGGGAGTGAAATTGTGATAAGCTTCATAGATCAGGGAGTAAAATGACTATTTTTAATTGGAGCAAAACCGTTAAAACGACCAAACCACAGGGAGCAAAATAAAAGTTTACTCTTTTATTTTTATATACATATAATATATTAAAAAAAGTGATTATTATTTACATATATTTAGGCTTGTAGTTTGATATCTATGACATATCTAAAGGTTGATTGTCGTGCTAATGAACAAATATTGTATTTACTTGAAATATAAAACTTATTTTGTGTTGTTGAACGTTATTTTGGCTTTTAATGTATTAGGTTGAACTCATTTTGAATATGTTGTTTTGAAGTATTGAATAATATTTTAGAATACTGAATTTTGAGAGCTATGTATTACTTTTATTTTTAAAATCGAGCCAAACTAAGTCGAGCCGAGCCATCTCGGTTTAAAACCAAATGGAGCCCGAGCTTAGATTTTCAGCTCGATTTCAAATTCGAGCCGAGCCAACTCAGTTTATAATCGAGCCGAGCCCGAGCTTGCCCTAGCTCGGCTCGGCTCACGAACTGCGCTACCTATAAGACAACTAATAAAGTGCAAGGGCTAAAAACAAATAAGAACCAAACTTGAATAATTTTAAAAAGCAAAAAAATCACAAAACACACACACTTGTGTGTGTATGTCGAACCAGGAGAAGAAAAGAGGGGGGTAAACCCTAATTCATATTTGAGCCAAAACACATACATGAACATAAATTAGTGATCTTCTAAGCTTGGAGATTATCAGGTATGTAGTAATTTATGTTTTGGTTATGAGTAGTATATGAAGGGACTTGTATGTGGTAATCTTAAGTTGGATATTTTGATAGTATGATGAAATTGATAATGAATTTATGCTTATGATCATCATACATGCTAGCATGCGTTAAATACTTAAACAATTTAGAGGTTTAAGTATGAGTTCATATATGTTATAAAGTGGGTCTTGATAATATGATGAAATTGATATGTAAATTTGGTTTAGAAACATCATATGAATCAGTGACCGAACTAGAATATTAACTCAGTGGTATCCATAAAAAAAATTTCACCGTGCAATCATACAATATTAAAAAAAACGACAATAAATAAATAAAGTAAAAAATAAATACCTACTAGATTTGTCCTCTTCTTTTTTTCATAGCTTGAAATCGTTCCCTTACATCGTCGTCTTTTACTTGATGTAAAAATTCGTTTTCGACCGCCCAAACCATAGCATTGTTCAAAAATTTCGGGCCTATTCCATTGCATAAATCCGTCTTGACATGCTTCAATTTCGAAAAACATCTTTCAACGGTTGCGGTTGCAACCGGTAAAAGCAAAACTAGCTTCACCAACCCGATTTTCGTTAATCTCTTCGCAATTTGTTTTGAAAAAGTTCCCAATTAAAGATTGATTTTTAGATTGTGGTTTCATTATCTCTTCAAAGCAATCAAGATTGAACAACAATCCCTATAAACATACAAAATTACCAATAAAACAACTAGTCAAACAATCAAATACATTTCAGCGAAACTAATCAAACAATGAAATATAATCAAAGACATTATAATATAGGCCCACTTTAATGAACTAAATATTTGTCACACCCCGATTTCCACGTGTATCACCGGTGGACCCGGTGGGGGATTACCGTGACGTAGTTGGCAACAATATAGTCAAACCACACAATTATGTGAATGCACAGCGGAAGCATAAAGATAAATATAATTCAACCTTTGATTGTAATATCGAATGTATCACAAATAGTCGAATGGTATCCACAGGGGATCAAAATAATAATAAAAATATTGTTCAACAGACAAGGCATCAAAGCTTGCGAGACTTCTTAAGATGCTAAGGAGCTATAACCAGCCGATTACGTGTAGTACCTGCACTTAATCTTTTTGCGAAAATACGTCAGTTTACACTGGTAAATACATTCAACCGACACTTTTGTAAAATGTTTATTAAAATTGATTTGAATGCACAAGGCACAAACTCTTTTATAACTTGGGAGAATTATTTAATATTATAATCTTGTGAACGAATTACATGTTCCTTCTTTGCGTTCAGTAGCCCGGATCTAGTTCGGGTTAAAGATCAATAGACACACCACATTGCGTAAACCGAGGTGGGTAAACCAACGGTTACGTCTTTTATTAATATAGACATAATGCCGGGTGTACGCCTACACCTGGATGTCGAGGTCGTGGCCATTTCGTAAAATGATGCCTAGGATATCCGGGACATGGTCATTAACCCCCCAAAGGCTTTTAAGTAACAAAACTGTTTAAACGAGCCGATCAAATTATTCAATTAACCACCAAACGATGGAAGATTTGATGCTCGATCAAGCGGTATTTTATATATACCGTAACCCAAGCCCGTAATACGGAAAATAAGTTAAAAGTATTTACCTTTGCAAGTATAGTCCTTAATTGATTAAATCACAGATATCTTTTACTGGGCTCCTATTCTGGAACGAAGGTTTTAAAATAACCTATTAGAATCCTAACGGGTCTTATATTAGCCGTAGCCTAGACCGGTCAGTTTCAAGGGATAGGTACGGTTTAATCGCGTGAAAGGCGAAAACCGGGAATGGAATGTGATTCTGACCCAACAAGTTTAAAGGCTTGTTTTATATGGGTTCAATATTCACACTCTGGATTTTGGGGTCAAAACAATATGGTTTGACCTGTATCGGCTAATTTATGTAAACTAGTTACATAGGCCGAACCGTGCGCGCGAAAGGTGCAACGGGTAACCGTAAGAGTCCTACACTTGTTTCCTAAGTCAATATGCCTTAAAGAGGTTGTGGTATCAGTAGGATACCTTCCGTGATGCCCGTAAAGAGTTTAAGTTTATTATACGCCCCGTAGGGGTTTTTCGGTCATTTTAAAGACTTTTAAAAGAGGTTTTAGAGTTCTACAGGAAATCTGAGTTTCCTGTTCAGTTTGTAAAGTCCAAAATACTTTATTTATTATTTAAAATCAGTAGCAACTGGAATCGGGTCAAAAGACCTTGTAGAACTCAAGTTTTGGCCGAAAAGGGCATATTCGGTATGTTTACCGAACCGTAGCCATAACCGCAGGTTATGAGCAGGTTAAAATTAATTAAAAATCTTTAAAAATCCCAAAATATTATTTCACAACAGTGAGTAAAAGGTTTGGTGACGAAATCTTGGTTTAGGTAGGCGTTATGCTAATCGCGCCGTTTATTACAAAAGTTTCTTTTATTTGCGCTATTTAACATAACTCCTATTCTAGACCTCGGATTGGCGTGACACTTTAAGGACATGCTTAGAATTTAGTAAGCAAGGTTATGGTCCCTTCACGCGTCCGAAATACTCGTTTTATTTTGAAAAGGGCGTTACGGTCAACTTTTAAGCAATTAACGGAAATGCGTAAAAGACTCGGACAAACAACGAACCGGTCACAGAGGGTGATACCATCACGTGACCTGGTCCTAAGAGAGTCCTAAGGCATATCTACATTGCACTAAAACGGGTCAGAACTGAAGTCAAAGCAAAAGTCAAACTTTTGCGACATTCGGCTCCGAACCGGGTCAATATAGCAAATGGCCGAATCAAACGAGTTTAGACAAGTTTATATACTTAATATCATGTTTTATAAGTGTTCAAACAGGTTTCATATCATCTATATTACAGATTATGCAAGAATCGCAAAAATGGCTTTCTGTTGACTTTTTAAGTATACGTTTGACTCGACATTTGAACTAGTTAGAGTGGTGATCAGAGGGAACCCTTTTAGGGGTTTATTACCCACATAAATACCAACACATAACTACTTTTGATTCGACAATTCACTGGACCATTCGTGATTTATCGCAAAGTCAATCGTTAGTTACGACAGATTGACTTTTAGGCTAAACTAAGCAATAACAAAGCCATAGAAGGTTTGGCATACTTACAGAGACTTAGTGCACGACTTATGATTATAGAAGAACACTTGGGAGCTTCAGGAATGATCAGAAGATGTGTTTTGAGGTATGGTGAACTTATGCACATTGTAGGCCTATTTATAGTGAAGAAATGGCCTCTAGATCATTACAACTCAGGCTACAAGTGAGTATGGATGTTCAGCAGGTGTCCTAAGGTGCTAGGGGTCAGGTAGAGGGCACCCATGCCTCATTGATTGCTCACAAGTTCGTCTACAAGCCAAATCATTGAATCTGCCCATACTTTCTGCATCTGTATGGTTCACGCGGCCCGCATGGGAGATCAGGCAGCCTTGTACGTGGGCCGCCTGGATCCTTAAATCAGACGCGTATAAACAGAAGGCTCGCGGCCCGCATTAACTTACCCCATTCTTTAATGCGGCCCGCGTTAGGTCAGTTTCTCAAGATTTTTAAATCTTTTATAATCATTACGAAATCTTTGTAATTAATAACGAAATCTTTGGTAATTAATAACCTGACCTTTCGGGTTTGAAGGGGTAACTTTGCGATTTGGCCCTTGATTATTTACAACTAAGGGCCTCGTGTTATTTACCCGCATTGTTAAGTCCCCGGTTAGTTTGTTAGTTATCCGGAAGGCCTTAACTTTCGTTGTTGACGCTTTTAACCTTTCTCGTATGAATTTGATCATAACTTTCTCGTTTTAAAACGGAACTTCGCGGAATTTATATAGTACATTCTAGTGAGCGTATTTTACTGTTACAAAGCCTCGGGTACGTCAAAGGGTCACTCAGAGGTATAATTAAACATGTTGACACAGTTAACCCCTGCAGCTTGTAATCTCTCACTTTCTTCCGCGTTTCGCTTCCGTACGATCCATGATTTATTCGTTTGAAGGTACGAGCATTGTTTAGGGTTACTATACAGTATACTTACCCTTGTTTGACATTTATAACCCTCGAATTTTACATACTTTCAAGGTTTGTCAACTTTAGTCCTTTATTTAATATTAAATGCCACGTGTAAACCCAAGACACGTGTCAATACATTATTGGACACAAAATTTTGAGGTGTTACATCCTCACCCCCTTAAAATAAATCTCGACCCGAGATTTACTCGAACAAATAAGGGTATTTCTCTTTCATCGTGGATTCAACTTCCCACGTGAATTCGGGACCTCTCCGGGCATCTCATTTGACCTTTACTATCGGTACATGCTTTCTTCGAAGCTTTTTCACCTGTCGGTCTTCAATCGACAAGGGCTTCTCCACAAACTTCAAGCTCTCATCTATATGCACATCTGTGTGTGGGATCACCAATGATTCATCAGCGAAGCACTTCTTTAGATTGCAGATGTGGAATACATTGTGAATTCCATTGAGCTCTTCTGGTAAGTTCAATTTATAGGCAACTGACATGACCCGTTCGATAACCTCGAAAGGTCCTATGTATCTCGGGCTCAGTTTGCCCTTCTTACCGAAGCGCATCACCCCTTTCCAGGGTGATACTTTTAGTAACACTTTTTCACCTACCTCGAAGTGAAAGTCCTTACGCTTTGGGTCAGCGTAACTTTTCTGCCTATCACGGGCAGCTTTGAGACGCTCTCGAATCTGGACAGTCTTGTCCGTTGTTTCGAAGACTATCTCTGGTCCTGATAATTGGACCTCTCCCACTTCCGCCCAACAAACAGGCGATCTACATTTCCTACCGTATAATGCCTCGAAAGGCGCAGCCTTTATGCTGGTATGGTAGCTATTGTTGTAGGAGAATTCGATTAGTGGTAGGTTCTTATCCCAACTACCACCTAAATCGATAGCACATGCCCGTAGCATGTCTTCTAACGTTTGAATAGTACGCTTACTTTGACCGTCTGTCTGAGGATGGTAAGCCGTACTAAAGTTCAAACGTGTACCCAAAGATTGCTGGAAACTTTTCCAGAAATGAGACGTGTATCTAGTATCTCGATCGGAGATAATAGACACAGGTATGCCATGTAAGGCTACAATCTTATCAACATATAACTGGGCTAATGTGTCGGAGCTATAAGTCTCCTTGATGGGTAAGAAATGAGCTGACTTAGTCAGTCTATCGACTATAACCCATATCGTGTCATTTCCCTTGCTCGTCTTTGGTAACTTGGTGATAAAATCCATAGTTACACACTCCCATTTCCATTCAGGAAGTTCAGGCTGTTGTAGCAAGCCAGATGGCTTTTGATGCTCAGCCTTGACTTGCGCACAAGTTAAGCATTTGGCTACATAAGCGGCTACAGACTTTTTCAAGCCTATCCACCAATAATTTGCCTTTAAATCCTGATACATTTTATCTGCTCCAGGATGGACAGAATATTTGGAACTATGGGCTTCCTGGAGGATAACATCTCGTAGTCCTCCATAAATAGGAACCCATATTCGTCCATTCAATCGCAAAATTCCATCCTTGTTAAGAGTTAACTGCTCCTCAGTTACTCCTAACTTTTCCTTAGGATAATTAGCTTCTAACACAGCCTCTCGCTGTGCAACTAATATCCTTTCAATCAAGTTATTCCTGACTTCAATGCTCTTAGCATTGATTCCGATGGGTTTCATCCTTTCTTTCCGGCTCAGGGCATCAGCGACTACATTCGCCTTGCCGGGATGGTATCTGATCTCACAATCATAATCATTTAAGGTCTCCATCCAACGGCATTGCCTCACGTTTAGCTCCTTCTGATTGAACAGATGTTGAAGGCTCTTGTGATCTGAATAGATCACAAACTTGATTCCGTACAAATAATGCCTCCACAGTTTTAGTGCGAACACAACGGCACCCAGCTCTAAGTCATGAGTGGTGTAATTCTTTTCGTGTACCTTCAACTGTCTCGAAGCATAGGCAATCACCTTGCCTTTCTGCATGAGCACACCCCCATGCCAGTGTGTGACGCATCGCAGTAAACTACGAACTCTTCTGTACCTTCCGGTAGTGTCAACACAGGGGCGTTGCTCAGCTTTTGCTTTAGGATATCAAAGGATTCTTGCTGCTTAGGGCCCCAAACAAATTTTATCTTCTTCTTGGTTAGAGAAGTTAAGGGCGCAGCAATCCTTGAGAAATTTTCAATGAATCTTCTGTAGTATCCTGCTAACTCCAGGAAACTACGGATCTCTGTGGGTGTCTTTGGCTCTTGCCAATTCATGACCGCCTCTACCTTAGCGGGATCCACCTGGATACCACGCTCGCTTACGACATGTCCAAGAAATTGGACTTCTCGTAGCCAGAATTCGCATTTAGAGAATTTGGCATAGAGTTTCTCGCGATGCAGCAATCTGAGAATACATCGTAGGTGTTTCTCATGGTCAGCTTTGTTCTTTGAATAGATAAGAATGTCGTCGATGAATACGATGACGAATTTGTCTAAGTACGGCTTGCAGACGCGATTCATGAGATCCATGAACGCAGGCGGTGCATTTGTGAGCCCAAAAGGCATCACTAGGAACTCGTAGTGACCGTAGCGAGTCCTAAATGTTGTTTTGTGTACGTCCTCATCTCTGACTTTCAGCTGATGGTAGCCCGACCTCAGGTCGATCTTTGAGAAATAACTAGCCCCTTGTAATTGATCAAACAAGTCATCGATCCTTGGCAATGGGTATCTATTCTTTATCGTGACCTTATTAAGTTCACGGTAGTCGATGCATAGACGCATCGATCTGTCCTTTTTCTTAACGAATAGGACAGGTGCTCCCCAGGGAGACGAACTAGGTTTGATGAACCCTTTAGCCAGTAGTTCATCCAGCTGGGTCCTTAATTCCACTTGCCTAACGGGTGGTAACCCAGGTAGATCTTCGGGGAAAACTTCTGGATACTCCGAAATGACAGGAATGTCCTCTATCTTTGGTTTGGGCTCTTCTATTATCACCTGTGCCATGTAAATGACACAGCCTCTTTCTAAACATCTAGAAGCCTTGAGCATAGTTACATCCTCGGGCAATCCATACTGCGTATCTCCTCGAATGGTAAGCGATTCACCACTCGGAGTCTTTAGCATTATTTGTTTTCTGTTGCAGACGATCTGGGCCTGGTTGTGGGATAACCAGTCCATGCCCAGAACGATGTCAAAACCAGCCAGTTTGAAGGGAAGTAGAGATAGAGGAAAAGAGTGGTTCTTAATGGATATTTCACATCCATCTAGAATAGTGGAGACGGTTTCTACTGTGCCGTCTGCTAGCTCTACTTCGTATTTCACATTTAGGGTTTTGATAGGCATATTTAGCAATTTGCAAAATTTTTGGTCTACAAAGGACTTATCAGCGCCTGAATCGAACAGTACTCTTGCAAAGATATTATTTACGAGAAAAGTACCTGTGATTACGTTGTCGTCTTGCAAAGCTTCCTTCACATCCATCTTGAAGACTCTAGCGTTATTCTTTTTGGTTTCTTCTGTCTTCTTGGCGAATTTGGGGCAGTTACTTTTAATGTGCCCCTTTTCACTGCAGTTGTAGCAGGTCGCGTCTTTTATCTTCTTGCAGTCCACAGTCTTGTGGTCCTTGGACTTGCACAGTCCACAAGTATACAACTTCGCCTGGGACTGTGAGTTTGACCCGAGCCTACACTTACCAATGTGATGCTTCTTGCAGTTTTTGCACTTGGGCTTCTCTCCCGATTGTTGCCCATCTTTCTTCGACTCGGTCCCTCTCTTGCCATCACCGTTCCCATGGTGTTTCTTGCCCGACCTTCGTGAGGTATCGTCCTCACGCTTCCTCTTCTCGGCCTCTTTGTTCCTCAGCGATCTCAATCGGACCGCGTCCATTGTGAGGGACAAAGAGAGGTCAGTTACAGACCTGAAGGTCGTTGGCCGAGAGGCCTTCACACTGGCCTTTATTGCGGGTTCTAACCCCCCGATGAAACGAGCGATTCTCCTTGGCTCCGGGGTTACTAGATATGGAACCAAGCGAGACATCGTGTTGAAGCTCGTTAAGTAGGCTTGGCAGTCCAGGTTTGTCATCACCAATGATACAAAATCGGACTCTATCTTCTCCACCTCATGTTGAGGGCAGTAATTTTCTTTGATGAGAGAAACGAATTCCTCCCACGTCATGCTGTATAGCACAGTCTTTCCCGAGGCTTGAACCAATGCCCTCCACCAAGCCAGGGCCTCGCCCTTAAACGATTGCGACACAAACTTCACTACGTCCCTTTCCGCACAGCCACTGATCTCCACCACAGTGTCCATCTCATCCAGCCACGTCATACATTCGACGGCACCTTTCTCCCCTGTGAAGTCTCGGGGTTTACAAGACACAAAGTACTTGTATGTGCATCCCCCGGCACGGGAAGCATCAGTATACTCCCTTTCACGACGAACACTATTTTCATTTGACGAGTGATTGTCGTTGTCCTTCTTGGGCTTGGACGAGTGGTTATCGTCGTCCTTCTTGGGCTTGGATAGTGGTTTGCTGTGGGATTTTGAGTGTGTCTTCGGCTTAGAGGGTGGTTTGGACACGGTCCTGCTTCGAGATTCGGTATATTGTCGATCTAGAGCTGCCTGAACAGCGTTGTCGACAAGAGCCTTTAGTTGAGCGCCCGTTAAATGCACTTGGGCATTATCATAATCATCTTCACTCGTATGGCTATTTTCTCCATTGGGATTCGCCATAGTAGCTTGTATCTGCTGTAGAAGATAATGAAAATTCTATTCAGGAGTTTATTATTGAATTGTCTTTCATGGCAATTCATTAACCATGGTAACGAAGACCATATCTGGTTAATTTGTTACCCACTTTTCATTTTAGGATTTGAACATACTTATCCTAATTACAATATAACATTGTTAGTGGCATAAAAGCCTAGTCACGAGGACATTATTATAATATTAGCCGAGATTTCAGAGAATCAAGGTATGAAGGTTTGAACCGTAGTTCTTTTACCCCCTTCTGACAGGGAGTCATAGACCACCACTGTCTTTTGTCTTATTATGACAACAATTATGGCCCGTAGGCACTACATCACTAATGGATGTTTGATAAGGTTGGCCCGTAGGCACTACATCGCTAATGGATGTTTAATAAGTGATCATCTTCATTGATGATTTAACCCATGATTTATTATATCATTGATTTGGGCTTTGGAATCCTTTAAAGGATTCTTGTATAAGAATGACGTGTGCAATTTTAACGAATCACACCTGCCATGATTGTTAACATGCTTACAGAGGTTAACAGGGAATCTGAATCTTTTAATTAGGTCTTACCATCTTGGCCGGATCTTAAAAGACACCTGGCTAGGTTTCACTCTTAAGATTCTTTATTTAGGCAGATCAAATTAAAAGGAATGATTTTGATTTATTTCATATATAGTAATAACAAAATGAAATTCATAACATAACATTCCAAAACTTCAATACGATTACACGCTGCCCTAAACGGGACTTTTAAACAAGTACATACCTACATAGAGGTTAAAATAAGAGACAAGTCCACGCAGGGACTAATACAAGATAGATGTCCGCGCAGGGACTAAAAGATAAGTCCACGTAGGGACTGAAATATGATAAATGTCCACGCACGGACTAAATTGTAAGTACAACAATCCATAAGGAGACTAAGGGTCTCGTTTCTTCTTCTTGCCCTTCAGTAGGTTTGCCAAGCCCTTGAGGAATCCTCGGTGGCTCTTACGTTCTTCCTCGAAGTCTCTTTCCACACGGCTCAAACGGTGGAGTATTTCTTCTTGTTCAGGTGGGGAAAAACGTGGTTGTGGCGCCGGTTGCGGAACTGGAGGTCTAGGAGGTGCTGGATACCCATGAGCTGAGTAGTCCGGTATCCCCATGTTTCCAAAAGCTCCGTCTGGATAGCGGGCATTATACCTAGCCGCTACCACATATGGGTCGCGCTCATAGTTGTAATTGTAATGTGCGTGTGACGATGGTTCGAACGGGTTGTATGCCGTTGGGCCCGTGTACGCAGGTATTGGGTGGTCATACCCAAACGGTGGCGAAGATGGTGCAACTGGTGCGGAGTTCGCCTCCTGTACTGGACTTGCAGGTCCTTCTTCTGGTAGTGGCGGGTAGTGGCTACTATTAGAGTGTCGAGGGGTGCTGAAGTGGAAATCCCCTCCTCGTGTGGACATATGGGCATTTGTCCTTCTACGCCTTGGCGGATCAGGCATTACTGGCTGTACCGGTGGCGGAGGTGGTGGCGTAACTGCCACGAAGCGTGGATCCTCAGAGGGATCTTGTGGGTGTTGCGGCTGGTGTTGTGATGTCTGATGAGATGGTGTATAGTACCACTCATGTCGGTCGAACAACGCTTGGAAGCTATCTGGGCCTTGATAAGGTGTCCCATGAAAAGAAGACCCATCGGAGATCTCGATAGGATGGGTGGGCGTACCACGAACAGGTTCTATTGGATCCGTGTCCTCATCGATATGGTCTTCGGAGAAGTGATCCTGTGGTCCTAACGGAACAAAGCCTGCGGGCTCCTGAATGTAGTCAGCTGGGTTAAACTGACCTCTGAAGTATGGAGTAGGATCGTCAAAATTACGGTGCGATACCGAACGTTGCAGAGGTATGTAGGAGGGTTGAGGGTTATTGGGATCATTCTCGGAATCTGGCCCAAACGAGTGACGGTACGATGGCGTCGAGCTGTGCGAGGTGGAATGCCTCGCAGGTTCGAAAAGGTTTCTCCGTCTTTGCGGTTCTTCACTCCTTGTGGTCGAAGGAGCTCGCGTATTTGAAGGTCCAGCTTCGTGATCGTTGTGAGTAACGATCTCTCCTCTGCCTCTTCTTCCTCTTCCTCTTCCTCGGAAAATTACAGGTGCCATATTTCCTGCTTTCAAAACTATTAAAAATCACAATAACAATAAAAGACAACTGGAATAAAGAATTCGAATTTGTCCTATGTTCTTGTCTAGACTCAAGTATGTGCAATTGTGTCACTGAGATTAAACACATTAGGATAGTGTTTAATTCACTCAATGTTGGCTCTGATACCAACCTGTCACACCCCGATTTCCACGTGTATCACCGGTGGGCCCGGTGGGGGATTACCGTGACATAGTTGGCAACAATATAGTCAAACCACACAATTATATGAATGCATAGCGGAAGCATAAAGATAAATATAATTCAACCTTTGATTGTAATATCGAATGTATCACAAATAGTCGAATGGTATCCACAGGGGATCAAAATAATAATAAAAATATTGTTCAACAGACAAGGCATCAAAGCTTGCGAGACTTCTTAAGATGCTAAGGAGCTATAACCAGCCGATTACGTGTAGTACCTGCACTTAATCTTTTTGGAAAAATACGTCAGTTTACACTAGTAAATACATTCAACCGACACTTTTGTAAAATGTTTATGATTTGAATGCACAAGGCACAAACTCTTTTATAACTTGGGAGAATTATTTAATATTATAATCTACTGAACGCAAAGAAGGAACATGTAATTCATTCACAAGATTATAATATTAAATAATTCTCCCAAGTTATAAAAGAGTTTGTGCCTTGTGCATTCAAATCAATTTTAATAAACATTTTACAAAAGTGTCGGTTGAATGTATTTACCAGTGTAAACTGACGTATTTTCCCAAAAAGATTAAGTGCAGGTACTACACGTAATCGACTGGTTATAGCTCCTTAGCATCTTAAGAAGTCTCGCAAGCTTTGATGCCTTGTCTGTTGAACAATATTTTTATTATTATTTTGATCCCCTGTGGATACCATTCGACTATTTGTGATACATTCGATATTACAATCAAAGGTTGAATTATATTTATCTTTATGCTTCCGCTGTGCATTCATATAATTGTGTGGTTTGACTATATTGTTGCCAACTACGTCACGGTAATCCCCCACCGGGCCCACCGGTGATACACGTGGAAATCGGGGTGTGACAATATTTCAATTCATCCTATTCTAGCGAAACTAAGTTGAACTTTTTTAATGGACAGTGGTTTTACTTTTATAAATCACAATCGAACAACTAATTAAATGAACTAAACAACTAATAAAGAACACTCAATAATCAAACAATCAAACAATTCACAAGTCACCAAGAAAAGAAACAAAAATTAGTCAATACTCACAAGTCACAATCAAATCGATGATCTGATGTTGTCTGTTCAGTTCTGGTGTTCCGCTGTTCGGCGAAACAGTTCAGACTTCAGCGATTCAGCAGCAACTTCAGGAGGCTTCAGCGCAGTAGTAGTTCAGAGTTCAGACGTTTGGTGATGATCGACGTTTGGTATCCTTAATCTTTCACTTGTGTCGTACATTAAAACTTCAGATTAAAGGGTGTCTTTTATTATTTTGGGCTAACATATAACTGGCTTTGGGCAATTGAGCTTATTATTTACAATCTTCAATGGATTTGGGCTTTAATAACATAAGGTTTGTAAGTTGTAATAATCTTATAACTGATTATTGATTTGGGTTGGGCTAAGAAGTAGGAACTAAGTTTATAAACTGCAATTTGGGCTTACAGACTTTTTAGGGGTGTCCTCGTAGTTGTTCAGGGATATCCTTGGCATAAAAACCGAAAAAAAATTACACTACTGATAAAAAGTTGAGCCGTAGCCCATGCTACGGCTCGGTATACTTAAGGTCCGCCCCTGATATGAATAGAAAAGATATGTAGAAATCATGTGCATAGTTGTTCTAGATCAAAACTCTCTCAAGGGGTGAAATTGATTTTTGATATGATTATAGATTTTGAACCTTTTATGGTTAGATTATAAATACTAGTCATTCAGCTTGAAATCATGATGGAATGTGAATAAATGACTAGAAAAGTGTTATCTAAGAGATACTAGGTAATATGGATAGCAAAATTAGCTAATATGATAGCCTAAAAATGATTTCCACCAAGTATTTGATAAAATACCTAAATGAGCTTACTGAATTTGTTAGTGCATTTGCATATGTCAATTAGCAGTTTGACTTTAAAAGTCAAACTGACCTATAATAAAATCAGATGAATAAAATATGGTATCAAAGTCTATGAGGTATGATGTTCATAATGTTGGATGTCTAATCTAACCATCTTGTGGATACTGTGTTATAGTTTGACACTTGACAATCTAGGTGGGAGCTTGGAAAGGAATGGGTCAAACGGATCAAGACGCGGGAACACTTAAACAGACGCATAGTAAGTAAAACTTACACCTACTATATTAGAAGCTTTGTTTTTAAATGAAAAGTAGACGGTTAAAATTAATGATTTGTTAAAGCCGAGATCCTATGGTGTAAACCATAACGGGTCAAACGAACAAAATGGTGAATACTCACATTTAGGTGATTAACATAAAGAATTTTAGAAATGCGACACAATGGTGTAAACCATAACGGGTCAAACGGGCAAAATGACAAGTAATCACATTTAGGTGATTAATATATGACTTTCTGACGCGAATCGAATGAGTCGAACAAGTAAAAATGAGTTTTTGGTGATAAACCAATAAACTTTCGAGATATGAATTTCTGACGCGATCCGAATGGGTCGAATAAGCAAAAATTAGTTTTTAGTGATAAACCAATAAACTTTTGAGATATTACTTTCTGACGCGAACCGAATGGGTCGAACAAGTGAAAATGAGTTTTTGGTGATAAACCAATAAACTTTCAAAATATGACTTTCTAGCGAACCAAACGGGACAAACAAGTAAAAATGAATTTTTGATACAAACACTTGCTGACGCGAACCAAACGGGTCAAACAAGTAAATAGTGAATTTTGGTAATAAGCACTTGCTGACGCGAACCAAACATGTCGAACAAGTAAAAATGAATTTTTGATAACAAACACTTGCATACGCGAACCAAACGCGTCAAACAAGTAAAAAGTTAATTTTGGTAATAAGCACTTGCTGACGCGAACAAACGGGTCAAACAAGTATATATGAATTTTTCGAAATAAACACTTGCTGACGTGAACCAACGGGTGAAATAACTAAAAAGTGAGTTTTAGTGATAAGGACTTGCTGACGCGAACCAAACGGGTCAAACAAGTAAAAGTGAACTTTTGGTGATAAACAACATATAGATTGATTTAGATGCACTAAACAAAGGAGGGGGGACGAACCAAGAATGGTCAAAAGGACAAACGAGTCATGCGGGTTAAATGGTGATCGCCATTCAAATCCGGTATTTAATGCTTTGTTTTGTCAAGTTCCATGCTTATAGGTAAGCATAATGTATGGGCATGCATTGCCACGAATTGGAAAGAAATAACCATCGCAAGGTATGGATAACGAGTCAATGATTTTGACTTGCGCCAGGTAGGGGGGGGGGGATATTCCACGGTCCTCCCAACCGCCGGAGTGTGACACTCCGCAGGTTAGCTTAGTCCCATAGCCACCTGGGGGTTAATACCCTATACCGAGTCGATCCGTTTCCCCATGGAAGAGGTGGGAGGCTGGTGACCTTCCCTGGAGTCGAACCCGGGTCTCTGGGGAGAGAAAGGGTGGGACTGGCCAACTGGGACACCCCAATTGGTTGACTTGCGCCAGGTATATATAAAAGGTTATGCTTTCGGTAGGGGCTTATGGCTCGACTAAAGAGGGATGTGTCAAATTTCGATAATAGATTAACCCAAGTGAAATGCATTTAGCATTTTGGGGAAAGCGACCATTCGAGCCAAGGGCATGTCCATTATGCGGAAATGGACTAAATTGACTAAAATGCCACGGGTGATGGATCGGGCAAACTACCCCTAGGGGTAGATTAAAATGAGTCCCATCATTGGGTTGGTATTTTAGTAACATTAAAATGGAAGGGTAGACCTTTTAATTTATGTCTTTTAACTGGTATTTTGGTAAAAAGTCATGCCGGAGGGTAAACTTGGAATATAAAGGTTTTCCAAGAATAAACATCCATAAAGGAAGTTGTGGTGGAAGACATAATGAAAATCTTGATAAAGAAGTAGGAGGCATGAGCTAGAATGTGAAATGCCTCTTAATGGGTCGGTTGGGTAATTAACTTCAAACCGAAATAATGATTTGAAAAGAAAACACGTTTTCAGCTGACACAGTCGGGTGAAAACCTGACCCGGTCGGGTAAGGGTGCTGAGAAAAATACAAGTTTTAGTTGACACGGCCGGGTGACCCGGCCGGGCAAGGAGGCTGCAAAAAAAAATGTTCTTAATGTTTTCGTACAAATGTTTCAATCACTAATCCTTTGACCGTATAATTTAAACACTAACTGTTTTTAGTGTTTATGACAGGCTTTCACTATGGGAGAACCGGACGGACGGACAGACGACCAAGCACATGAAGAAACGAACACTCCTAAAACACCATTTCTACGGGAACATCCCTTCGGGATAACTAAAGCATGATCATGCGTGTTGAAGTTTTCGAACTTTTAAACTCGACTAATGTAAAATGTAAAACTATTGTAATAATAATCCGTATATCGATTTGTCTGAGTTATCAGATAACTCAGACTCGAATGTTATATGTAAAAAATGGGACCTAATTATTCGCGTTTTTATTCAAATATAAAAAACGGGCTTGAGTGTTACATGCACATGGATAGGTAGTTTAAACAAGAGAGAACTATATGAAAATTTTGAAATCCTTTACTTGTGTAGGTTCAAATAAGGCATGTTTATTAATCACGCACATGGGTATGTGGTTCAAAAAAGCAAAATATAGGCTTGAGTTTTCTGATGGAAACTCAAGTTCAAATCCCACTTGTGTCATTTTGGGGTGGATATAGGCAATAAAAGATTTGAACTAGGTCTTGTGCAAGGTTGTCAGTTCGATTCCCGAGCCCACCCAGGTTTTCGTCCCACTGTGTGTTACGCTAGAGAGAGTTATGCTCTTGTGGCGGCACAACGGCTGCCAAGTGGCAGCCGGCAGTATGGTTTCCCGAGGAAACGCCCGTAAAAGTCAAACTCTGAAACCAACGTGTGACCGATTTTGTGGTAACCTAATACATGACGTTCACCGTTTCAAAAAATATTAACTATTAGAAATTTTGCAAATGAGTGGTTTAACTATTATTTAACTATCCATGATCACTTGTGTAGTGATCTAGTGGTTGGAAAAACTTGGGTTCTTCTTGGAGACCCAAGTTCAATCCCCACTAGTACCATATTTGGTGGATAAAGGCAATAAAGGCTAGTTTTCTTGACCCTAGGTCAAGAGTTCGAGCCCGAGCCACCCTGGGTTTTAGTCCATCGTGCGTTACGCCAAAGATATTCTCTCTTGTGGCGGCACAAACCCCTGCCACTGGAAGTGGGTGGCAGGGGCGGACCCACAATGAATGGGTCGGGGTCCCCGGACCCCAATGTTTTTTAAAAGAATTAGTAGATTCGGTATATTAAATTTTATAAGGACCCCATAAATACAATTAGGTGGACACAATATATAGAAAAGGAAAGTTGGTGTAGTGGTAAACCCTCTTTTTTACCAATAAGAGGTCATGAGTTCAATCCTTGTACGGCTCATTTTTTCAGTTTTTTTTTAAATCTAATTCAAACCTCGCTCTGACTCGACATGAAAGAGGACCGGCCCAAAAATTTTAACGTTTTGTTATAAAAATTTTGAACACACCGAAAAAATGGACCCCATTGTAAAAAAATCCTGGGTCCGCCACTGGTGGGTGGTATGGTTTCCTAAGGAACGCCGTTAGCTAAACTCTGACGCCAGCATGAACCTAGTTAAGACAACATAGTCTGGCCAGAGTAGGGTTAGAGCCCTCTCTTTAAGAGGGTGTAAGATCTCTCTCATAACAAGTTAAAGATTCTCAACGTTAAAAAAAAAAAAAAACTACATATCTAAGAATATTCATAGCAAAATCTGTTAATTCGCATATTAACATGCACTCAGATCTGCATGTAAACCATAAGTCGCATATGCATTTGCAAATTACCTTTAATGGATTATTGATACTAAACTATGAACAATGTGTTGGTATATAGTATGAAGCTATGAACAATATACATATTTGTAGTCAGATTATAATAGTAAATATGTGAAACTAAACATAATATGGTATATGCATATATGTAGGTAGCAAAAATAGATGTTGTCATTGATAAAGCATATGTATATTTAATGAAAAAACATAAAATATCTATAAAACAAAACATTGTAGTAAAATGTGAATCATATATCTCAAAATTTAAAATTTTCTTTCTTATCTAAAATCTTCATTATCAATTACCTAATATATTTTTTATTCAACAACACTTGATGCATAAGTTTCTAGCATGAAACAAAATAAATCATTTTCTAATGAAATGGGCCCTAAATTTTGAGTGGCATAAAGCGATTCCTTTACTTGATAGCCCATTGGGCCTCCTTGAATGAGATCATGTATATAAGATTAAGGGCAAGTACTAGGGGTTTGCAGACTATGCAGTTGTTTAGTCGTTTACAATCTCAACTCGAACAACTCGAATTTTCTTGTTATTTCAAAGTTTGTGACAACTAACTTAATATCCAGTTGTTTAGTCGTTTACAATCTCAACTCGATTTTTTTTGATATTTTGAAGTTTATGACAACTAACTTAATTCACATATGCTAAGAAGTATTACGTTAATGAAACTGATGTGGAAAGGTTGAATTTTATTGATGTTCTACATTGTTTAAATACACAGATACATCAGATATATTAGGAGATCTACAACTACCTACACAAGCCAATTCAAACGTATACATAGAATCTACAACTACCTGCACATGCCAATTCAAATGTATAGGAGCATTCTAGAATATGAATTCAAATTCAAATAATAATTATATTAATTAGTTAGATAATTAATATAATCATGTGGCCGTAATACGCCCCCGCAAGACGGAGGCTCCATTGGAGACACCGATCTTGGAACGAATGTTGATGAATGACGGTCGCGGTAGTGGCTTGGTTAATGCATCGGCGAGTTGATCTTTGGAGCTGACATGAAGAACACGAAGCAAACCATTGTTAACTTGTTCTCTTACAAAGTGATAATCTAAGGCCACATGCTTCATGCGAGAGTGATAAACCGGGTTGGAGCATAGATACGTCGCTCCTGTGTTATCACAAAAAAGCCTTGGTGTGTTGAGACGTTTAATACCAAGTTCAACTAACAAATTTCTGACCCAAGATATCTCCGCAGCAGCATTTGCAACCGCTTTATATTCCGCCTCTGTGGAAGATCGAGAGACAGATTTTTGCCTAGAGGACTTCCATGAAATAATGTTAGAACCTAGGTAAATTAAGTATGCTGTAGTTGACCTGCCACCATCATTAATTCCTCCCCAGTCCGAGTCGGAGAAGGCTCGGATGTCTAGTGTTGAATCACGCCGCAAAAACAGACCATGATGCACCGTGCCTTTTAAGTAGCGGAGAATCCTTTTAAGAGCTTGCCAATGGTTTTGCTTTGGGTTGTGCATGAATTGAGACAGTTTATTGACCGCAAAAGAGATATCCGGGCGAGTGAAGGCAAGATATTGAAGAGTACCGACGAGTTGGCGGTATGGGGTAGGATCGACTGAAGGTGAGGGGTCATTAGGGACGAGAGGTTCGGAGACACTTAGTGGTGTTTGGACGTCCTTGGCACCGTCCATTTTGAAGGTTGTTAAGATGTCTTTGATATGTCGATGTTGAGAAAGGAACAAACCATTGTTGGTGGGAATGACCTCAATGCCAAGGAAGTGGTGAAGGGAACCTAGGTCCTTGATGGAGAACCTATTTCCCAAGATTTTTATGAAGTGGGTCAAGAAAGAGTCACTGTTACCTGTAAGGACAATATCATCTACATATACCAAAAAATAACAGGTAATAGAGTGTTGCTGGTAGATGAAAAGGGAAGCATCACAAACAGATTTTTTAAAGCCAAAGGCAAGTAAGAAAGTGGTCAATTCAGTGTACCAAGCTCTTGGTGCCTGTTTGAGACCATAGAGAGACTTTCTTAATTTGCAAATATGATTCGGAAATTCAGTGTTTGTGAAGCCAGGTGGTTGTTGCATATAGACATCTTCGTGAAGAGTGCCATGGAGGAAAGCATTGTTTACGTCCAGTTGACGAAGTGACCAATGTTGAGCAAGAGCGATGGATAGTACGGTACGGATGGTGACCGGTTTTGTGACGGGGCTAAAAGTGTCAAAATAATCTTTGCCAAATTCTTGATGAAAGCCCTTAGCCACAAGACGAGCTTTGAATTTGTCAACAGTGCCATCGGGTTTACGTTTTATTCGGAAAACCCATTTACACCCGATGGGTTGTTGATTGGTTTTAGGAACAAGATCCCATGTGTGATTATGAAGCAGGGCATTATATTCAAGGTCCATTGCTTGCCTCCACTGTGGGTCTTTTAAAGCTTGAACATGAGTTGAGGGTTCAAGAGAAGGTGAGATGGGGTGTAAAGTGGTGTTGTTGATAAAGTTGGAATTAAAATATTTAGAGTTTGGTTTGGGGTTTCTGGTAGGCCGAGAGGATTGTGGATTTTGGGGAACAGGAGATAAAGGTGAAGGTTGAATAGGAGTGGTTGAAGTAGATATAGGATGAGGAGTGGGTGATTGAACTGGTTGGTGAGGAGAGGTCAACAAGGGTTGAGTGGAATTAGAAGTGACATGTGGGGAAGACAAGTTTGTCTCTTGAGAGGTGACAGGTGTGGGAGAGGGGATTTGAGAGAAAGAGAGTGTATGGGTTAAGGGAATAGGGGCACTAAATGGAGTAGGAGTGGTATAATGTGAGATACCATTTGCAGCAAGATAGGAAGCAAGACCAACATATTCACCACCATTGTCGGTAAAGAGCGCGACGAGGGGCGTTTTAAAAAAATTTTCCACCAACCTTTTGAACTGTGGAAAAATTGTGGCAACGTCAGATTTCCGTTTGAGAGGATATAACCACACATATTTTGAGTAAAAATCAACGAAAATTATGTAATAGCGATAACCTTCAAGGGATTGGTCAACATGGCCCCAAACATCTGAATAAACAAGTTCAAGTGGTTTATTTGCAAGAAAAGAATTTTGGCCAAATGGAAGTTTATGGCTTTTATTCAACAAACAGGAATTACAATGAAAGGAATCATGTGACATTTTATTACAATTAAGTCCTAACTTGGCAATTATAGACTTAAAAACTTTGAACGATGGATGTCCAAGAGTGTGATGCCACGCATGTAACGATCCTGTTGTTGTTGCATTTATTTGAGGTGATGCTATGGGTCCATAGTAGACGTCATTAACGTTCTTGCCCCGCATTAGATGCGCCCCCGTGCGAAGATCCTTAACAATGAAATGATATGGAAAAAATTCAACAGACACACGATTAGTACGACAAACTTTAGCAACGGAAATAAGATGATTGTTTAGATTTGGAGAGATTAAAATGTCATTGAGAATGAGGGGACGTGAATGGGTTGAAAGAGTTGATTGAGCAATATGAGTAATAGGGAGAGTGTTACCATTGCCAAGAACTATCTCATCAGGACCTCCGTAGTCTGAAAAGGCCGGCATCTGCTGGTGAGTTGGTGCCGTGTGATTTGAAGCTCTCGTGTCCCACATCCATGATGGTATTGCCGACTGAGGAGAGGTGTTATTGACTACCGGCGGCACAGGTGAGGAAGTGTAACCGGGAACATTGTTGTCCTTCAAAAACCGAGCAAGCTTTCTGCAATCTTTTGTGTCGTGTCCTGGTATGTTACAGAAAGAACAAAAGGATTGAGACCGATTTGCTTTAGGCTGGTTTGTAGATGAACGGTTTTGCCACTGGTTCCGTGAATAGTTGTTGCGTGTGAATCGGTTGTCATTGTAAGAACGGTTCGGGTTTCTTTGGGACTGACGTTGTGTTTGGTTCACGGTGGTAATTGTGGGTTCGGGAGCCGAGTCTTTTAGGTGTCTTTCAAAGTCTAATAGTTTGTCAAAAAGATCGGGGAAGGTGATGGAATTGTCACGAGACTTGATGGCAACGACAAGCTGAGCATAGTCGTCGGTCAGCTGGTTCAAGGTGTGAACAACGAGGTCTTCTTCTTCCACCGGGCTTTGCGCTAGTGCTAGGTCATCGGCAATCGACTTCATATCATGAAGAAACTCAGTGATGGATCGGGACCCTTTGGGGTTTTTGGCTAAACGGGATTTAAGTGAAACAATGCGAGACCGTGATTGGTTTGCATAGCTGGAATTGAGGGCATTCCAGGCTTGTTTAGCAGTGTCAGCAGAAGAGATTAGAGGCTGTATTTGATCAGAACAGCTTCCAAGTAAGGCCGATATGATCATTTGATCCTGACAGAACCAACGTCGATATTCCGGGTTCGGTGATGTTGTGTTGTTGTTAGTCACCGTCTTGGCTGGTGCAGGAGTTGTTCCAACTATATGATGATCAAGTTGGAGTCCGATTAAGGTTGAGAGAACCTGTTTTCGCCATGAAGGAAAATTTGTGGAGGTGAGTTTGATGGTAAAGTGAGTAGATGCAGTGATCTGAATAATGGTGTTTTGGGCTGCCATGGTATCGAAAAAAAAGAGTGAATGATGGATCGATTGTTCTCAGGGGAGAAGCTTTAGGCTCTGATTACCATATTACGTTAATGAAACTGATGTGGAAAGGTTGAATTTTATTGATGTTCTACATTGTTTAAATACACAGATACATCAGATATATTAGGAGATCTACAACTACCTACACAAGCCAATTCAAACGTATACATAGAATCTACAACTACCTGCACATGCCAATTCAAATGTATAGGAGCATTCTAGAATATGAATTCAAATTCAAATAATAATTATATTAATTAGTTAGATAATTAATATAATCATGTGGCCGTAATAAGAAGTACTTGTTACTATTTCAATAATGTTTTCAAGACCGCACCAGACAGGTTGAATAATCAGGCCCACACACTACACCAGTCTTGTCCGTACCTTTGAACCGCTTTATTTTAAACCAGCTGGTTTGGTCAACTGTTACTATAAATTTATAATCATGCATAAACAGGTTCCAATTATCAATAAAAGATTCAAGTTTTTCAATTGCAATTTGATTCATGCTTTCGCACGCCTTGGTATTCATGGGTTAGTTTATATAATAGGCTTTCTTCTTTTCCTTGTGGAAACAATTTGAGCGTTCTTCATACTCCAAGCACTTAAACTTGAAATACTCAAACTCTGAGTGCCATTGTTAAATGCATAAAGATGTGCTTGTTCTCCAATGGCCAATTCTGGATAAACTCTTGCTGTAATGCAAGCCAATCCTTCTCCACCAAAACTTTCTATAATGGAGTGATCTATCTGCAAATTAAACAAAATAATAAAAACACTCCTCTAAATACATTCACATATATAAATCATACAAAATATATTTAAAACTAGCAATAAAATACCAGGGTTTTCAAGGAAATCTTTGCGTATTGAGGATCAAGCGTGAGAAAAGCTCCATAGATCGATTTGTCAACCTCTGGTCTTACAGAAGACCTGTTTTAAGAAGAAACACATTATAAAAAGCAGCATCAAGTGGCTTTCGGTGGCGGAATCATAACTTTTTAGTCAGGGGTCAATCATAAAATTCTCTTAGGGCACTCGGGGCGGTCCCGTTATACACGTTCATCACACGTTGAATTGCAACGGAACACCGCCGCCGCTACTTTTTTCACGCGTTATTTTTTTAACGAGTTGAGTGTATCACGCGTTGAACTTTGGAACAAATTTGAACTTTGGAACGAACCTTTAATTGCGACGAACCCTCCAATTTGACGAACCTTTAATTGCATGACGAACCTTTAATTGCAGACGAACCCTCAATTGGGCTTTTGGGTTGTTCATCAATTTGGGCTCGGTCAGTAATTTAAAATAAAAAGATTAGTGAAATTTAATTTAGTGTTTAATTTATAATTTTAAAATGAAAATAAAAAATAAATGGGAGTGATAGAATTCCATCACTAGTGATTCCACCCCTCCTACATTTCTATCACTAGTGATGGAAATTTGGTTGATGACATGGCATAATTTTATTAGACATTGAGAGTGATAGATTCTATCACTAGTGAACCACCCCTAGTCTATGTACATGTTACAACTCAGGGTGAAACTCATGTCTTTCTTTTAAAAAAAGAAAACAAAAACTGATACTTCTAGTGACGGGGCTCAACGGACAGTCGGACACTCATGACCACCCCCGGGCTCTGCCCTTGTTTCTAGTTATTTATATTTTCTATAGTAACATTTGAATCACATGTTATTTACACAAATTAATAGGTTTGGAGCAAACCTGCTTTGGTCAGCACACATGAGCACTCGGAAATTGTTAGCAGTTCTAAAAACGCGAAAGAAGACCGCAGTGTATTCAGTCAGGTCCTTCGAAGCCAAAACCAGCAAACCAAAAGGCCCGAATTTACCACTCATTGAAGCATTCTTTTGTTTACATAGAGCTTGGGGATCAACTACTTCAGCACTCAGCATCTTCGAGATTTGACAAGCCAAATGTGATATCTACATCAGCCTACAACAAGAGGTAAATTATCTATCATTTAAATTTGTGTAACCCGTTGACTATCGAGGTCAAATGAACTTCTTCTCAACTACAAAGCTGATATAGAGTAAATGATTTTATTGGTCTGTTTGTTGTGAATAAACAGTTATGCATGGAAAATGCTACTACATAATCTTTGAATAATCTAAATAGTAATTAAGCTCATAATTATATTCGATTTGTAAAGCCTTTTGTTTGAACTTTGAAGTCAGATAACTGAATAAGTCCCTTTAGATGTTTATTCTTGATATGGCTTAATAATACAAGATCAGATTTAGTCACCTGTGAAGCTGTGATGCCAGAAATTTCAATCATGGACCCGCCCTTGAGTTCTTCATTCTCGAAATGCACTTTCTGTGTTCGCAGTTTCTCAAGTTCCTCAACGGGCCACTGCACCAACTGATCTCCATTTTCACTGAGCCAGATGCTCCTGGGAATCGTCTGAAAACTTGTTATTTGTGACATATATAGACACATTTTGACGTGACCATTTCAACCCACTTAAGGATGAATTGATTTAGATTATGTTTTATCTCTAAGGAATTATGCTTATACTATAAAGGAAACACTTTAAACGGGTCAAACACATGATATGTTTTGAAAGTTATTCGAAGTGTATTTAAGAATAATACATTGTTATAGTAACAACATAGTTTTTATAATCATCACTAAGTTAAAGAAACTTTCCATTTTGAAGGAAGATATTAACAAATAAACTTGACTTTTCAAAATTACAAAAATAGACATTCGACTTTTTTTTATTTTCAACAATTTTCATCAATCATCAATCACTAACGGATTAGACCTTAATTAAAATATGTTGCGCCGGAGTGAAATCTCTTTCGCCACTTTTGAATCTCCTGCACCATGTTGTAATCTTAAGAAAGAACTTTTTTTTATTTCGTGGGGCCTGAGGCGCAACAATATGGATCTGTTGCGCCAAAGAATCCAACGTGCTACGCCAGATTGAAATCTGTTAATGCAAAAGACACTTTTCGTGCTCTCGCTAGTCAATCTTTTAACAAAAAGTCAAGGCTATTTTGTTGATTTTTCGTGTCAAAATGGATATTTTCTGATTTTCCATAATAAGGCTGGTAAGCCTGACCAAACGCAAAATGCTGGTTTTGAACAATTGTAAAGAAAAACAAGTCTAGATTACCTGAAGGCCAGACCAACCTTTAATGAAAGCATCTGAATCAGTATCACCTTCATTAACCCATGACCATAATATCCTTCTCTTCTTGTCACTATCATAAAATGACTTCGAAGCATAAAACCGTCCATAATCATACCGTAACGACCATTTACTGTCCAAGAAGTCAACATCAACGTCATACCGGTCACTTGTCGGATCATAGTTTCCCAGTATATAATAATCATGGTCATTGAAACTAGCTTTAAGAACATGCCTAACGTCCTTCCCCTGAACCGATGTATCAAGCCCGTCTTTTCCACTAACAAGAACAGGATAAAAATCAGGACATTCCCACATTATTGTCTTGTTAGAAGAGTGTAACGGGCTTGGGGACTTAATCCAAGTACGAAAATCCTTACTTTTGTAAAGAGTTGCTGATCCATGACCATCAAGCTCACTTCCAACCACAACCCTCCATTCTCCATCTGCACCCAACCAACCCGTCGTTGGATCTCTAAACTGTGTTGGGTCAACTCTATCTGGAGGACTCATTACAGGGTTAAGTGACGGCTTTACCCACTCACTTAGTAGCGGATCCGATATGTTTTTGGGAAATGCCAAGTTTTGCACTTGGTGTGAATCGGTATCAAGACCTGTGTACATGATTACTGGTTCCCCATTTTGTAAAATCGTTGTCGAACCAGAAAAGCACCCATTGATATCGTAAGGCTCGTTTTCTAAAAGAGCAATATCTAGATGTACCCAGTTAACAAGATCATATGATATAGCATGACCCCATGACATGTTACCCCACAGTGGACCATATGGATTGTATTGATAGAACAAATGATAAACCCCCTTGTAATATACTGGTCCTACATCAAATGCACCAAAATTTTGTGTCATTTTTTCATCAAAAAAGGCAAATTCCCCATCTAGAAACCTAATTAAAGTGTATAAGAGATTGTATATTTACCATTAGGATCTGCAAATTCCGTCAGCAGCCATTTAATCATGCAGACCAATCATCAAACAACAGATCATGAAACAAAACACATATGTTAAACCACCCTGTAACATAAGGGTTGGCTAAACGTACCCCATATCTAAAAACGTCACATCAATACATTTTTATCCTTTAGTATGAAAAGGGTGGGTACGTTTATCGCAACCTTGACGTAAAACTAGCAACAATACAAAAACAGGTTTTCAACAAAAAAAAACTGTACCATTCATCCAGTTTTTGGAAGGCTGAAAATGATATGCTGTCCTGTAAGGCTGTGAAACATTCGTTCGCAATCTCTGATCCTTGAAAGCAGCAACCTGGACTCCATTAGAAATCAGGAAATAACAAAAAGAAAATACACAAAACCCATAAATCTTCATCATGGACTACTCATGTGCAGTTTTGGTCAACTGTGGTGGGCTTTGTGTACGTGAGTTGAGATCTGCAAGAAACAATAAAAGTCATTAAACTTTTTGTCGGTCCCAGTCGATCAACTAGTTCATAGAAAATATGCATTGTCGTTTAGTGTAATAGTTAATGCTTTGAAACCATGAAAGAAGTTGTCGAAAGAGTAGTAATGTATTGGCCGGCCAAGGACCGTGCAATATTATAATAGATATACAGTGTACATAGACTTTGTCTCCTACCTTGTAGTTGGGGTCACCTAAACAAATGCGAAAATGTTCCTTTTGATTGTATCTCCTCGCTACAGCAATACAAGAAGAAGACTAATAAGGAGAAAAAGATGATGTATTTTATTTATAAGTGAAAGATGTGGCATTTTATTTATATGCAATGAGATACAAAAGTGATATGTATAGAGTAGGAAATCTAATCAATTTATAACTCTTAAAATTATGTGGATAACATGATAAGTATAAGATGGTGTTTATCTATATAATTATTGATAACCACCTTAGCTAGCGACATCACAACTCCCTTAAACAACTTTTAATAACTAAAAATTGTTTAAAAAATAATTAAGATTATGCATTGTAAAATATAAATATATTCATTCCTTATTAAACTTTAACAAAATCACATTAAATAAAATATTTTGGATAGGATTTACTATAGAAATAAATTTATTACAAATATCCAAATGTAAATTTACATTTATCTATACCGGCATAATTAAAACATAATCGAATTATACGGGTTGAGTTATAATCTATCTATACTTACTATATAATAAAAGAAACCAATTGGAGGACACTTGTCGTCGTATTAAGCCATATTTTATGGATAATTATTATTTTAGTTTAATCTATTCTAACTAATTGTAGATAACCCTTCTATTAAATATTATTTAGTTTAATAATTACTTATATATTTATCGATTTACTTCAGTTAGTTCCACGATAGTTATATATATTTGTGATTTGAATGATATGAACAAGTGTAGTAAAATAAATTGAAATGGTTGAATCAACGAAGATGACTTGAATGATATGAAAAGATGTATATATATTTTTTGAACTTCTTTTTAATTTTGTGTATTTAATATACGGGCTCAATAAAGCTTAAACCGTTAAATCAAATTGGAACCAAACCATTTGTAACGGTTTGGTTTGGTTCGGTTTTAATTTTCAACGGTTCAGTTTCAATGTTCGATACTCAAAAACCGTTACTAGCGGTTTGGTTCACGGTTTGAAATAAAACCGTCAAAACCGGACCGTTAACACCCCTACAAACAGACGTATTCAAATTCAAACATTCATTCAACTTATTAGTTAAAGACTATAGTTTCAAAATTCTTATAGAGTAATTATAACTAATGCAATTATAATTAAAAAAGGTGATAATGTATTTTATAAAAAAAAAACTTTAAGAGTAGTAAGTAGAAGATTTGGAAAATAATACATGAATCGGAGAAATATGTAATTGATTGATAATATTAGAAAGGGGAAATATGTATATATTTATTTAATGGTTCATTAAGGGTAAAATGATAATTCTAAGAGTAATTTTAATGAAAAGGAGAAATATGTAATATATATAAGTTAGGGAGGGGAAATATGTAATTGTTTTTTTTTTGGTGGGGGGGGGGATACGTAATAAGCCAACTTAGGAGGGGAAAATATGTAAAATTTTCAACTATATATTTGAACGTTTTGTTTAGTTTGGTATCAAATAGATTTTAAACTTAAAATAAAATTAACTAATATTATTTATCATTTATACGTTTACAGAGTTTTAAATAAAGGGTTAAATTTATTCAGACTTCGTTGAAAATTTTTGCTACAACAGAATAATTTATTTATATCAATAGAAATCTAAATCTATACTACATAATAAAACATTAATGTGTGGCACCTGTCGTTCGTTGTAGTCATTTTTTTTATGATTTTCTCGCCTCACTTCCAAACTTAATATATAAAATTACATTTATTCAACTCGTGCAATAAATGAAGTTTTTAAAGATATATTGTTTTATTGTTTAGTATATAAAATTCATTTATTCAACCCCATGTAATACACGGGGTTATAACCTAGTACAAAACATTTATTCAACAGTTTTGACATCCAAGCTTGCGAGGCTTATTGTGGACGCTAGGAGAAAGCCAGCCTAGTTCGCGTAGTACCTGCACTTAACCTTTTTGGGAAAAATACGTCAGTTTGTTTACACTGGTAAATACATTCAACCGACTCATTTTGAAAAGTTTAATAAAATTGATTTGAATGCACGAGGCACAAACTTTTTATAACTTGAGATAATTATTTGAATATAATCTTGCAGATGAATTACATGTTCCTTATGCGTTCAGTAGCCCGATCCGTAGATCGGGTTAAAGATCAATAGACACACCACATTATTTATTTTTGGCACTGACGGGTGTACGCCTACACCCCATGCTTAGGTCGTGACCATCTCGTGGGATGATGCCAAGGATATCTGGGACATGGTCATTAACCCACCAAAGGCTTCAAGCAAACAAAACATTTTGAAACGGAGCATATCAATGATTTAACCTCTATTCGATTAAAGATTCAATGCTGGACCAAGCGGTATTTTATATACCGTACCCCAAGCCCATATAAGAGAAATTAAGTTAAAAGTATTTACCTTTGCAAGTATCAATCACAAATAGCAAGTGCGTGTAGCTTTTACCGGGTCTCCTATCCTGGAACGAAGGTTTATAATAACCTATTAGAATCCTAACGGGTCTTTAATTAAGCCTAAACTTAGACCGGTTAGTTTTTAAAGGAAGATACGGTTCGAACGCGTGATTAAGCAAACACCGGAATAGAATAGAATGTGATTTAGACCCGACAAGTTTGAAGACTTGTACAATATGGGTAATCTAACCACATTCTGGATTTTGAGATAAAAATGATAAGGTTTGACCCATTTCGGCTAATTTATGTAAATTAGTTACATAAACCGAACCAAACGCGCAAGAAGCGTAACGGGTAGCCATGAGAGTCATTTACAGGTTTCCTAAGTTAATATGCCTTGAATGGGTTGTGATATCAGCAGGATACCTTCCATTATGCCCAAAACGAGTTTAACCTTAATTTAAGCCCCGTAGGGGTATTTTGGTCATTTTGAAGATTATAAAAGAGATAAAATGAATTTCTGAGATTCGGATCCGAATACATCAGTAAAATAACTTATTTTAATAGGTCTTATCAGTTGGTAATAAGTCTTATATGACAAAATGGTTTTAAACATAAGTTATGTGTTTAATATGCTTAAAAAAACATTTTAAGCGATTTCCGGGTTATACAGGAAATCTGAGTTTTCTGATCAGGTTATAAAGTTCAAAATACTTCATTTACTATATAAAATCAATAGAAAAGATTATTGTCCCTTTACATATCCAAAATTCTCGTCTTATGGTCAAAAGGGCATATTGGTCAACATTAGGCAATTAACGGAAACGTGTAAACGAATGGGGCAACAACGAACCAATTACAGAGGGTTATACCATCATGTAACTTGGTTCTAAGGAAGCTCTAAGGCATATCTAAATCATACCAAATTGGGTCAGAACTGAAGTCAAAGCAAAAGTCAAAGTTTTGCGACTTTCGGTTCCGAACCGGGTTATAACAGAAAATTTTCGGATCAAACAAGCCTAGACCTGCTCTTTTACTTATTAGCATGATATATGAGTAATAAAATAGGTTGCAAGCCTTCTACATTGCTAATTACATGTTAATTCGAAAATTAAGCTTCTGTTGACTTTTTATAAACAACTTTGACCCGACATTTTGTCTAGTTAGAATGGGAATCAGAGGGTGCCCTTTTAAGGGTTTAAAGCCCACATGATTACCAACTTATAACCACCTTTGATTCGACTAAACACTGAACCATTAGTGATTAATTGCTAAGTCAAACGTTAATTACGACGGTTTGACTTCTAAGCTAGAAAATAAGTAAAACTCAATTAAGGATGGTCAAGGGTACTTACCAAAGTCTAATGCACTATTAGAGATGCTTGGGAACAGGTCTTATGCTCCAGGAAGCTCCACAAATGCAGATGGAAGGTGTGATCAAAATGTTGCAACATGAGAGCTTTTTATAGTGAATTTGGTTCATTATGATCATGACAAATCATGCTACAACTGATCATGGATCATCCACAAGTGTCCCTAGTGCCTAGGAACTGTTAGGGGTCGCCCATGAGGGTGAAAATATCTCTTTAAGTCGGTTAAAACGTTTATAAGAGCCAACTGCCAACTTTCTGTCGCTGGGCACTCCTTACGGACCGTAAGGCAGGACCTTTACGGTCCGTAAGCCTTTACTAGAAGGCAAAAAAATTTACCCTTTCAAGCTTCGAACAGGCAACTTGTATAACATGTTTTTGAGCCAGGAATTGTCAGCATGAGGCCTTTAACCCATGCTTGATCAGTTGTGTCTACCTTATTATATTGTATTATTGGTTTGAACTATAATGGAATTCATAAACGAAGGCTTCCGTGCATTATTTCATAGGATCCCATTCTTGCAATTAGGAATCCATTATTGTTAGAAATCACCGGATTTAAAGGTATAGTAGATGTTTATTATTCATATTAGGGTCTTGGGATTCATAATGAAGTCGCTCAGAGGTATAAATTAACATGTCGACATGTTCAAAAATCCTGCCATACATCTTTAACTAAATCCGGGTTTATAATGCTTTTGTCTTACATGACACGTGTCGTTATTTTATTGGACGTGAATTTTCGAGGTGTTACATCCTCACCCCCTTAAAAGAAATCTCGACCTCGAGATTTACTGAAACAAATGAGGGTATTTCTCTTTCATTGTGGATTCTACCTCCCACGTATACTCGGGACCTCTACGGGCGTCCCATTTTACCTTTACAATAGGCACATGTTTCCTTCGAAGCTTCTTAACCTATCGATCCTCGATCGACACAGGTTTTTCAACAAACTTCAAGCTCTCTTCTATGTGCACATCTGTAAGTGGTATGACTAGTGACTCATCAGCGAAACACTTCTTCAGATTGAAGATGTGGAATACATTGTGAATACCACTGAGCTCTTCAGGTAAGTTTAACTTATAGGCAACTGATCCGACACGTTCGATGATCTCGAATGGTCCTATGTATCTCGGGCTTAACTTACCTTTCTTACCAAATCGCATCACTCCCTTCCAGGGTGATACTTTAAGCAACACTTTATCACCTATCTTGAATTTCAGAGGTTTACGCTTTAAATCTGCGTAGCTTTTCTGCCTATCTCGGGCAGCTTTCAGATGTTCACGAATCTGGACAATCTTGTTCGTCGTTTCAAAGACTATTTCCGGTCCTGACAGTTGGACATCTCCAACTTCCGCCCAACACACGGGAGTTCTGCACTTTCTACCATACAAGGCTTCGAAAGGCGCAGCCTTGATGCTGGTATTATAGCTATTGTTGTACGAGAACTCGATTAATGGCAGGTTGTTATCCCAACTACCAACTAAGTCAATCACACATGCACGAAGCATGTCTTCCAAAGTTTGGATTGTACGCTCACTCTGCCCGTCCGTATGAGGATGGTAAGCCGTACTGAAATTTAAGCGCGTGCCCAAAGATTGTTGGAAACTCTTCCAAAAGTGAGATGTGTATCTAGTATCTCTGTCAGAGATAATAGACACTGGTATGCCATGTAGAGATACAATCTTATCTACGTACAATTGGGCTAACATGTCGGAGCTATAGGTCTCCTTAATGGGTAGGAAATGTGCTGACTTAGTCAACCTATCAACTATCACCCATATCGTATCATTTCCTTTCCTTGTCTTTGGCAACTTGGTGATGAAATCCATCGTCACCATTTCCCACTTCCATGTGGGAAGTTCAGGCTGTTGTAGCAAACCTGACGACTTCTGATGTTCGGCTTTGACATGCGCACACGTCAAACATTTAGCTACATAGGTAGCTATAGACTTCTTCAAGCCTATCCACCAAAAGTTTGCCTTCAAATCCTGGTACATCTTGTCAGCTCCAGGATGAACGGAGTATTTGGAACTGTGGGCTTCCTGGAGAATAACATCTCGAAGTCCTCCATAAACTGGAACCTATATTCGTCCATTTAACCTTAGAATTCTGTCCTTGCCATAGGATAACTGTTCTTCAGTTACTCCTAGCTTTTCATTAGGATAGTTAGCTTCCAGCACAGCGTCCTTCTGTGCAGCTAACAACCTTTCATTCAAACTATTCTTTATCTCAATGCTCTTGGCATTGATTCTTATAGGCTTCACCCTTTCCTTTCGACTCAAGGCATCAGCGACTACATTTGCCTTGCCAGGATGGTATCTTATCTCACAATCATAATCATTCAAAGTTTCCATCCATCGCCGCTGCCTCATGTTCAAATCATTTTGGTTAAACAGATGCTGGAGGCTCTTATGATCAGAATAGATCACACACTTGATGCCATATAAATAGTGCCTCCATAGCTTCAGTGCGAATACAACGGCACCCAATTCTAAGTCATGGGTGGTGTAATTCTTTTCATGTACCTTTAACTGACGTGAAGCATAGGCAATAACCTTGCCTTTCTGCATAAGCACACATCCCATCCCAGTGTGTGATGCATCACAATATACCACAAATTCTTCTGTTCCATCAGGTAATGTCAACACAGGTGCATTGCTTAGCTTCTACTTAAGGATATCAAAGGCTTCTTGTTGCTTCGGTCCCCAGTCGAACTTAATTTTCTTCCTAGTCAGAGAAGTTAGGGGTGCAGCAATCCCCTTGAAAAATTTTCAATAAAACGCCTGTAATATCCTGCCAATCCCAAGAAGCTGCGAATTTCTGTGGGTGTCTTCGGCTCTTTCCAATTCATGACAGCTTCCACCTTAGCGGGATCCACTTGGATACCACGCTCACTAACCATATGTCCAAGGAATTGGACTTCTCGAAGCCAGAATTCACACTTCGAAAATTTGGCGTAAAGCTTCTCCTGTTGAAGTAGTGAAAGAATACATCGAAGATGCTTCTCATGATCAGCTTGGTTCTTTGAGTAGATGAGGATGTCGTCAATGAAGACGATGACAAATTTGTTCAAGTATGGTTCACAGACACGGTTTATGAGATCCATGAATGCCGCTGGTGCATTAGTGAGCCCGAAAGGCATCAATAGGAATTCGTAGTGACCATAACGGGTCCTAAATGCAGTCTTGTGTACGTCTTCATCTCTAACCTTCAGTTGGTGATAGCCTGACCTCAGATCGATCTTAGAGAAGTAGCTTGCTGTAAGTCCCGTAACGTGTGCGGATCGTAACAGAATCGTCGATCCAACCTAGAGTGCGGAATCCCCTAGATTAGATTTCACAGAAAACTAGTAGAACACGAATCACTTCAAACCCGATCTTTATTGATTATCTTCGTAACGATTACAATCAATCAAGATCCTAATTCGTCCAAGCCTTTATCTTTCACGAATTCTCTCCAAGTGATTAAGGTGATTAGATGATTAACCTAAACCCTAATGCTAAGCTTTGTTTATATAGGACAAAGCTTTGCATATGGGCTAGGACATGGGCAAGGCCCATTTCGAAAACCCTCCCCCATATGTGGGTTTGGTTTGGCCCAATCACTCTTACTTCACTATTACAAACTATTACAAAGCTAAACCCGCTAACTGTTTATTGTTTTACTAATTACAAGATATCCAAAGACCAAATCTAAGCTGTTGTCACAAAACATGCACCAACAAACTCCCCCTTGACAATAGCTTGCAAAGGTAACTTCGGTCTTCAGAATCTTCAAGTCTTTTGGTCTTTGGATAGCTTCAGCTTTAACAGCTTCTGTCAGCAACAGACTCCCCCTAAGCTGATGCATCCAATCACCAAATCTTCAAAACTTTAGCGCTTGAGTAAACTCCTGTTCACCATTTGAATAGCAATCTTCAACTCTTCAACTTTGTCTGCAATGTAGAAAGGAGGTCCTACCATGCATCCAAGCAAACTCTCATCTTCACAGCAACTCTTCAGCAACATACAGCTTCAATCTGTATACTATAAAACAAACATCTCGAGAAACCATAAGAAGTTTTCAACAAAAGTTGAACAAATTATTATTATTCAAGAGATTTGTTAAACTGTGTCACAGATTAAGCATTTTCTATTCAGCACCAACACGCACAAATTTCAAACAAAACACCCTATAACCTGCTGATTTGAAAATTTTTGAACTCACTTACTAACACCGTCTCCCCCTATCAGTAACAATTCCTCCATGAATAACAGTTTTCCGTACGTTAAGAATTTTAAACAGAAAAAGACACTATTTTTGTATTTTTGCATTTTCCTGAAAGCAAATAAATAACAAAAACAATAAGCACTCTATTTTTGTGAGAATCACCGGTAAGAAGATCATATCAGCAAAATCAAACTGTTTCACACAATTAGTTAATTCTTTATGTAATGTTTTAGTGAAAAGCAGTTCAAGACGATTACCAGTATGTTTGTCCTCTTAAACAAAATGCACGAACATTTCAAGTACCATTACCATATGATACGTTAAGGTAATTTTATTTTCTGAAATACGAGCGTGTCCCACTTCAGGATATACCCCCACGATCAAGGTATGCACAAAGATTCATCGTAGTAGGTGAATATACTGAATTCATCCTTTAAGATATCCTGACTGTGTCTAGGTCTGCATATAATCTGTGTTATCATGTTTTGATTGCTTAACTATGAACACCCAATTAAATACTAATCAAATCCTGGAAATATAAACAACACACTCTATCATGCAAGTATCTTCCCTACCACATATTTCACAAGTCCAATCCAGATTTCTGAAATCTTAACTGGGAATAGGTTGAGAAGAGAACAGAATAGATCTTTAGTAGAGATGGTATAATATACAGATCAAATGAGATTTTCTCAGTTTGATATAGGTTTTTTGGGTTTCTTTTGGGCACTTGAGGGCCTCTTTCGGGTGTATTAGATCTATAGTGCGACAACGTTGTAACAACCGTCAATAAAACTCGTAATTAGAATAATAATTATCCAATAAGAAAACCCTAATTGAGACACCCAAGTGATTTGGCATAAACCCTGAAATTTCCGGAACAATCGGAATCAGGATCAGGGCCCCTAAAACTCGAGGGGGGAAACCCTAATTGATAATTATCTTTATTAAAACGTTGCACAGTTCTTATTTGTTGAAAATGTTGATTCACCAAGGCTATAACCGAACTCAGCTAGGCTAGGAAATAGGCTGAACCCTTTACGGACCGTAAGGGTTGGTCCTTACGGACCGTAAGCATACCAGTCAGCCTTACGGACCGTAAGGGTTAAGGCATACGGTCCGTAAGCGAGTCGAATTTCTGGCTATAAATAGCCGACATTGGCACTTAACTGTTGAAATTAAAACGACACACAAACTTTATGTGTACGTCGATTTAGAACTGTTATACCACAATTACACACACGATCACGAGGTGCTGCCGCAATCAGGGTAATAACTCGATCGCTATTACGATTCAACGTCCGATCGATTATAACTATCCAACGATAGTCCGGGTGCTGCTTAAATTGAGCTTGTACTTTGATTATTCGTCGTGATTTCGACTTGAATATTAGAGTGCTGTTCGAATTCGGACTATGCTCTGTTATTCGTTGTTAATCCGATTGAATTATCAAGTATTGCACTGATTAATCGTTGTGAGGGTTTAATCTCGTGAATTGACGTAACTGCTGTATTAGTTACTAACCTGCCTGTGTGTGCATTGTGTTAAATTAGGTTTAATCAAGGCTAATCAGTAGGCTTATATCTTGCTCGTTAATCTGCAATGTGAGTCATTCTCTTTTTATCAACTGTTTTACAAAACTCCAAATTATTTTCAAAGGTTATAATTACAGGGATTAAGTCTATGTAATCACCATATTACAGCCGGTATGTGGGGTTTTGTATACATTACTTATTTCTGTGGGTGTCTTCGGCTCTTTCCAATTCATGACAGCTTCCACCTTAGCGGGATCCACTTGGATACCACGCTCACTAACCATATGTCCAAGGAATTGGACTTCTCGAAGCCAGAATTCACACTTCGAAAATTTGGCGTAAAGCTTCTCCTGTTGAAGTAGTGAAAGAATACATCGAAGATGCTTCTCATGATCAGCTTGGTTCTTTGAGTAGATGAGGATGTCGTCAATGAAGACGATGACAAATTTGTCCAAGTATGGTTTACAGACACGGTTTATGAGATCCATGAATGCCGCTGGTGCATTAGTGAGCCCGAAAGGCATCAATAGGAATTCGTAGTGACCATAACGGGTCCTAAATGCAGTCTTGTGTACATCTTCATCTCTAACCTTCAGTTGGTGATAGCCTGACCTCAGATCGATCTTAGAGAAGTAGCTTGCTGTAAGTCCCGTAACGTGTGCGGATCGTAACAGAATCGTCGATCCAACCTAGAGTGCGGAATCCCCTAGATTAGATTTCACAGAAAACTAGTAGAACACGAATCACTTCAAACCCGATCTTTATTGATTATCTTCGTAACGATTACAATCAATCAAGATCCTAATTCGTCCAAGCCTTTATCTTTCACGAATTCTCTCCAAGTGATTAAGGTGATTAGATGATTAACCTAAACCCTAATGCTAAGCTTTGTTTATATAGGACAAAGCTTTGCATATGGGCTAGGACATGGGCAAGGCCCATTTCGCAAACCCTCCCCCATATGTGGGTTTGGTTTGGCCCAATCACTCTTACTTCACTATTACAAACTATTACAAAGCTAAACCCGCTAACTGTTTATTGTTTTACTAATTACAAGATATCCAAAGACCAAATCTAAGCTGTTGTCACAAAACATGCACCAACAAACTCCCCCTTGACAATAGCTTGCAAAGGTAACTTCAGTCTTCAGAATCTTCAAGTCTTTTGGTCTTTGGATAGCTTCAGCTTTAACAGCTTCTGTCAGCAACAGACTCCCCCTAAGCTGATGCATCCAATCACCAAATCTTCAAAACTTTAGCGCTTGAGTAAACTCCTGTTCACCATTTGAATAGCAATCTTCAACTCTTCAACTTTGTCTGCAATGTAGAAAGGAGGTCCTACCATGAATCCAAGCAAACTCTCATCTTCACAGCAACTCTTCAGCAACATACAACTTCAATCTGTATACCATAAAACAAACATCTCGAGAAACCATAAGAAGTTTTCAACAAAAGTTGAACAAATTATTATTATTCAAGAGATTTGTTAAACTGTGTCACAGATTAAGCATTTTCTATTCAGCACCAACACGCACAAATTTCAAACAAAACACCCTATAACCTGCTGATTTGAAAATTTTTGAACTCACTTACTAACACCGTCTCCCCCTATCAGTAACAATTCCTCCATGAATAACAGTTTTCCGTACGTTAAGAATTTTAAACAGAAAAAGACACTATTTTTGTATTTTTGCATTTTCCTGAAAGCAAATAAATAACAAAAACAATAAACACTCTATTTTTGTGAGAATCACCGGTAAGAAGATCATATCAGCAAAATCAAACTGTTTCACACAATTAGTTAATTCTTTATGTAATGTTTTAGTGAAAAGCAGTTCAAGACGATTACCAGTATGTTTGTCCTCTTAAACAAAATGCATGAACATTTCAAGTACCATTACCATATGATACGTTAAGGTAATTTTATTTTCTGAAATACGAGCGTGTCCCACTTCAGGATATACCCCCACGATCAAGGTATGCACAAAGATTCATCGTAGTAGGTGAATATACTGAATTCATCCTTTAGGATATCCTGACTGTGTCTAGGTCTGCATATAATCTGTGTTATCATGTTTTGATTGCTTAACTATGAACACCCAATTAAATACTAATCAAATCCTGGAAATATAAACAACACACTCTATCATGCAAGTATCTTCCCTACCACATATTTCACAAGTCCAATCCAGATTTCTGAAATCTTAACTGGGAATAGGTTGAGAAGAGAACAGAATAGATCTTTAGTAGAGATGGTATAATATACAGATCAAATGAGATTTTCTCAGTTTGATATAGGTTTTTTGGGTTTCTTTTGGGCACTTGAGGGCCTCTTTCGGGTGTATTAGATCTATAGTGCGACAACGTTGTAACAACCGTCAATAAAACTCGTAATTAGAATAATAATTATCCAATAAGAAAACCCTAATTGAGACACCCAAGTGATTTGGCATAAACCCTGAAATTTCCGGAACAATCGGAATCAGGATCAGGGCCCCTAAAACTCGAGGGGGGCAAACCCTAATTGATAATTATCTTTATTAAAACGTTGCACAGTTCTTATTTGTTGAAAATGTTGATTCACCAAGGCTATAACCGAACTCAGCTAGGCTAGGAAATAGGCTGAACCCTTTACGGACCGTAAGCATACCAGTCAGCCTTACGGACCGTAAGGGTTAAGGCATACGGTCCGTAAGCGAGTCGAATTTCTGGCTATAAATAGCCGACATTGGCACTTAACTGTTGAAATTAAAACGACACACAAACTTTATGTGTACGTCGATTTAGAACTGTTATACCACAATTACACACACGATCACGAGGTGCTGCCGCAATCAGGGTAATAACTCGATCGCTATTACGATTCAACGTCCGATCGATTATAACTATCCAACGATAGTCCGGGTGCTGCTTAAATTGAGCTTGTACTTTGATTATTCGTCGTGATTTCGACTTGAATATTAGAGTGCTGTTCGAATTCGGACTATGCTCTGTTATTCGTTGTGAATCCGATTGAATTATCAAGTATTGCACCGATTAATCGTTGTGAGGGTTTAATCTCGTGAATTGACGTAACTGCTGTATTAGTTACTAACCTGCCTGTGTGTGCATTGTGTTAAATTAGGTTTAATCAAGGCTAATCAGTAGGCTTATATCTTGCTCCTTAATCTGCAATGTGAGTCATTCTCTTTTTATCAACTGTTTTACAAAACTCCAAATTATTTTCAAAGGTTATAATTACAGGGATTAAGTCTATGTAATCACCATATTACAGCCGGTATGTGGGGTTTTGTATACATTACTTATTTCCCGTCACACTTGGACAAACGGGTGGCCAAGGGGTGATCTGACCACAGTCACAGACACCATTGGACAAATGGGCTAGCCAATGGATGGTCGAGTGACAACTACTGTGGGTAGTTGGTTTGATATCAGAAACATTGTAATTCCCCTTAATACTGTAATTTATAACTAACGGGTCATTTTAGAAAAAAATAGAATGATTCACTCAGTATTTCCCCGCTGATAAAACCTTTTCCAAACATGTTTCAGGTGATCTGTGTGATCCAGGAAAAGTGCAGTAAAGCACCACAAGCTCAGAAAAGTGGCTCATTGTGAATAAATGAATAAAACATGTTTTGGCAAATAATGATTTCTGTGTGGAATCAACGTATTGTAAATTATGGGAATTTATCCCTGAAAACTTTGTATAATATATTAAACGAGCATTTTACGGTGAAAAGATCCTGTAATAAAAGACTTCCGCTGCCGCATAAATCAGATACCACGGGTACCACTGGACTGCTCGCGGCTCCCGATTCCGTCCAGGGTGGGTCGGGGGGCATGACAGAAGGTGGTATCAGAGCTAATACTTAATAACTACTAAGCCACTGATTTAAGCCTATTACGGAATTAAGTATTTGACAAAATACTTAATCCTACTAGTTATCATTCTGTGATTATTTGTTGTATTAACTGACTATTTGTTAGTTACAGTATGGGTAAACAAAAGCTGTCTGCTATCTACCACAAATTAGATATTGCATCTTCTTCTAAAAACCCAGTAAACCTAGAAGAAGGAATCTTTGTCCGCAAGGCAAATTATGAGAATCCTCTTTCCCCAGAGAAAAGGGATTCGATACTTAAAAAGAGTCAGGAGAAAAAGAAACCCCAAACCAAGAGAGTTAGGTTTAACCCAGAAGTCCAAGAATTTGATAATAGTACACCTTGGGAAGATAAAATAGACAAGAAATGGGCAAATCTTTATATGCTAGCTTCTGTAGCAGAAAAGGCAAACCTCTAAATATCTGATAAGTTGGACTAGTAAGCAAAATCACTATCCAGTAAATAAATAAAATCCTAGCATGTTTATTTCTGTTGTCCTCTGTACAAATTAGTATGCAATAAAACTTCAGTGTTTGTTTGTTAAACTTTGTTCCAAAGTTTTAACATTGCATTCTTGTATTTTGCATATATACTATGCAGCATGAATGAGATATCGGAAGCATTTCAGAATCTCAACTTATATCCAGTGCCTATCGAAGTCTCTTACGACTTTACTGGTTACATTGCTGACATAGAAGAACCTGTGGAATTCAAAGCTCCACCGCTGGAAAAAGCCAAACCTAAAAAGAAGAGAAGATACGTAGGGTGGAGGAAAGTACGCCGTAGGAAACCGGCCACTAGGAGACTTCCTAAAATAGAAAATCCTGTAAGTATGAACAAGGGAAAGGAAATAGAAACTGGAGAAAGTTCTAAACCACCAGAAAAGGAATTAGGAATAGCCCTAAAGCAAAAGGGAATAGAAATTGGCGAAAGCTCTAAACAGTCTGAGGAAATCACGTTCCAGGACGAAATAGACCGCCTACTGGATAATTGTGATGTTCTAGAGCCTATCAACGATAATCTCTTCTCTTATCCTGCTACAGCCCAATTCCCACTAAACCTAGGACCAGCTATTCCAGACCCACTAGTTCACACCAGACCATTAGGCCAAATGGAGGAATGGTGGACTAATGACTGGCAATTCCAAAATATAGTTAATAGTCCCTATAGTTTTCTCCCACAGTTTGATCCAGAACCTATCCCTAATCCGCCAATGAGCTATGAAAATTTAGCCGAGTTACGTCAGTTTGGTGAAGAACTGATAGGCACCGGGAATAGGATCCGAGAAATGGGGGAGCAGATCTTTTGGAAGTACGACGAGAGGGAGCGTCGTTACTGAAATTGCCAGTGGACCAAAAGATAGGAAGGGCTGGAAAAAGTTTGTATGTATTATAACTAATGTAGTAAAACTTTGTAAAATGGGCAATAAAACTTTGTAAGACACAGTGTGTACGGATGCATATACAATATACAATAACAAAATGAAAGTCGAGAAATCGACAATTTTGGTTATGCTTGTATGTTGTGATAAATTATGTGCTCATCTGTGCCAATTTGGTTATTAAGTTAGACACTAACAATTCCTACTAATTAGCAGATGGAAAACGCTAACAATGAACCAATTAATGAAATAAATCAATCTGAGCAAGAACAGGAAGATCAATATATAACCCGACAAGATATCGAGCACTTTATCGCCCAAGGGATAGCTCATGCTATTCCAGAAATTGTGGCTGTTGTTCAAAAACCTGCCGAATCACAACAATTACATCCTAGTAAACGTACTCTGGAAGATAATGGCAGTAACAGCATAAATGGAGGCGGCAATCATAACGATCATGATCCGCAACAAGTCCCACTTCTAAAAAGAATAAAAGCTGCAACATCCGGTTGCACTTACAAAGAGTTTCTTGCTTGCAAACCCACTGAATTTGCAGGTAACGAAGGGGCAACTGCAACACTGCGCTGGTTAGAGAAAACCGAAGCAGTAATTGCAATAAGCAAATGTGCCGAAGAGGATCAAGTGATGTATGCATCAAATCTGTTCAAAGAAGGAGCACTAGAATGGTGGAACACGGTCCTCCAGGCAAAAGGAAGAAGGATAGCCTCTGCCATGAGTTGGGAAGAATTTAAGAATCTTGTAGAAAGAAAATTCTGTCCAGAATATGAAAAAGATCAAATGGCAAACAAATTCCTAAGTCACCGCATGACAGGGGTAGATTGCCGGGGCTATACTTCGACATTCTTTGAATACGCAAGGGTGGTACCAACACTGGCTTCGCCAGAACCGGTACTCATTTCCCGTTACATCTGGGGGTTAATTAGTGAAATCCGAAACATTGTTAAAGCTGCGAGACCTCGTACCATTGACGATGCTGTAGAATTAGCTAATACCCTAACAGATGAATTGGTGCGCACAAGGGAAGAAGACCGAAAGAAGGAAATAGCTCAGAAGATTACCCAAGGATTTCGTATGGGTAATACCAAGAAAAGAGGAACAGGGCAATCCTCATCACCTCCTTTCTGCAGAAATTGCAAAAAGAAGCATTATGGACAATGCAATATAGTTTGCAATTTTTGCAAGGCAAAAGGACATCGTGAGGAAGACTGCAGGAAGAAAACAAGAATTTGTTATAACTGCAGAGAAAGGGGACATTTTCAATCCGAATGTCCTAAGCTAGCTAAACCAGTAGACAACAAAGCTAAACCAGCTGAAGGAGCAACCAAGAAGAATGTACGCGCATTCCAGCTGACCACTCAAGAAGCTGAACTCATTCTAGATGTGATAGCTGGTACGTTCCTAGTGCATGACATATTTGCAAAAGTATTATTTGACTCTGGTGCGAACCAAAGTTTTATTAATACTTCATTTTGTCAAGCTCTCAAGTTACCTTTAACCACTCTTAGGCAAATTTTCACAGTGGAAACCGCAGAAGGAAATTCTGTGAAAATAGATAAAGTCTGGCAAGAAGGAAAAATAGAACTATTAGGCCATAAATTTTCTGGAAATCTGTTACCAATGAATTTAGCCGGATTCGATGTAGTATTAGGAATGGATTGGTTAATAGCCAACCATGCACGAATCCTATGTGATAAAAATGCAGTAGAAATTCAAACCCCCACAGGAGAAGTAATTTTAATTACTGGAGATAAACCTCGAAAGCCACTGAAATTTATTTCAGTAATAAAATTGGTAAGCTATTCGAGAAAGCAGGAAATGGTGTATATGATTTCAGTAATCATTAACACTAAAGATAAGGAACTTCAGGATATTCCAATAGTCTTAGAATACCCAGACGTTTTTCCAGAAGAATTACCTGGATTACCACCTGATAGAGAAGTAGAATTTAGAATTCATTTAATTCCAGGTACTGCACCAATAGCCAAAGCACCATATAGATTAGCACCTACCGAAATGCTAGAATTGAAAAAGCAATTAGATGAATTATTAAGCAAAGGATTCATACAACCGAGTTCATCCCCTTGGGGTGCACCAGTATTGTTTGTGAAAAAGAAAGATGGATCGATGAGAATGTGTATCGATTATAGAGAATTGAACAAGGTTACAATTAAGAATCGATACCCATTACCTAGGATTGATGATCTTTTTGATCAATTGCAAGGAGCTAGGTATTTCTCTAAGATAGATTTAAGATCCGGATATCATCAGTTGAAAGTACAAGAAGAAGACATACCTAAAACTGCTTTCAGAACTAGGTATGGTCATTATGAGTTTACAGTCATGCCCTTTGGATTAACAAATGCCCCAGCAGCATTCATGGACATGATGAATCGAATCTGTAAACCATACTTAGATAAATTTGTGATCGTTTTCATCGACGACATACTTATTTATTCCAAAAGCCAAAAAGAACATTGTGAACACTTACACGTTCTCTTAACTTTGTTAAGAAAAGAAAGGCTTTATGCCAAATTCTCGAAATGTGAATTTTGGCTACAAGAAGTACAATTCTTAGGTCATGTGGTAAATCATGAAGGTATCCATGTAGATCCTGCTAAGATAGAAGCAATTACAAAGTGGAAAGTCCCACAAACAGCTATGGAGATAAGAAGTTTTCTAGGCTTAGCTGGATACTATAGACGATTTATCAAAGATTTCTCTAAGATAGCCGTACCTTTAACTAAGTTAACCTATAAAACTACTAAGTTTGAATGGGGACCTAGACAAGAAGAAGCCTTTAAGATTTTAAAGCATAGATTGACGAATGCACCAATCCTAGCTTTACCAGAAGGAACCGAAGATTTCGAAGTATATTGTGATGCTTCAAAATTAGGATACGGATGTGTGTTAATGCAACGCAAGAAGGTAATTGTGTATGCTTCTAGACAATTGAAAAAGCACGAAGAAAATTATACGACTCATGATCTAGAATTAGGAGCCATAATTTTTGCCCTTAAGATATGGAGACATTATCTGTATGGAAGTAAGTTTACTGTTTATACAGATCATAAGAGTTTAAGATATATATTTGGGCAAAAAGAGTTAAACATGAGGCAAAGAAGATGGATGGAGATGCTAAGCGATTACGACTGTGATATCCAATATCACGAAGGAAAGGCAAATGTAGTTGCAGATGCCTTAAGTCGTAAGTACCATGAGAAACAGAAACGAGTCCGTGCTCTGAGGATAAATCTACAAGTAGATGTAATGGAACAAATCAAAGAAGTTCAGAAAACAGCAATCCAAGATGATGCTGAAGGAATGAAAGGTTATATAAAAGAACTAGAACAAGGAAATGATGGAATTTGGAAATTCCATAAGAAACGAATTTGGGTACCTAAGCGAGGAGAGTTAAGAAATAAGATTTTAGAAGAAGCTCATAAATCTAGGTATACCATGCACCCAGGAAACCATAAAATGTACCAAGATTTAAGGAATAATTTCTGGTGGATAGGAATGAAAAAGGATATAGCCGAATACGTATCCAAGTGTTTAACTTGTTCACAAGTTAAGGCTGAACACCAGAAACCCTCAGGATTACTACAACAGTTAGAAATGCCTGTATGGAAATGGGAACTCATAACAACGGATTTTGTTACTAAGTTACCCAGAACCAGAAAAGGTAATGATGCTATTTGGGTAATTGTCGATCGATTAACCAAGTCAGCTCATTTCTTACCAATGAAAGAAACCTTTAGCATGGAAAGGTTAGCCAAGTTGTATGTAGATGAAGTAGTATCCTTACATGGAGTCCCGCTCTCCATTATATCGGATAGAGATAGTCGTTTTACTTCTCATTTTTGGAAAAGTTTTCAGAAAGCAATGGGAACTCGACTAAATCTAAGTACTGCTTATCATCCACAAACAGACGGACAGAGTGAAAGGACAATACAAACAATAGAAGACATGCTCCGAGCATGTGTAATTGATTTTGGTGGTAATTGGGATAGCCATTTGCCATTAATTGAATTCTCCTATAACAATAGTTATCATTCAAGCATCGAAGCTGCACCATTCGAAGCACTGTACGGACGTAAGTGCAGAACTCCAGTATGTTGGGCAGAAATCAGAGAAAGTCAATTATCAGGTCCTGAAATTGTACAAGAAACTACTGACAAGATAACTCAGATTAAGGAAAGATTGAAAACGGCTCGAGATCGTCAGAAGAGCTATGCAGACAATCCTCGTAAGCCTTTAGAATTCCAAGTAGGAGATAAAGTACTTTTAAAAGTCTCTCCTTAGAAAGGAGTAGTACGATTCGGTAAGAAAGGAAAGCTAAGTCCAAGGTACGTTGGACCATTCCCCGTGATTCAACGAATAGGACCAGTAGCTTATCGTTTACAACTACCAGAAGAATTAGCAGGAGTACATGATGTATTTCATGTATCCAATCTCAAGAAATGTTTATCAGACGAATCCCTGGTAGTCCCTTTTCAAGATGTAGAAGTAAACGAAAAACTAAAATTCATAGAGAAACCATTAGAAATCGAAGATCGAAAAGTCAAATTCCTCAAGCATAAACGACTGGTATTGGTCAAAGTCAAGTGGAATTCAAAGAGAGGACCAGAATACACTTGGGAGCTGGAATCAGAAATGAAGCGAAAATCTCCTCATCTATTCCAATAAATCTCGAGGACGAGATTTTTCTTAAGGTGGGGAGGATGTAACAACCGTCAATAAAACTCGTAATTAGAATAATAATTATCCAATAAGAAAACCCTAATTGAGACACCCAAGTGATTTGGCATAAACCCTGAAATTTCCAGAACAGTCGGAATCAGGATCAGGGCCCCTAAAACTCGAGGGGGGCAAACCCTAATTGATAATTATCTTTATTAAAACGTTGCACAGTTCTTATTTGTTGAAAATGTTGATTCACCAAGGCTATAACCGAACTCAGCTAGGCTAGGAAATAGGCTGAACCCTTTACGGATCGTAAGGGTTGGTCCTTACGGACCGTAAGCATACCAGTCAGCCTTACGGACCGTAAGGGTTAAGGCATACGGTCCGTAAGCGAGTCGAATTTCTGGCTATAAATAGCCGACATTGGCACTTAACTGTTGAAATTAAAACGACACACAAACTTTATGTGTACGTCGATTTAGAACTGTTATACCACAATTACACACACGATCACGAGGTGCTGCCGCAATCAGGGTAATAACTCGATCGCTATTACGATTCAACGTCCGATCGATTATAACTATCCAACGATAGTCCGGGTGCTGCTTAAATTGAGCTTGTACTTTGATTATTCGTCGTGATTTCGACTTGAATATTAGAGTGCTGTTCGAATTCGGACTATGCTCTTTTATTCGTTGTGAATCCGATTGAATTATCAAGTATTGCACTGATTAATCGTTGTGAGGGTTTAATCTCGTGAATTGACGTAACTGCTGTATTAGTTACTAACCTGCCTGTGTGTGCATTGTGTTAAATTAGGTTTAATCAAGGCTAATCAGTAGGCTTATATCTTGCTCGTTAATCTGCAATGTGAGTCATTCTCTTTTTATCAACTGTTTTACAAAACTCCAAATTATTTTCAAAGGTTATAATTACAGGGATTAAGTCTATGTAATCACCATATTACAGCCGGTATGTGGGGTTTTGTATACATTACTTATTTCCCGTCACACTTGGACAAACGTGTGGCCAAGGGGTGATCTGACCACAGTCACAGACACCATTGGACAAATGGGCTAGCCAATGGATGGTCGAGTGACAAATACTGTGGGTAGTTGGTTTGATATCAGAAACATTGTAATTCCCCTTAATACTGTAATTTATAACTAACGGGTCATTTTAGAAAAAAATAGAATGATTCACTCAGTATTTCCCCGCTGATAAAACCTTTTCCAAACATGTTTCAGGTGATCTGTGTGATCCAGGAAAAGTGCAGTAAAGCACCACAAGCTCAGAAAAGTGGCTCATTGTGAATAAATGAATAAAACATGTTTTGGCAAATAATGATTTCTGTGTGGAATCAACATATTGTAAATTATGGGAACTTATCCCTGAAAACTTTGTATAATATATTAAACGAGCATTTTACGGTGAAAAGATCCTGTAATAAAAGACTTCCGCTGCCGCATAAATCAGATACCACGGGTACCACTGGACTGCTCGCGGCTCCCGATTCCGTCCAGGGTGGGTCGGGGGGCATGACAAACGTACAGCTAGGTCAGCATGTATCTGGATGCAGCAGAAGTTGTCGTTGCCTAGCACCTCCAGGTCAGCATATATCTGGATGCAGCAGAGGAGGTACACGACTTTTTTTCAGAGAAGATTTCAGAATCAGATCAAAATTGTCTGTATCGGGAAAACATACAGACATTCAAATAGAAATGAGCTAATTCCAAGTGACTTTCTTTCCTGGGGTCATGTACAATTTTAGTTCTGAACAGACAGACATCCAAGATATCCCAGATGAAATAACAGTATAAAGACCCAAAACTTCAGATTTTGGCAATCTGTCAACGCAAGAATTAAGGTCATTAAACCATACACCACTGATGTGTTCCCCACTCATACTCAGTGCATTTAGGTTTATATTACATTGGTAAGTTGATTATTTCATGCTTTTGCCTACTGGTACATCATATGATGAAGCTGCTATCACACTTAAGCAATGTTAGGTTCAATTTCAATGTGACAGTCTAACTTGCTGATGTACTATCATTTCTCCTTTTTCACACAGTGAAAACTCATTTTTGATTTTCTATTTTGTTTTTTATGTTTTTGATTTTTGAGAAAGCAGTAAACTATTTACAAAATTCTTATTAAAAATCAGTTATTCAGGATTCCTCATCCCGTTGAGTTCGACTAAGTGTTCAAAGCGAGCTCGATCAAAAGCTTTTGTGTAAAGATCAGCAAGGTTATCTTCTGTGTCGACTCGATGTAATTCAATTAGTCGTTTTTCAGCACAATCCCGTATAAAGTGATGACGTATGTCAATATGTTTAGTTCTACTGCGCTTTACGGGATTGTTTGTGATTGATATAGTGGCATTATTATCTATCATAATAGGAGTACGAGTGAAATCCAAACCGTAATCGCGCATCTACTGTTGAATCCAGAGAACCTGAGAGCAACAGCTACCCGCAGCAATATATTCAGCTTCACACGTAGAGGTAGACACACAGGATTGCTTCTTGCATTGCCAAGACACGATCCTGCCTCCTAAGAACTGACAACCACCTGTTGTAGACTTTCTGTTTGATTTGCATCCTCCAAAGTCTGAATCAGTGTAAGCAACGAACCTCAGATCACTATCAGTTGGATACCACAACCCAAGTTTAGGTTTCCCCTTCAAGTAACGAAGAATACGCTTCACTGCTTTCATATGTGACTCTTTCGGATTCGCCTGATATCTGGCACACAAGCATACGACAAACATGATGTCAGGTCTTGAAGCAGTCAAGTACATTAGAGAACTAATCATCGCCCTGTAATGAGTAGGATCAACATCTTCAGTGCTTTCATGATCTGGGCCGAGATTGTGGTTTTCACAAATGGGTGTGTTGCAAGTAGTGCAATCATTCATTTTGAACCGATCCAAAATGTCATACACATACTTCGTTTGATGAATAAACATCCCATCCTCCTTCTGTTCAACTTGTAATCCCAGAAAGTAAGACAGCTCACCCATAGCACTCATTTCAAACTTGCTCTTCATCACCTGTTCAAATTCCTTACACATGTTTTCATCAGATGACCCAAAGATGATGTCATCTACGTATACCTGTACCAGCAGAAAATCTTCCTTCTTCCTCTTAATGAACAGTGTACTGTCAATCTGACCTCTTTCAAAACCATTCTTGAGCAGATGTGTAGACAGTGTCTCGTACCACGCCCTGGGAGCTTGATGTAACCCATACAAAGCCTTATCAAGTTTGTACACTCAATCTGGATAGTCTGGATCAACGAACCCTTCTGGTTGTGAGACATACACCAGTTCTTGGACTTTTCCGTAAAGAAATGCACTCTTCACGTCAAGTTGGTAAACTTTGAAGCCCTTGAATGAAGCGAAAGCCAGAAACAAACGAATTGCCTCCAACCTTGCCACTGGTGCAAACACTTCATTGTAATCAATCCCTTCTTGCTGATTAAACCCTTTAACAACTAACCGAGCCTTGTTGCGCGTGACAATACCTCTTTCATCTTTCTTGCACCTAAATACCCATTTAGTGCCAATCTCTCTTTCACCTTTAGGAAGGTCCACTAACTCCCAAACCTTTAACTTCGCAAACTGGGCCAATTCCTCTTGCATAGCTTCAACCCATGAATTGTCTTTAAGAGCCATATGAATGTTCTTCGGCTCCTCTTGGGAAATAAAGCAACTATACAAGCATTCATTCACTATCCCAGTCTTCTCAATTGAAACAAATAACCCAGAATTCGCTGCAATGCTTCTTCTTGTCTGAACACCTGCAGTAGGATCTCCAAGAATCATGTCAACTGGATGATCTCCATTTGCTCGTGTAGTAGCAACAGCATCGACTTCCAGATTGTCACCCAGGTTTGATCCAACCTCCCCCTGAATATTCTGATTTACAAATGGATTAATGAAATCCTCCCCCTGATTGGGTTCAGGTTCACTATCACTTGAATCAGGATCAGCAGCACCATGGGAAGTTTCCGGAGCATCTAACATATCAACATTCGATCTAGGCATGAACTCGCCTTCATCGCTTTCACCAATCACTGTTTGAATCAGCTGAGAATCATCTGCATCAGAAACCTTAGGAATATTAAATGATTTAAAAACACTTTCATAATCATATAATATAACAGGACCACTCGTTGATTGTTGAGGTTTGTAGGAAGTAATTTCCACATTGAAAACAACCTCAATTTTACCAGTTTTTAGATTAAACACCCTTTTATTCGGTGTGCCAGGCACATAGCCTAGAAAGTAGCCTTCGTCTGCCACCTCACCGAATTTTTGTTTATCTTTGTTTCGCACAATGGTGCAGGGTAATCCAAATGGTTCAAAGCCGGTTAAATTTGGTTTTTCGTTAAACATCAACTCATGACAAGTTTTGTTAAAACGTTTAATGGTTAAAACTTTGTTTAGGACGTAGCACGCTGTATTCACAGCTTCTCCCCAGAAAAGAACTGGTAGCTTTGAATCTGAAAGCATCGTCCTAGCGGCTTCAATCAACGTCCTGTTTTTCCTCTCAGCGACTCCATTTTGTTGAGGAGTATAAGGAGCAGAGTATTGATGTTCTATTCCCTTTCGAAGACAGCAGAGATCCAGAATACGATTCTTGAACTCCGTGCCATTATCACTCCTTATCCTCTTGATCCTTGCATCATGGACGTTTTCCAATTTTGTAAAAAGATCTATCAGCATCTCTGCTGTTTCATCCTTTGTTCCCAAAACGAAAACCCATGAATAACGTGAGTAATCATCAGTGACAACAAGACAGTAGTACTTTCCACCTATGCTCCTTACGTTCACTGGACCGAATAAATCCATGTGAAGTAATTCATAAGGGGCATTAATGGAATTTACTGTTTTAGACTTATGAGGTTTCTTGTGTTGTTTTCCCTTTTGACATGGAAGACATTTATCTTCCACTTGAAACCTCAGCAATGGAACTCCTTTTACTAGCTCATTTTTGATAATGTAATTCATTTTGCGGTAGTGAATATGAGCCATGCGTCTGTGCCACAGCATAGATTCAGCTTCAGATGCTTTTGACAGTAAACACGCCACCGCAGCAGTTGGATCTTTGGCACCCATGTCCATGACATAAGTATCATTTTTCCTTGGTGCACGCATCACTATCCAATCGTCCGGAATGACCAAACCCGGTTTCAACACCAACGCCTCAGTATTTGTAAAATGGACCGAGTGACCCTTGTCGCAGACTTGTGACACGCTCATCAGATTGTGTTTCAGCTGCTCAACATAGTTCACTTTGTCCAATGTGATCTTCCCATTCGTCACTTTTCCTCTTCCAGTAATCCTACCACCTTTAGCACCAGCAAAATTAACATGTCCACCATCATATTCTTCAAATTCAGAAAACAACCTCGCATCCCCCGTCATGTGCCTGGAGCAGCCACTATCAACATACCATAAGTTGATAATCCTCCTTAGCAGCTCCTGCACACACCAACCAAAAATTAGTTAGAGTGGGGGACCCAAGCCTTGATGGTCTTGTGTCGTCCAGATTCATCAACTACATGAACATCCATCCAATGTCCATCACTCCTGACTGGAGTCTTGGATCTTGGACCTGTTGATGGAAATGGGGTTTGATTTCCATAAGGTCTCTGGTCCTGTGGGTTCCTATATGTGTTTGGACTGTGTGACCTTTGAAATCTTGAGTTTTGATTCCAAGAAGCTTGATTGTTATAATTTCTAAAGCCATTGTTGTAAAAAGTTCGACCACCATTATTTTGGTATCGATTTTGATATTGACCTTGGCTTCTAAAATTATTTGAATTTTGGTTGTTCATTCTTGGTGAACTACTTCTAGATCTCTCATATCTGCCTGATGTAGATTCAGGCTGAAATCTTGGTTGATTTCTTTGAAAACGAGGAACTTGAGGAGTTCCTTTTTCAGCCTTATCTACACCACTAGCAACACCCTGTTGTTGCTTTGGAGCAGATTTCTTTGGAGAGTTAGACTCTCTTTCCTTTTTATCACCATTCTTTTCTGGTGACTTCCCTCTTTGTTTTTCACTAACCTGTGCTTCAACCTTTTTATTAGGACAGCAGCTAGCTACATGTCCCTTTGTGTGACATTTGAAGCACGATCTCCTTTTCGAAGACTTCTCTCCTGAAGCCTTTGAACTAGATTCTGGTTCAGATGATGATGCTTTAGAAGGATTTTGATCAGTTTGCTTAATTTCAGCTTTTTCTATGTTTTTGTTTTTAGCAAACTCTACATTTGATTCTTTTTCGATAACAGTTGTTTCGGTTTTCATATCACTTCATTGAACAAAATTAACCTTTTTAACAAAAGTTTGATTATTGTTTTTAGAAGGTGTATTTTTCTTTTTCAAAACAGGTTTGCTGTTATTTTCCTTCTTAGCATCATTATCCACAAACACATCACCTTGACTGGAAGTGAAACTACTTGGTGATGTTGACAAAAAGTCTGTGAACTCATCTTCATCAGGTAAGAAAGAATAGTCATGACTAAGAGGAGGTGGGACTTCATTAAAGCCCTGGAATCCCACACTTGTCTTGTCATTACTTTTCTTTAACCCACCCATCATATGTTTCATAACAAAAGTAGAATCTCTGAATTGACCTAACTTCTTTTCAAGTTCAACAATTTTAAGTTGTGCATCTGACAACTCTTTGTTTTTATCAGAAATCTCTTTTGTTTTCTCAGCCATCATGTTATGAGCTAAGTCAATGACTTGAAGTTTTTCATTCAATTTGTAGGTTAAAGCTTCAATTTCAGCTTCATAGCCTTTTATCTTTTTCAAATATGATGACTCATTTCTTTTAGCAAAGAAATTTGATTCTTTTACGTTAGACATTTCGCTCACAAGACTTTTGTTTTGAGTTGACAATTTGTCAACTTCACCCTGCAGTTCACGACACTTTAAACAAACAGAAGTAGTAGAGTTACTTACCTCTCCTGTCGCTTTGTCTGAGTTGGCCATGAGAGCAGCAAGTTGAGCTCCCATTCTTTTGATAATTTCATCTTTCTCATCAGCTTCCATTTCATGCTCAGACTCTGGCTTTTCCTCTTCAGCTTCAGTTGTCTGATCAACCTTCTTTACCTCAGCATCACTTTCTTTCTCAGCATCTGCTTTAGTTTCTCCTTCTTCAACAGGCACGATCTCTGCCATAAATGCTTGTGTAACATTCTCATCTTTTTCCAAGTGAATGCTCCAGTCATACGAACCCTCTCTTGAAGTAGAGATCAACGCCCTTGAGTTAGAGTTGTTTGATGAATTTCTATTGTTTGAACTCTGGCTCGAAGTCTCATGCTTTTGTTTCTGACATTCCCTGGCGAAGTGATCATAACTCTGACAGTTAAAGCACCTGACTTTTGCCTTGTCAAAACCAACATTCTTCCCCACAAACTTCCTTCCAGTTCTGTTCATGAACCTCTTCACATGCCTCGAAATCATGGCCATCTGCCATTGTAAATCCATCTCTTCTAGATCATCAGGGTCAATCTGATCATAGTCTTCATCTAAGGTAGCAGGATCAGATATCTTCCCCTGAATGTAGTTCTCATAAGAGGCAACAAAGGAAGCAAGTAGTGCAAGATGTTCTTCAGCAGACTTCACACTCATAGGCATTGACTTTACACTGCTTGTTTGCTTAGAAGCTGATTGTCTCTTAACTCCTGTTGATCCTCCTGCAGCTGCAACAAAGCACACATCACCATCCTCATTCACTGTAACCTGCTCATTATCACACGAAAGGAAAGCAGTGGCAGAGTCGCTAGAAGCATCATGAGATGAAGAAGATGTAAGCCCATTGTAGATCCCTGGATCTTGAACCTGATCATATCCAGTGTCCTTCTTCTTCATGCTGAGCTCATAAGCTCTTACCTTTCCAACAACTTCTTCCAGCTCCTTTGTTTCATAGTCAGCTTCTCCCTTTATCATGAGAGTGTAAATATCCCATTTAGCAGGCAGGGCATCTAGCAGCTTGTCATTTTTCTCTATGTCAGAATAGCAGTCTATATCATAATTATCCAGCTCTGACATCAGATGGTAGTATCGAGTGATGATGTCCTCAAGTGACTCATTCTTCATGTGCTTAAACATAGCAAACTGCTTCTTCAGAAGATCAACTTTGTTCTTTTTGACATCAGGATTTCCTTCATATCTCTTCTCTAGAGCATCCCACATTTCCTTTAAAGTAGTGTACTTCTTAAAGGTATGTTTGATACTATCAGGTAGGGACATCTTGATGGCAGCCAGGGCTCTCTTTTCAGCCTCATACATCTTTTTCTCATTCTCCTGCATGTTCACATAGGCTGTGACACGAGGTCTGCCGTCAAAGTCATGTGTAGGGTTTGTGTACCCATCAGCAATACAGATCCACATGCGAGTGTCCTGATATTCAATGAAGGATTGAAACCTATCCTTCCAGGTCAAGTAGTTTTCCACCCTCATCATCTTAGGTGGTTTGTTGGTTGTGCCAACCTCATGCTCCATCCTTAAGAGTTCGTTCAATTTAGTCATGCTCGACATTTTAACGTAATCAGACTGGGAAAACCGTACAAATTGTGTCCGAAATCTGTTTTTACTAAATTATACCGTTAGACTCGTCTCGAGATTACGATTCCAATGATATATAATGTCGAAAACCTTTTTCGGGATTTTCCAGAGTTTTTTTTTTGTCCTAAAAATCCAACGAAACCAACGGTGCAAACGGTTTGTCCAAATGAGTTACGGATAGTTCCCTAAACACGAAACAGTGAAATTTTTCTTACGCAAGCCAAGAAAAATTCCACCCCTTCCGAAATGATCAGAAAAGGTCCGAAATGGTCAGGAATGATGTTGCTTATCCGGAATGATCCGAAATGAACACCTTTCTGTCCGAAATGCACTAGTCAGATCCGTAATGTATCACTCTGGTCCGAAATGAAACTGTCTGATCCGAAATCACACCTTCTGGTCCGAAATCAAGCAAATATGGTCCGAAATCAAGCCTAACTTGTCCGAAATTCAACTGATTTATCCGAAATGGAACAGTTCAATCCGTAATGCAAGCCTGATTATCCGAAATGCAGGTTTGAAAATCCGAAATGCAATCAGAAGATCCGTAATGGTCCGTAATTGCTTGTTTTCTGTCCGAAATTGAAGAAATCTGGTCCGAAATTGATCAGAAATGCAAGATTTCTATCAGTAATGGTCCGGAATGCAAGCCTTTTGATCAGTAATGATCCGAAATGCTTGTGTTTTATCCGAAATCAGCAGCAGATCTCCGAAACAGCCTCCAAAAACACCAAAAACGCCGATTTTTCTGCAAAAACGATTCTAAACCAAGCCAATCAAGAGCCGAAAGCTCTGATACCAATTGTAAGTCCCGTAACGTGTGCGGATCGTAACAGAATCGTCGATCCAACCTAGAGTGCGAAATCCCCTAGATTAGATTTCACAGAAAACTAGTAGAACACGAATCACTTCAAACCCGATCTTTATTGATTATCTTCGTAACGATTACAATCAATCAAGATCCTAATTCGTCCAAGCCTTTATCTTTCACGAATTCTCTCCAAGTGATTAAGGTGATTAGATGATTAACCTAAACCCTAATGCTAAGCTTTGTTTATATAGGACAAAGCTTTGCATATGGGCTAGGACATGGGCAAGGCCCATTTCGCAAACCCTCCCCCATATGTGGGTTTGGTTTGGCCCAATCACTCTTACTTCACTATTACAAACTATTACAAAGCTAAACCCGCTAACTGTTTATTGTTTTACTAATTACAAGATATCCAAAGACCAAATCTAAGCTGTTGTCACAAAACATGCACCAACAAACTCCCCCTTGACAATAGCTTGCAAAGGTAACTTCAGTCTTCAGAATCTTCAAGTCTTTTGGTCTTTAGATAGCTTCAGCTTTAACAGCTTCTGTCAGCAACAGACTCCCCCTTGGAGTTGATCGAACAGATCGTCGATCCTGGGTAATGGATACCTATTCTTGATAGTGACCTTGTTAAGCTCACGGTAATCGATGCACAGACGCATCGATCCATCCTTCTTCTTGACAAATAAGATTGGTGCTCCCCAAGGAGACGAACTAGGTCTAATGAAACCTTTGGCTAGCAATTCATACAGTTGTGTTCTCAATTCCTTCATCTCTGTTGGTGCCAACCTATAAGGCACCCTTGCTACTGGTGCTGCTCCAGGGATAATGTCAATTCTGAATTCTACTTGCCTATCTGGTGGTAAACCAGGTAGTTCTTCAGGAAAAACTTCAGGGTATTCGGAAATGACGGGGATATCCTCAATCTTGGGTTTCGGCTCATCAATAGTCACTTGTGCCATGTAGATGACACAACCCTTCTTCAAACACCTAGAGGCCTTGAGCATAGTCACTTGCTCAGGCAGTCCATACTGGGTATCTCCCTGAATGGTAAGTGATTCACCAGACGGAGTCTTGATCACCACTTGCTTCTTATTGCAGACAATCTGGGCCTGGTTATGAGATAACCAGTCCATACCCAAAACTATGTCGAAACCAGCTAACTTCAAAGGAAGTAGGGACAAAGGAAAAGAGTGGTTCTTAATGGATATGAAACATCCCTCTAATATGGTCGAGGCGGTTTCTAAGGTGCCATCTGCTAATTCCACCTCATACTTCACACTTAAGGTTTTAACAGGTAAATTCAACAATTTACAAAACTTATTATCTACGAAAGACTTATCAGCTCCTGAATCAAACAGCACTCTCGCATAAACATCATTTATAAGGAAGGTACCTGTGATCACATTGCCGTCCTGCACAGCTTCCTTTGCATCCTTCTGAAGACCCTAGCATTGGTCTTCTTTCCTTCATCGGCTTTCTTTGCATATTTTGGGCAATTTGTCTTGATGTGCCCCTTTTCGTTGCAACTGTAGCATGTTGCGTCCTTCAGCTTCTTGCACTCCAGGGTTTTATGCTCCGTGGATTTGCAAATCCCACAAGGCCTCGACTGAGATTGGGATTTTGAGTCAATTCTGCACCTTCCAAAGTGGTGCTTCTGACAAATCTTACACTTGGGCTTATCTCCAGATTGATGCCCATATTTCTTAGGACCAAATCCCTTCTTGTGGTGTAACACCCCAAATTTCGTAGGACACGTTATAATGTTTAATTCGCAATGAGTTAGCGAAAAGAAATGGTAAACATGAAATTCTACCATTATTAAGGTTTAGCAAAGTTAGTATGTAAATATGAGGTAAAGTGATATGTTTTAAAAAGGTAAGGGACTAGATGTGTAATTATGTTATAAAGTTGATAAAAAAAAAAGAAACCAGACTTTGAGTCTGGTGTGCGATCGAGAGAAGGGCCAGGGAATTCCCTCTCATAAACCCTAAGTCACTAAAATTCCATCAATTAAAGGCGAAATTAGCAAGGAATCGGATGCATGAGCAAGGAATTTTGATGTACTAAGTGTTCTTAACCTCAAGTAAGTGAAATTTCATGATTTGGTGATGTTTGATTTTGTAGGTTTAGTAAAATTCGTGAATATAATGCATTAATTGGTATGATTAATGGTTGCTATGGTTGTTAAAACATCAAGAAATGCTAAATCTTGAATATGAGAGTGGTTTAGGGCAAAACCCATTTGCATGACAAAAGATGGTTAAGAATTTGTGAAGTTCTACATGCTAATTAGGTTGGTGTTGGTGAAATTGTTAGGAGTAATTGATTTAGAACTATGTGCTCATGATTAGAATGGTAGATTTCAAGTTAGTAGGATGTTTATGTTAATCAATGAGTGAAGTATGGAAATTGTGCTTAAGATGCTTGTACATTGTGCATAAACTGTGGTACGCACGCCAAGTGCTTGATGAAATGCTTAGGTGAGTTTGATATATGAGATTATATGCAATGAATCGATGAATACGCATAGAAGGTGTTAATAAAGTAATTGAAAGTGAACTAGCTTGAATAATATGCTTTAGATGGAATTCATATGAGAATTCGGGTTAAATGTATGCTTTGATCAAAATCATGCATTTTGGGGATTTTACCTTGTACTTGTGTCGTGTTACGGCCATTATGGCTATGGTTATTTGTCTAATGGTGATTAAGAGGTGAACGTGTACAAAATGTAAAAAAAAAAAAACTTGCTAGATAATTATACGACACACATGATGGTAGGTTGATTTGATTGAACTACGAATAGTGTAGTAACGAGTCTATGCCTTATGAATGTTGGTGGTGACCAATGAAAGTCAAGGTGACATAGGAATAGAATGATTGATACGAGGAATGATCATGTATACTAACAATGTTGAAATATGATGGAATGAAAGGATATGCGTCGTATTAGCAAGGGATCAAGCATGGAAAGCTAACGGGTCAAGAGGAGACAAAGAAGGGAATACGAAAACGGACGCTCAAGGTAAGTGATTCCGTAATCACTTCTTAGTTGTTTATGTAATGTTATATGCAATTTAATTATATGTGATAATTGAGGTCGAATAGGAATGAATTGTATGATGTCAATGAAGTATTAAACGGATCTTAGTTTTGATCCGAGCAAGGTAGGTGTGATTAAGCAATTGTAGCTAAGTAGTGGAATTGGTTACTTATGTAAGGAATTCCTTTGTTATTAAGGATAGAGCATAGTTGACTAAAATGCCCTTGATAGGTATATCGGGCAAACGACCTTAGAAGTCGTTTGGAAACGAGCTATTCGATTAGAGTAATGTCTTGGACAAGTATGAAAGCGAAGTATAGGGTTTGGTATGTCATAGTCCACTTAATGCGCAAATACCCATAACGGGTCAAAAATAAGCCTTTGAGTGAAAATGGGTTAAGAGGATGCAAGACATCCGAGAATTTAATCTTTTATGATAGGTGCCAATGAAATTATTAAAGTTCATATGAGATTGAGGTCAAATAAAAAGATTATGTTGATAAATGCACGAACGGGTCAAATAGTTAGAAAATGATAATATGTCGAATGCACGTAAGTTAAGAATTTCCTTAGTCCGGAGGTAGGATTTTAAGTTAATATGATAGAATGTGAATTTACAAGCATGTAGGAAGAAACGGGAGGTTAAACGGGTAAACAGTTCAAAAGTTATGCGAGTTTTAGTGCGTTCGAACGACGAAAACAACACAGCAGGAAAACTGATTTTCGAGAGGCCGTAGCCTATGCCCAAGTAGGCCGTCGCCTACGACCCCTGGAAAGTCAGTTTTTGCTGACGGGTTATTTTGCTGCCTACGGAGGTTTTTGGCTACGTGTAAATGCAAGGGCCGTCGCCGACGCCCTCCCCATGTCCAAAAAGCTGAAATTTAGTTATTTATGTTAATTATGCATCGTAGGCTTCGGTATATTACCCGTGGTCTATGGCGAGCCTTCCAATCATGATTTCGAGTGTTCCCTTGACGCTTATGAGTTGTGAACCTAAGTCTAAGACCCATGTAAATATTGTATGATTATGTAAAGATGTACGAAAGGTATGTACGTATGTAGTTGTGTATGTATGTATGTGTAAAGACATGTATGAGTGTATGCACGTAAGTAAGGTTGTAGGAAAGGTATGTATGTATGCAGATGTGTATGTATGTTTGTATGTAAGTACCTATGTATGCATGAATTGATATGTTAGAATTTTAACGTTACTAATTATGCGTTTGAGGTCGGTATGTAATGCAGGAATGAGTACATCGGATTCTTATGAAATTTAAGCCGAATCCGGAACAAGAGAAGGAGAAGGGTTATTCGAATGGATCAAGTTACATTATCGAACGTTATTCAATCTTTAATTATTTGAGATTAATGTTATATGATGTTGTCATCGACTAATGGCTAAGTTGTATGTGATGCCCACAGGTACTACACGGACTTCTTCTGCTGCTAAGGAAGTGAAGCGAACGTAGATTGAGTCAAGAGCAAGGATTGTACGGATAGATCGGTCACATAGTTGAAGTATATAATGTCTAGAAATCTAAATTTTAGTATGAATGTTGTGAATTCTTTTATAGAACGTTTAACATTTTTAGAATTTGGAACCTTCGTGAAAGTAATGTCGTTAATAAGGAAAGAAATTTTAAAGCTCTTTTTCCGCTGCGTCATTTTTAAGGTTAAACGTGTTAGGGTGTAACAAGTTGGTATCAGAGCCCTGGTTTGAGAGAATCAAGTAACAGGAGGTAAATACTTGAACTCAAACCGGTGTGCTCTCGTGACCAAGAACCCGTGCAATCCAAGACTCGATCGGGGCCTAAAGGCAAAAGCGAATGTAAGTATGTATTAGATTATGTATTTGAAGGAAACTAATAGTATGTTTTGTGAAGGGTAAGCGCAATTGTTGGGAGAGATGATCCGTGAATGCGGTCTAGGACCGGCATCGAGGCAAGTAATGAAACGAATTGACCCCAGGTACGTAAACCTAACGTATGGGCGTATGAAATGGTATGGTTGAGCAAGTGAAAGAAAAATTTTGAACAAATTATGATAACGACATGGTAAATAAGTTTTGAAAATGTTACACGAGCCGAAACTAAATTCTTCGGACATAAGGTGGCGATTACGCGAGGACACGAAACTAGTACGTGGAATGTGTACCTGGCCAGTACACAAGAAAAGTATGACGTTCGTGAGACCGTGATAATTATTACAGGTATGTCCGATAGAGTTTGGTAGCAGCTAGGCGTGTGGGTGAAATGGGTAGTAAGACTCTCGGGGGATTGAGAGTACTTTGTAGGAATGAAAGATGTGAATGCAATGCTTGAATCCGCGAGACGGATTCAAGGAATGAAATATGCGAATGCAATGCTTGAATCCGCGAGATGGATTAAAGGAATGAAATATGCGAATGCGATGCTTGAATCCGCGAGACGGATTCAAGGAATGAAATATGCGAATGCGATGCTTGAATCCGCGAGACGGATTCAAGGAATGAAATATGCGAATGCAATGCTTGAATCTGCGAGACGGATTCAAGGAATGAAAGATACGAATGCGATGCTTGAATCCGCGAGACGGATTCAAGGAATGAAAGATACGAATGCGATGCTTGAATCCGCGAGACGGATTCAAGGAATGAAAGATATGGATGCACTGCTTGAATCCGCGAGACGGATTCAAGGAATGAAAGGCATGAATGCAATGTTCAAATCCGCGAAGCGGACTTAAGGTATAAAAAGGCGAAAACTAGTCTACATAAGAAGGGTCAATAGTTTGACCATGATTACGTCAAACAAGACATATAAGTAAATGTAATGCAAATGAACAAAGGAATGAAAAGAAGGAAGATATTCGAATGTGAAGTGATTACATACCAAAACATATAAATATTCCTTAAGTGATATGATCCAAATTATGTTTAAACTTTTTGTATATATATACATGATTATATTTATGTAAATGTGTTGTAAGCAAGAATGGTAGAAAGGATAAATGGGACATACGGGTCAGATGGCGACCGCCATTTGAACTCGGTAGTTAATGATTTGATTTGTCAAGTTTCATGCTCATAGGTGAGCTTGAAGAATGGAGACGCAATGTCACTAACCGGAAAGGAATGATCATCGTAAGGTATGGATAACGAATCAATGGAATTTACTTCCGTCAGATGTGTATAAAAAGAGTCATGACTTAAATAGGAGGTTATGACTCGACTAGAGACTGATGTGTTAGAATAGAATGTATATATACAAACCGTAATGCAAAGATGTAGAATGAATTTCAAAATGTTCGTAATGATCGTCAAGTGGTATGGAACTTGAATGCCTGTAACTGTGGAAATTCTGATAGAATGTAAGTGATGACAAGTACCGTTAAGAAATACCAACCTTGATGCTTGGCTGGTTGGCCATGTTCATTTGAACAAGACATTGTAGAAAAGATACGCATGACATAAATAACGATAGTAACCATGGAAATAATGCTTAATTTTTGTGTTAAGTAAGGATAAGTGAGTTTAAGAAGGGTGATTTTGGTTGTAACAATAAGTCTTTAAATGATTATAATATGCGTATGATAATATATCGACCCCTCCTATGAGCTTAAGGATAATCGGAAGTAATGATAGTAATGGAATGTTTAGGATGGCTCATAGTGAACAAAATGAAAGATAGCATATGATGTATGAGTAGAATGAAATAAATCGACTTATTTCGATTAGTAAATATACGAATGTAATATGCTTAAATAGGATGTTAGAAACAAGCCATAGACTTAGTATGTATGGTTAATAACTGCATACAATTGGAATAAATTCGATGAATGAAGCGCTAGTGATGGTATGTGCTAGGAGCTAGCATTATAAAGTGAAAGCGACACTAATAAGAGCTCTGGATCAGGTCCTGACTTTAATCCGATTATGAAGGTAATTTACTTGATTTAAGAACGGAGGGACAATGCGTACAAAGACGTTTATGGATGAATGAAACTCTTGCCAAGATCTCGAATGCATCCATGTGGTATTAAGCCTTGTGAACGAAAAGATGAAAAAGTAGGAGTAGAATTGGTCCAGTTGGAATGAGAAAGGTTTCGGGGACGAAACCATTTTAAGGGGGGTAGACTTGTAACACCCCAAATTTCGTAGGACACATTATAATGTTTAATTCGCAATGAGTTAGCGAAAAGAAATGGTAAACATGAAATTCTACCATTATTAAGGTTTAGCAAAGTTAGTGTGTAAATATGAGGTAAAGTGATATGTTTTAAAAAGGTAAGGGACTAGATGTGTAATTATGTTATAAAGTTGATAAAAAAAAAAGAAACCAGACTTTAAGTCTGGTGTGCGATCGAGAGAAGGGCCAGGGAACTCTTTCCCTCTCATAAACCCTAAGTCACTAAAATTCCATCAATTAAAGGCGAAATTAGCAAGGAATCGGATGCATGAGCAAGGAATTTTGATGTACTAAGTGTTCTTAACCTCAAGTAAGTGAAATTTCATAATTTGGTGATGTTTGATTTTGTGGGTTTAGTAAAATTCGTGAATATAATGCATTAATTGGTATGATTAATGGTTGCTATGGTTGTTAAAACATCAAGAAATGCTAAATCTTGAATATGAGAGTGGTTTAGGGCAAAACCCATTTGCATGACAAAAGATGGTTAAGAATTTGTGAAGTTCTACATGCTAATTAGGTTGGTGTTGGTGAAATTGTTAGAAGTAATTGATTTAGAACTATGTGCTCATGATTAGAATGGTAGATTTCAAGTTAGTAGGATGTTTATGTTAATCAATGAGTGAAGTATGGAAATTGTGCTTAAGATGCTTGTACATTGTGCATAAACTGTGGTACGCACGCCAAGTGCTTGATGAAATGCTTAGGTGAGTTTGATATATGAGATTATATGCAATGAATCGATGAATACGCATAGAAGGTGTTAATAAAGTAATTGATAGTGAACTAGCTTGAATAATATGCTTTAGATGGAATTCATATGAGAATTCGGGTTGAATGTATGCTTTGATCAAAATCATGCATTATGGGGATTTTACCTTGTACTTGTGTGGTGTGACGGCGATCATGGCTATGGTTATTTGTCTAATGGTGATTAAGAGGTGAACGTGTACAAAATGTAAAAAAAAAAAATAAAAAAAATAAAAAAAAACTTGCTAGATAATTATACGACACACATGATGGTAGGTGGATTTGATTGAACTACGAATAGTGTAGTAATGAGTCTATGCCTTATGAATGTTAGTGGTGACCAATGAAAGTCAAGGTGACATAGGAATAGAATGATTGATACGAGGAATGATCATGTATACTAACAATGTTGAAATATGATGGAATGAAAGGATATGTGTCGTATTAGCAAGGGATCAAGCATGGAAAGCTAACGGGTCAAGAGGAGACAAGGAAGGGAATACGAAAACGGACGCTCAAGGTAAGTGATTCCGTAATCACTTCTTAGTTGTTTATGTAATGTTAGCAATTTAATTATATGTGATAATTGAGGTCGAATAGGAATGAATTGTATGATGTCAATGAAGTATTAAACGGATCTTAGTTTTGATCCGAGCAAGGTAGGTGTGATTAAGAAATTGTAGCTAAGTAGTGGAATTGGTTACTTATGTAAGGAATTCCTTTGTTATTAAGGATAGAGCATAGTTGACTAAAATGCCCTTGATAGGTATATCGGGCAAACGACCTTAGAAGTCGTTTGGAAACGAGCTATTCGATTAGAGAAATGTCTTCGACAAGTATGAAAGCGAAGTATAGGGTTTGGTATGTCATAGTCCACTTAATGCGCAAATACCCATAACGGGTCAAAAATAAGCATTTGAGCGAAAATGGGTTAAGAGGATGCAAGACGTCCGAGAATTTAATCTTTTATGATAGGTGCCAATGAAATTATTAAAGTTCATATGAGATTGAGGTCAAATAAACAGATTATGTTGATAAATGCACGAACGGGTCAAATAGTTAGAAAATGATAATATGTCGAATGCACGTAAGTTAAGAATTTCCTTAGTCCGGAGGTAGGATTTTAAGTTAATATGATAGAATGTGAATTTACAAGCAGGTAGGAAGAAACGGGAGGTTAAACGGGTAAACGGTTCAAAAGTTATGCGAGTTTTAGTGCGTTCGAACGACGAAAACAACACAACAGGAAAACTGATTTTCGAGAGGCCGTAGCCTACGCCCAAGTAGGCCGTCGCCTACGACCCCTGGAAAGTCAGTTTTTGCTGACGGGTTATTTTGCTGCCTACGGAGGTTTTTGGCTACGTGTAAATGCAAGGGCCGTCGCCTACGACCCCTAGGGCCGTCGCCGACGCCCTCCCCATGTCCAAAAAGCTGAAATTTAGTTATTTATGTTAATTATGCATCGTAGGCTTCGGTATATTACCCGTGGTCTATGGCGAGCCTTCCAATCATGATTTCGAGTGTTCCCTTGACGCTTATGAGTTGTAAACCTAAGTCTAAGACCCATGTAAATATTGTATGATTATGTAAAGATGTAGGAAAGGTATGTACGTATGTAGTTGTGTATGTATGTATGTGTAAAGACATGTATGAGTGTATGCACGTAAGTAAGGTTGTAGGAAAGGTATGTATGTATGCAGATGTGTATGTATGTTTGTATGTAAGTACGTACGTATGTATGCATGAATTGATATGTTAGAATTTTAACGTTACTAATTATGCGTTTGAGGTCGGTATGTAATGCAGGAATGAGTACATCGGATTCTTATGAAATTTAAGCCGAATCCGGAACAAGAGAAGGAGAAGGGTTATTCGAATGGATCAAGTTACATTATCGAACGTTATTCAATCTTTAATTATTTGAGATTAATGTTATATGATGTTGTCATCGACTAATGGCTAAGTTGTATGTGATGCCCACAGGTACTACACGGACTTCTTCTGCTGCTAAGGAAGTGAAGCGGACGTAGATCGAGTCAAGAGCAAGGATTGTACGGATAGATCGGTCACATAGTTGAAGTATATAATGTCTAGAAATATAAATTTTAGTATGAATGTTGTGAATTCTTTTATAGAACGTTTAACATTTTTAGAATTTGGAACCTTCGTGAAAGTAATGTCGTTAATAAGGAAAGAAATTTTAAAGCTCTTTTTCCGCTGCGTCATTTTTAAGGTTAAACGTGTTAGGGTGTAACATGTGGTCATTGCTTCCTCGGTGCTTCTTATCTGACCGTTGTGAATTATCCTCATCACGCTTCCTTTTCTCGGCATCCGTGTTCCTCAGCGATCTATGCCTGACCGCATCTAGTGTTAGGGACAAGGATATATCAGCTACAGACCTGAAAGTAGCTGGCCGAGAGGCTTTTACACTTGCCTTTATCTTCGGGGCTAAACCCCCGATGAAACGAGCTATTCTTTTGGGTTCCGGGGTCACCAGATAAGGAACCAACCTTGACATTGTATTAAAGCTCGTGAGGTAAGCTTGGCAATCCAGATTCTTCATAACCAATGACAGAAAATCCGACTCAATTTTCTCTACCTCATGCTGAGGGCAGTAGTTCTCTCGGATGAGGGTAACAAATTGTTCCCATGACATACTGTATAGTGGAATCTTCCCCGTAGCTTGAATCAACGATCTCCACCAGGCTAAGGCCTCACCCTTGAACGATTGAGACACAAACTTTACCACATCCTTTTCAGCGCACCCGCTGATATCAACCACTGTGTCCATCTCATCCAACCATGTCATGCAGTCTATAGCCCCTTTTTCCCCGGTGAAATCCCTGGGTTTGCATGACACAAAGTATTTGTAGGAGCAACCCTTATCACGGGGTCCTTGATTCAGCACGATCCTTTGAGATGGGACACTTTGCCAGTTTGATGAGTGACGATCGTCATCGTCTTTCTTTGATTCATCTTTCTTGGAGGGTGGTGGCTTGCTGTGGGCCTCAGAATGACTCTTAGGCTTGGAATGCGGTGCGGATGGGGTCCTACTCCGAGTACCGCTCGACTCACTATACTGCCTTTCCAAGGCTTTTGCAACAGCATTGTCAATTAACGTTTGTAGTTCTGCACCCGCTATGTTAATCTGGGTGTTATCGTGATTCTCCCTTGGGTGACTGTTGATCTCATCCGAGTCAGCCATGTTGTTGACCTGTTACATAAGATATTGACACTGGTTTATTATGGAATTGTCTTTTTATGGCAATTCATTAACCATGGTAAACATAGACCATATTTGGTTTTATTTAGGATTTTTATTTATAATTATCCTATTTACAAACAATAATAGTGTTATTAGCACAAAAGGCCTAGTCACAGGGACATTTTAAATCATAAGTCATGATTTCAGAGAATCATTGCATGAAGGTTTGAATATAGTTCCTTACCTTTCTTCTGACAGGGAGCCGTAGACTACTACTGTCTTTTGTCTTATACGACAATGAGTATGGCCCGTAGGCACTACATCACCTATGGATGTTTAATATACGATCATCTTAATTGATGATTTAAACCCGTGATTTATAGATCACGAAGTTAGGTTTAGGAATCTTTTGAAGAATCCTTATATAGGAATGACGTGTGTGATTTTTAACGAATCACGGCTGCCAGGAGTGTTAACATATTTTCGGATGTTATCAGGGATCCAAATCTTTTAAACAGGTCTTACCATCTTGGCCAAGTCTTATAAAGACATGTAAGCTAGGTTATACCTTTGAGATTCTTATATGATAGACAGATTATTTTAAAAGGAATGATTTTGAATTATTTATTTCATATATAATGTATTTATGCATATAATGGCAAAGACGAAAATTATAGACTTGACATTCCATTAGTTATTAAGAGGATTACATCCTGCCCTTAACGGGACTTTTAATAGATGAATTACCCACACAGAGGTTAAACTAGAATACAAGTCCTCGCAGGAACCAATACTAGAATAGATGTCCACACAGGGACTAAAAAGACAAGTCCACGCAGGGACTAAATACAGATAAATGTCCACACAGGGACTTCATTGAAATAGGAAATAATACATATAGGGATTAATGATCCCTCTTCTTCTTTCCTTTTAACAAGCTTGCCAGGCCCTTGAGGAAACCACGGTTGTTCTTACGCTCTTCTTCAAAATCTCGTTCCACCCTGTTTAACCGGTGGAGAATTTCTTCTTGCTCCGGTGGGGAAAAACGTGGCGGCTGCGACTGCTGTTGAATCGGAGGTTGAACAGGTGTTTGATACCCATGAGCTGGGTATCCCATTCCCCAGGGAGTTCCATATGGTCCTTCAGGATGAAGGGCGTTGTAGTTTCCCGCCGCTACTAGGTATGGGTCGGCATCAATATAGTTTTAGTGAGTGTGAGTTGGTTGCTCAAATGGGTTATATGCCATGGAACCGGTGTATGTAGGTATCGGGTTATCATAACCAAATGGTGGCGGTGGTGGTGCAACTGGTGCAGAATTCGCCTCTTGAACTGGGTTTGAGGGCCCACCCATTTGTGGGTCTTCCTGCAGTGGCGGGTAATGAGTGCCACTGGAGTGTCGAGGGGTGCTAAAGTGAAAATCCCCTCTTCGTGCAGATATCCGCGCGCCTGTTCTCCTACGCCTTGGTGGTTCTGGAGGTGCCTGATGAACTGGCGGCGGTGGAGGCGGTGGTGTGACTGCCACGAAACGCGAATCCCCCGAGGGATCCTGCTCCTGCTGCTGCTGAGGCGATGAATGGTGAGAGGGCGTAAAATACTATTCATACTGGTTGAACCTTGCTTGGTAACTGTCTGGACCATGATAGGGTGTTCCGTGGAAGGATGACCCATCAGAGACCTCGATGGGATGATTGGGAGTACCGCTTGCAGGTTCGACGGGATCCGTGTCCTCGTCCATGTCCATTGCATTATCTTCTGAGAAGTGGTCCTCTGGTCCTAGTGGGTTAAAACCCACTGGTTCTTGGATATAGTTTTCCGGGTTGAACCGGCCTTGAAAGACAGGAGTAGGGTCGCCGAAGGAATGGTGCGAAACGGAACGCTAGAGAGGTATGAAAGAAGGTTGTGGGTTATCGGGCTCGTTTTCCGAGTGCGGCCCAAAAGAGTGACGGTAAGAAGGTGTTGAACTGCGAGAGGTAGACCGTCTAGCGGGCTCAAAAAGGTTCCTCCTATTTCTCTGCGGTTCGGCACTCATTGTAGTGGAAGGAGCTCGCAGGTGAGAAGGCCCGGCCTCGTGATCGTTGGGAGCGCTTATTGGCCCCTTATCTCTTCCTCCTCTTCTGAATCTCGGTGGCATAATTCCTGTTTAAACAATTGAAGTAAACAACAAACAATAAAGGACAAACTAAAGCAACAATTTGGAATCGTCCTAAGTTCTTGTCTAGACTCGAGTATGTGCAATTGTGTCATTGAGATTAAACACAAAAGGTTAGTGTTTAATTCACTCAATGTTGGCTCTGATACCAACCTGTCACACCCCGATATTTCCTCGTTTCACCGGTGGGCCCGGTGGGGGATTATCGTGACGTAGTTGGTAACATTGCAGTCAAACAACACAATATTTAAATGCACAGCGGAAGCAAAAGATAGATATGTTTCAACCGAATATAATTGTAATATCAAGTATCACAACAGTTGAAAGAAATCCACAGGCGGATCAAAAATAAATAGGAAACATTGTTCAGCAGTTTTGACATCCAAGCTTGCGAGACTTATTGTGGACGCTAGGAGAAAGCCAGCCTAGTTCGTGTAGTACCTGCACTTAACCTTTTTGGGAAAAATACGTCAGTTCAATAAAATTGATTTGAATGCACGAGGCACAAACTTTTTATAACTTGAGATAATTATTTGAATATAATCTTGTAGATGAATTACATGTTCCTTATGCGTTCAGTAGCCCGATCCGTAGATCGGGTTAAAGATCAATAGACACACCACATTATTTATTTTTGGCACTGACGGGTGTACGCCTACACCCCGTGCTTAGGTCGTGGCCATCTCGTGAGATGATGCCAAGGATATCCGGGACATGGTCATTAACCCCCAAAGGCTTCAAGCAAACAAAACATTTTGAAACGGAGCATATCAATGATTTAACCTCTATTCGATTAAAGATTCAATGCTGGACCAAGCGGTATTTTATATACCGTACCCCAAGCCCGTATAAGAGAAATTAAGTTAAAAGTATTTACCTTTGCAAGTATCAATCACAAATAGCAAGTGCGTGTAGCTTTTACCGGGTCTCCTATTCTGGAACGAATGTTTATAATAACCTATTAGAATCCTAACGGGTCTTTAATTAAGCCTAAACTTAGACCGGTTAGTTTTTAAAGGAAGATACGGTTTGAACGCGTGATTAAGCGAAGACCGGAATAGAATGTGATTTAGACCCAACAAGTTTGAAGACTTGTACAATATGGGTAATCTAACCACATTCTGGATTTTGAGATAAAAATGATAAGGTTTGACCCATTTCGGCTAATTTATGTAAATTAGTTACATAAACCGAACCGAACGCGCAAGAAGCGTAACGGGTAGCCATGAGAGTCATTTACAGGTTTCCTAAGTTAATATGCCTTTAATGGGTTGTGATATCAGCAGGATACCTTCCATTATGCCCAAAACGAGTTTAACCTTAATTTAAGCCCCGTAGGGGTATTTTGGTCATTTTGAAGATTATAAAAGAGATAAAATGAATTTCTGAGATTCGGGTCCGAATACATCAGTAAAATAACTTATTTTAATAGGTCTTATCAGTTGGTAATAAGTCTTATATGACAAAATGGTTTTAAACATAAGTTATGTGTTTAATATGCTTAAAAAACATTTTAAGCGATTTCCGGGTTATACAGGAAATCTGAGTTTTCTGATCAGGTTATAAAGTTCAAAATACTTCATTTACTATATAAAATCAGTAGCAAAGATTATTGTCCCTTTACATATCCAAAATTCTCGTCTTATGGTCAAAAGGGCATATTGGTCAACATTAGGCAATTAACGGAAACGTGTAAACGAATGGGGCAACAACGAACCAATCACAGAGGGTTATACCATCATGTAACTTGGTTCTAATGAAGCTCTAAGGCATATCTAAATCATACCAAATCGGGTCAGAACTAAAGTCAAAGCAAAAGTCAAAGTTTTGTGACTTTCGGTTCTGAACCGGGTTATAACAGAAAATTGTCGGATCAAACAAGCCTAGACCTGCTCTTATACTTATTAGCATGATATATGAGTGATAAAATAGGTTGCAAGCCTTCTACATTGCTAGTTACACGTTAATTCGAAAATTAAGCTTCTGTTGACTTTTTATAAACAACTTTGACCCGACATTTTGTCTAGTTAGAATGGGAATCAGAGGGTGCCCTTTTAAGGGTTTAAAGCCCACATGATTACCAACTTATAACCACCTTTGATTCGACTAAACACTGAACCATTAGTGATTAATTGCTAAGTCAAACGTTAATTATGACGATTTGACTTCTAAGCAAGAAACTAAGTAAAACTCAATTAAGGATGGTCAAGGGTACTTACCAAAGTCTAATGCACTATTAGAGATGCTTGGGAACAGGTCTTATGCTCCAGGAAGCTCCACAAATGCAGATGGAAGGTGTGATCAAAATGTTGCAACATGAGAGCCTTTTATAGTGAATTTGGTTCATTATGATCATGACAAATCATGCTACAACTGATCATGGATCATCCACAAGTGTCCCTAGTGCCTAGGAACTGTTAGGGGTCGCCCATGAGGGTGAAAATATCTCTTTAAGTCGGTTAAAACGTTTATAACAGCCAACTGCCAACTTTTTGTCGCTGGGCACTCCTTACGGACCGTAAGGCAGGACCTTTACGGTCCGTAAGCCTTTACCAGAAGGCAAAAAAATTTACCCTTTCAAGCTTCGAACAGGCAACTTGTATAACATGTTTTTGAGCCAGGAATTGTCAGTATGAGGCCTTTAACCCATGCTTGATCAGTTGTGTCTACCTTATCATATTGTATTATTGGTTTGAACTATAATGGAATTCATAAACGAAGGCTTCTCGTGCATTCTTTCATAGGATCCCATTCTTGCAATTAGGAATCCATTATTGTTAGAAATCACCGGATTTAAAGGTATACTAGATGTTTATTATTCATATTAGGGTCTTGGGATTCATAATGAAGTCGCTCCGAGGTATAAATTAACATGTCGACATGTTCAAAAATCCTACCATACATCTTTAACTAAATCCGGGTTTATAATGCTTTTGTCTTACATGACACGTGTCGTTATTTTATTGGACGTGAATTTTCTAGGTGTTACATGACCATAACGTATAACACAACGGCGATAACTTATAACACAATAAGTATCAGACTAAATAAAAACACAATTGATGACAACAGATAAAAGACACAATTAATGACAGCAGATAAAAGACACAATTAATGACAGCAGATAAAAGACACAATGGAGAGCTATTGAAGACACAATGGAAAACAAACTAAAAACACAATACACAACAAACTAAAACACAATGAACAAAGATAATACAAAAAAATTGAATTATTAAAACACAATGGACAATATATTAAAACACAATGAATAACATATTAAACATAATGACATGAACTAATAACACAATTTATAGAAAACCCAGATATAACACCATCTTCATTGTGTCATATATTGTGTTATAGTTTCTTATAAAAACGCAATGGATAGAACCCAAATTAACATTGTGTTATAGGTTTTGATATCAACACAATGGACATAATGTAAAACACAATGTAAAGTAGATCAAAAACACAATCAATGACAACAGTTAAAGACACAATGACCATAACGTATAACACAATGGCGATAACATATAACACAATAAGTACCAGACTAAATAAAAATACAATTGATGACAACAGATAAAAGACACAATTAATGACAGCAGATAAAAGACACAATGGAGAGCTATTGAAGACACAATGGAAAACAAACTTAAAACACAATACACAACAAACTAAAACACAATGAACAAAGATAATACAAAAAAATTGAACACATTATTAAAACACAATGGACAATATATTAAAACACAATGAATAACATATTAAACACAATGACCTGAACTAATAACACAATTTATAGAAAACCCAGATATAACACCATCTTCATTGTGTCATATATTGTGTTATAGTTTCTTATAAAAACGCAATGGATAGAACCCAAATTAACATTGTGTTATAGGTTTTGATATTAATACAATGGACATGATGTAAAACACAATGTAAAGTAGATCAAAAACATAATCAATGACAACAGATAAAGACACAATGGACAACATACTAAAACACAATGACCATAACGTATAACACAATGGCAATAACATATAACACAATAAGTATCAGACTAAATAAAAACACAATTGATGACAACAGATAAAAGACACAATTAATGACAACAGATATAAGACACAATGGAGAGCAGATGAAGACACAATGGAAAACAAACTAAAAACACAATACACAACAAACTAAAACACAATGAACAAAGATAATAAAAAAATTGAACAAATTATTAAAACACAATGGACAACATATTAAAACACAATGAATAGCATATTAACCACAATGACCTGAACTAATAACACAATTTATAGAAACCCCAGATATAACACCATCTTCATTGTGTCAATTATTGTGTTATAGGTTCTTATAAAAACACAATGGATAGAACCCAAACTAACATTGTGTTATAGGTTTTGATAATAACACAATGTATAGAAACTCTACTGACCAAAACCCAGCTAAAAGACACAATGACCTGAACCTTTAATACAATGCAAAAAAAAAAACCAGTAAAAATAAAATTTTTTATTTTATTTTTATATGATAATATGGTACTCATATTAAAGATAAAAAACGCTCGTTATTATGGTGAAATTTTTTTAAACAAAAAATGCCGTATGAAAAAGTTATGGACGTTTTAAATCGATGGGGATTTGGCATGTGCCTTGCATGTGTAAAGAGAAAATCCATAAATATAGGATTCCCTTTATGCCCTTCTATTATCTTCTTTTCCTTACAACTAATCTCAACCCTCCAAATTTAAGATCAATGGACTAGAATCCTTCTTACCCTTCTTATTTATTTTATCCTTTGTATTTGATCCTAACCCCAAATTATACATCTTAATTATTTTTTTGTTATTTTGATTCAACTCACAAAATTAATTGCTAATAAAGAATACAACGACCTAATAGTAATATTTGGATTTATATTTAAATTGATTTTTCATTAAATAACAAAATCTAAACTGATTTCAATTATTTAATCAATCATATTTTTCAGATATTGTTATTATTTTGATTAATCAAACACATTGTAGATGAATATGTGTAAAAAGAGGTGAAAATAAAAACGATTGCTAAAAGCACACTTAGGGGCTGTTCGTTTACCTCTTAATGAGGCTGTTAATGGTTCAGACCTCTTACTGGTTTAACACTTAATGGTTCAGACTGTTTGTTTCACGAGCAGATGTCTGAATGGTTCAGACATTTGCCTCTAAATGGTTAAGATTTATACAGAGTCTGAATGGTTAAGACCACTAATCTGAATTGATCAGACATTTGTCTCTGAACGGTTAGGCATTATACAGGCTCTTAATGGTTCTGGTTCAGCACTTAACCATTCAGATGTTGCCAAACAGCCCCTTAGATTTCTAATATTTGTAATTTTAGTCCACCTAACTAATAACCATCCATTAATGTCGTGAGGGGTAAAATCATCATTCAGTATCAAATATTAAAGTAATACTACAGTATTATTTTTCCCTTTTAGCCAACGCCCAACAGAGACCCAAACCGTATTTTTTTTAAAGGTAAATTTCATTAACACAAAACTGCCAACCCAAATCGGGCCGCCGAACCAAAACACAGAAGACTAATTACATATTAACAAAAGAACACCATTCCTCGCATCCTATGCCTTTCTGCTTGGATCTATTCGAAAACCAAAAGAAACTTAAAGCCTTAACTTCACTAACTATGCTTTCAATTCTTTTCGAGGAGTTTGTGAATCTCGCGTTATTCCTAGCACGCCATATACTCCAACACGCAATTATGATGATACCTTGAACCGCATCTTTCTTCCTTTCCGAAATGTTGAGATTTTTGAACACTACGAACAGATCCTGTATCGAGAAAGCATATATGAAGGGGATCTTGCACCCTGAGCTTATGCAATTCCAAATGTTGGCAGCCGTATAACAAGAAATGAAAACATGTTCAGCCGATTCCTCACTAGATCTGCAGAAAGAACACAACGAGTCTTCGACAAGAACGTTCCTTTTCTTTAAGGCTTCCACCGTCGGTATACTATTCAAAACGGTCCTCCACACGTGGATGTTACATTTTGCGGGAACCCATTTGCACCATTCTAGAATGAAACCATGATCGGCGATATCACCGGATCTCAATAATTGTTTAACAGACTTGACTGAGAAGCAACAGCCTGGATCCGCGACCCACTTCCACCGGTCCTTGACCGATGATAGCTGAACATCATTGAGCAGAGCCTTAATCTGACCGAGACTGTCCAGCAGACCCGTAGCATCAATCTGCGATCTCTAGCTCCATTCCAGAACCTGCGAAAATCCTTGATCTTTAATCATGTCCGCAACCTTGCAATTTTTCTTCGTTTCCATGTTGAACAATTCTGGGAACTTAGTTTTTAGAGGTTCGTCGATGAGCCAAGTGTCTAACCAAAAGAGAATGTCTTCACCGTTACCCACAATTCCATGTAGGAATTGTCTGATTGGGATCCCACCGATTCTAGTGTTAATAACCAATTTAGATATATTATTCCATACCCCGGTTAGAGATTTCATAAATGGCAAACACTCCCATCCGACTCTAGTCACATGTAATGCGTCAATAACTTTTCTCCATAAGTTATCTTTCTCCGATTTGTACCGCCATCCCCATTTTACCAGGAGGGCCGTGTTAATTTCTTGTAATTTATTCAATCCGAGACCTCCGTCCTTCTTAAGGAAAGAAACTTTCTCCCACCCGACCCAATGCATTTTCTTTTCTTCATCCGAGCCTCCCCAAAGGAATCTTTTAATCATCGCTTCCAATACTTCAATATTTTTTTAGGCGCTTTGTATATCGAGAAATAATACGTCGGCAAACTCTCCATTGCCGATCTAATAATGACGACCCTGCCCCCAATAGATAGCAAATGAGATTTCCATTTGGCAAGTCTGGCCCTAAGAATATCGACAACCGGTTGCCAATTAGCAATCTGGTTCATATTAGCTCCCACTTTAAGGCCAAGATATTTAAACGGAGTACAATCCAGTCTACACCTCACCTCGTTCGCCATATCTCCATTCTCTTCCGAATCCACACCAATACCAATGAGGCTTGACTTGTCAAGATTGATTTTAAGACCTGAAACAATATGAAAGCATTGGAGAATTCTAACAATGTTAATGACTTTGCTCTTGTCCCATTCTCCAACCACAATAGCCTCATCCGCATAGAGAAGGAGAGAAATAACCGATCCGTTATTAGGAGTGGCTAACCCTTTGATAACTTCCGCTTCTTTTGCCCGATCGAACATACAAGACAGAGCCTCCATAACAACAAGGAAAAGGAACGGAGAGAGGGGGGTCCCCTTGTCTCATACCTTTGCCACACTTGAAAGTAAACGTAGGAGCCCCGTTGACCAAGACAGACGAACTAATCGATTCAAGGACCCCCAAAATCCAACGACACCATCTATCGGGAAATCCCATTTGAGTTAGGATACTAACGACAAACCTCCAATTTACGTTATCATAAGCCTTCTCAAAATCAAGTTTTAGAAAGGAAAAAGATAGAAACTTGAGCTATTTTATCCTAAGACCTAAAAATATTTCACAAATTTTAATAATATACTTAGAGCATTCACATTGAAGCATTTATCTCCTTCTATATAATTTAACCAAAAAACATATCTTTCTCTAAATTATGTTTAGTTTTCAAAAACCTCAACTCTCTATCTATATCTCTAACATACACAATCACTTATTTCATTATTTCTTTCTCTTTCCAACACACGCACAGTATATATTTGGGAAATTGGCCTGTAATAATCTCACCTAGACCTTATTGGCCATTAATAATCCCACCTCAGAATATTCCCCCCACCAGTCCCACCTTTCACATATTTTTCCTACAATGGTCCCTCATTAAAAAAACTTAACGGATTTAAGCTTTTTTCCAAATTACAAACATATTTTTTAGGGCTCTTGATTAGAACGGCGATACGTGTCTATTGATGTAAAACTAGACTCGAAACGGCGCTCCAAACGATGAAAACGACGCTTCAATTCGAGTGTTCAAAATTTCAATTAACCAATATTAAGTCACTTGGAGCACCATTTCGAAGTAAGTTTTACATCAATGGACTCGTATCATCGTTCTGATCAAAAGCCCTAAAAATATGTTTGTAATTTGGAAAAAAAAAAAAGCTTAACTCCGTTAAGTTTTTTTTAATGAGGGACCATTGTAGGAAAAATATGTGAAAGATGGGACTGGTGGGGGGAATATTCTGAGGTGAGATTATTAATGGCCAATAAGGTCTAGGTGAGATTATTACAGGCCAATTCCCCTATATTTTATAATGTTATATGATTAGTCTCAAAGTCAAAATGCAGATTGCATAAGCTTAAAACCATTTTATTTGCTTTTTACCACAAGCACATTTTTTACTTTATAAGTAATATATGTTTGATTCGTCATTTGACCTGTGTAGACGTGATGATCAGAAGGTATAATTGCAGGTAATTATTCCTTACGATATTACAATGACCTGGTAAGTTTTAATTAGATTTTTGGTTGACCAATCAGGTTAGAATAAAAAATTAAAGCAAAAGTCAAATTGCTTGACTTTCGACTAGAAATTGAATACTAAACTGAAATTTACTTAAAGGAACTAGTTACTAGTACTTGCTGAACATTTTGGTAGCCTCTGAATGGTCATTAAGAGGCTACCTCTTAATGGAACCATTAAGAATTTTACCAATGAGAAGGTAGAAGAATGTGACATGTGATGATTTACCATTTAGAGGTACCTCTTAACAATTCAGACTTGAGGTTACCTCTTATTCATTCAGAGGTTTTAAACCATTAAGAGGTAGCATCTGAATGGTCATTAAGAGGCTACCAAACAGCCCCTTAGGACTTGGAAGAGGAGACTCCTAAAGATCAGAAGCAACTCTAAAGTAGATTGAAGTGAAGTGAGAAGGTGTGAATGGAAATGATGAACAAAAGACCTTATTTATAGTTGATCAAGTGAAAGGAGAATATGTCAAGTGTTTGCAGAGGTTCTCAGGTGTTGATTAGTATCAATAGATGTTTGAATTATCAATAGGAATCATTTTGAAGTCGCCATAGATGTGAAAATTATTAATCGTACTTTCAACATAATGACACATGTGTAACATCATTCGTAAATACTTGTATTTCAATTGTTTCGAACATGCGTTCATACATAACACGCATGTATTAATTCCATAACATTTTAATCATAACATTTGTGAATCAATTTAGCAAGGATTCAATAACCATTCAAAAAAAGGTAAATCGCGTAAATCGTCAACCAACGAAAAGTTTAGGGAATTGTGTAACATATCAACCTCTATTAAGGAATTACCTAAAGTAAACCCCTATTGCCTAACTATAAATACACCCCCTCTACCCCTATTCTTCACACATTTTCAACTCTAAAACACTCTCAAAATCCTAGCCCTATTTCATCCCCCCATTTTCTCTTTTGTTGAAGAATTTTTGCCTCCCAAGAAATATAAGTTAGTTATACAGTAATCGTTCTTCGTTTATAATTCGTTACTTCAACTCATTATATAGAATTCTAGTATAGTTTAAACCATATTATAAGATCTATTACCTAAAAACACATAAACTAATGAAAGGATCATGTTTGCCTATAATGGCTAAGTCGTTCCATTGAGTGAATCCTTCCAAGTGCCCTATTAAAAGTTTTAATGCTTTGACTCAGTTTGGTTAATCAAGCTCTAAATCATTCTATATCTTAAATATTTAGTAATCAAGGTGTTAAATCATGTTTTATACTTTATTCATGCATAAAAACCCTAAAAACGATCGACGGTAAACACATAAGTGTTTTTCCTGTTTTGGATAGAATTTTTGTTGACTTTGGATGACTGTAACTAGGTGAAAAATTAATTAAGAAAATAAAACTCTTTTATTATAATTAGATTCACTAAAATATGATTTTTAACAATATACAATAGCCTAAAAACACTTTCGTTTGTACCCCCAAACATCTAAAACAAAACTAATGCTCGAAATCGGACACTCTATAAAGATCCATAGTATTTTTAAAACGTAATACAAAATCAACACAGAAAGATGTTAGAATTTACCTTTTCTGAAAACTAAGCAATTTACGATTAGTCAATGCTTCTTGTAACCAATATAACCTAATAACAACATCATAACATATTTAAAGCCCTAATTACCCGTCTTTAATTATATTAGGGTCTACATTTTATCGTTGAAAATGCGCAAGTGACGTGATGTCACGACCCCCGACCCCATCTAGCCGGAATCGGTGCCGTGAGCAGTTCAGTGGTACCGGTGATTATTTTAAAAACATTGCAGCGGAAATTTCATCAGGGCCGTGAGTTAGGAAAAATATCAGAGTTTAGAAACACCGGATTTTATTTAAAATGATGGAATAAATTCCATGTTTTACAAAGGTAGCTTTTAATAAAAATAATATTTCTTAATTTGAAAATAAGCCACTTCTTGAAGTCCTTCAGTGTCGGATCCAATCCTTACTCCAATCTATTGTAATTACCTGAAACGCGTTTTAAAAAGATTTTGTCAGCGGGAAATACTGAGTGAATTATTCTAGTTACTGGAAAATGACGCATTTATTATAATTCACAGTGGTAAGATCTTTTACAATGTCTCTGATATCAACCAACTACCCACAGTACTTTACCACTCGATCCATTGGCCCATACGTCCAATGGTATCTGTGATTATGGTCATATCACCCAATGGCTGCCCCAATGGTGAAGATTATCAAGTAATGTGCACAATACCCCACATACCGGCTGTAATTTGGTGATTCACATAAACTTAATCACTGTAAGTTATAATTCTGAAAATAATTTGGAGTATTGTAAACAGTTAACAACTCACAAACTGTGAGAAAAGTGTTTATAAAAGGAGAATAACTCACAATTCAGCATGCAGGATTGAGTTAACAAACTTCTTGATTCTACTTTTCCCGATAATTAAGCATGTACTTTATTATTCTGGATCTTCTGATGATTTAATAGTTTGTTTGATTGTAAGGGTGTAGTTGGGAGTGTTTTTGGTAGTTTAACAGAATAGAATACGTATTGGTGTAAAACCCAAATCAAACCTTAACGGTAGTCATGAGATTCGAACCTTAACGAATTTCATAAAAACCGGGTTAATGATCAATACAGCTTTTACGATAATTCACGAGATCAAATTCTCACAATGAATGACAAAGTGCAATACTTCAACTCATTTATCGTATTAACGACAAACGACAAAGTATAGTACTTCAACTCATTATCGAATTATCGACAACGACAAAGTACAATGCTTCAACTCATTATCGAATTATCGACAACGACAAAGCATAACCCAATGTGGGCGGCACTTAAACATTCTTTGGATATATTGATCGCTCGGAAACTGAATCGTAATAGCGATCGAGTGATTATTGGTTAGAACACCAACGTTTAGAGAGAAGAAGAAGAGAAATGAGCAAAGAAAAATGAATCCTAAGCTTCTTATTTATAGCAAGCAAGCAGGCAGCTCAATTCCTTTTCTGTTCGATGTGGGATTCAAGTGACGTGCTTGCTAGCTAGCTTGACGTGCTAGCTAGCTAGCTTAGTTATTTTATTTCAGCTGCTTAACTCGTTTTTCTTGTATAACTTTTAAAATATAACGTTTTATAAAACGACGAATATGTCTTTAGAACGAGCATATTTTTATCTACGTTTTAACCTAAGTTTCATTAAAAACGGAGTAAGGAAAAAAAATAATATATTTTATTATTAATATTAAACGTTCTTATACGACCTCATATATATCTATTTTTAATAGACCTTACTTAGCTTAATTAATCTTGTTAGCTTAATTAATATTGATTAACTGATTAATTAATCATACTAAACTTAATTAGGGTTTCCTTATTGCATAATTATCATACTAAATATTAATTTTTAGTGAGGGTTGTTACATCCTCCCCACCTTAATAAAAATCTCGTCCTCGAGATTTGAACTATGATATTTTCTTGGGGTTATGTGTGACAACCCGACTTCTTGAGGTTAGTATTATCCTATTTTTCCAACTTCCGTGTTGTATTTACATATCCTAGATCTTTGTGTTAGTGGGTATATGTGCAAACTTGTATTTGTTTATGAGTAACGTATTGGAATATTTGAGTTATACTAAGACATCTTTCAACCCAAGATCCTTCGACCGAAGGATCCTGGAACCGAAAGATCCAACCTTCGAAGGATCCAACCTTCGAGGGATCACGAAGCATAGGAACTAACTTTCGATAACCTTCGATCCGAAACTCTATCCTTCGGAGATCTTTCGATGCAAGAAAGATCCTTCGATACGAAACTTCATCTTTCGAAGATCCTTCGAGCCAAGGCCCAGTCTTTCGACTAAAGGCCTTAACCTTCGGCCCAGGCCCAAAACATTACGTATATTAAACGGCAGTCACGTAGTAACGCACAGAACCACTCGAAATTCCAAACCCTAGAAACCTGTGGGCGACGGCAGGAATCAGGAACTCTCTGTGTGATCATCATCATCGTATCATCCGTCATTCGGTCAGTGTTTTATGTTACTTTTGAGATTGTGCGTCTATGTGAAACCCTTGTGTTGTATGTCGTGATAACTGTGTAATTAGATTCAATGATCCGAAACTATTAACCTCTGCGATACCTATACAAGTATGTGTTAACCGATTGTTAGTGGCGTTTGTGCGTTTCGTAACATGGTTGGGGTTATCGGAATGGGTTAGAAGTCGTATAGCGATCACATGATAAAGCGGTTAACTGTTATTTCTTAATTGTTTGTTTGGTTATACATGAATTGTGGAAATCCTTGTGAAATCGTATGAACTGAATGTTAGCAGTTAGATCGTATGATTAGGGTTCTGTAACCGAAAAATGTTGAAACCGTTTGTTAATTGGTAATTGTAACCGAAGGATAGCTGTAGTAGTCGAAGGATAACAGGCATAGTCGAAAGATGAACAGTGAGTTCGAAACATATCTGTTGTGCTCGAAAGATAACTGTGTTAGTCGAAACATATCTGTTGTGCTCGAAACATATCTGTTGTGCTCGAAAGATAGCTGGGTTTGTCGAAACATAACGGGGTTTGTTGAAAGATAACTATGGTTGTCGAGAGATAGGTCATGTGTCGAATGATATCTGATATGTCGAATGATGATGTGTCGAATGATAATCTATGTGTCGAAAGATGAGTGTGTCGAAAGATGGTTGTTGTGTAGAATAGAAATACGAACCGAAAGATGATACTTGTGTGCACTAGCTTGTGATCAATGTGAAACGATATGTGATGTGCTTGTATGCAACTGACTGTTAAATGTGAATATCATAGGGTTTGGTAAATCGCCGTGGTTAAACGAATAATTAATTCTACCGAGCAATCCCAGGTGAGTTCACTACATTCGAGCATGCGTCCCAGTGGTTGGGGACAGTCAGTGGGTATCCCATGGGGGGGATAAGTCTTTGGGTAAAAACGGGTATATTGGTTAATATTCTCACCTATCATCTTTTGTAAGTCCCTCATCGGGTATTAGTTAGTAGCGCTACTTAGGTTTGGCACCCTCACCCCGTGCCTGTACAGGACGGAGGTGAACTAATGACCCAGTCTGGCCCAGTACTAGATAGGAGTACGTGGGAAGGGCAGTCCGTGAGCCGTCCGTGTTTGGAAATGAGATATTAACAATATTACTTGCATTGGGTATTAAACTGTTTTACATACACCGGGTAACAAACGTTTTCTAAAACTGTGAACTCGCCAGCTTTGTCTGATACGTGTGTTACATGCTCGCAGGTCCTTAGGTACTTTGAAAGCAGGAACTTGCTGGCTGGAGGGCGCGAGTGGTCATGGTTGCTCGAGGGATATATTATCAGACTTTTATTTACTATGTTTGTTTGGATAACGTTTATATTACGCTACATTAACGCTTCCGCTAAACGTATGGTTTTGAACAACGTATGTTGGGATTTTAGTATCTTTAAATAACGAAGTTTTATTTCAAACTTGTGATTCAATGTAATTGGTGGCTCATTGCTAGTCGTCACACGCCTAACAGGGACACTCCCTAGGTGGTAATTTTGGGGGTGTGACAGTTTGGTATCAGAGCCACTGGTTATAGTGAATTGGTTTTAAAAATGTTTTATAAAACCAGACTATAACTGAACTGATACGACATACCGATACGACATGGACCATGACACTCAGCTCCAGGCAGCAAGGTTCGTCTCTTGTTTACTATTGTAGGGCATAGTTAGTATATACTCATGATTGGTATCACACTCGAACGCACATATGATGTTACGATATGAATTGCTATGCTACCTGTCTATACTACGTGTTTTAAGAGTAGGACTCTACTTGTGTTTGCATGCGCTATGTTGTGATATCGACGGTCGTACTGTATGAATTAGGGGAACCTTCTAACATGAGTAGGGAGGAACTGAGATAAGCATGCAAATCAGGTTATTATTATGGGTGCACACATAATAACAACGTGAGGTGCATGTGAGTCCCAGTAAATCTCGATTAGTGTGAAAAAGGAATCCCGCGTTGTTAGTCAATGTTGTATTAGAACCTCGAAAACTGTGAATGCTATAGCAATACTTGACACTCGCCTGCAATGGTCTGTTAATTTGTTACCTCTTTCCATACTTATAGAATAATGAACGGACGTGGTGGAGGTCGTCGTGGTGGACGCGGTGGACGTGGTGGAGGCCGTGGTGACGGACAAGGCGAAATCCATATGACTCAAGCTGAGCTAGAGGCATTACTCAATGCCCAGGTGGCTGCAGCCTTGGCAGCTTATCAGGCTGGTATGACATGTACCAGACATTCTTCCCTTTGAATCGTGAACTTGAGTCTTACTTGTTGGTTTATTTTCTTTCGTTAATAGGTCAGCCGGCGCCACAAAACCAGCCTCACCCACCGGTCTGCACTTTTAAAACTTTCATGGATTGCAAGCCACAGACCTTCAGTGGCACTGAAGGGGCTGTAGGACTTATACGCTGGTTCGAAAAGGCGGAGTCAGTGTTTGCGATATGTAACTGCCCAGCTGGGGATAGGGTAAAGTTTGCTGCAGGCACGCTTCTGGATGGTGCCTTGACCTGGTGGAATGCCCAGGTCCAACTGCTAGGGATTGAGGCGGCGAACGCCACTACATGGGAGGATTTCAAAGAACTGATGAGGGAGGAATATTGTCCTCGAGATGAAATAGCGAAGTTAGAGAATGAGTACTATCATCTGACAATGGTGGGATCTGAAATCGAGGCGTATGTGAAGCGGTCGTATGAGTTAGCTGATTTGTGTCCGAACTTGTCCCGACCCATGCCTCGAAGAATCGAGTTGTTTATTAAGGGGTTACCTCCACGGGTGAAGGGTTTAGTTACGGCAGCGAATCTCAATAACCTAACCCAGATTGTTAGATTGGCACATAAAATCGTTGACCAGGAGGTGGAGAGCGACTCATTGCCACCTCGTATTTCTAGCACTACCACAGCCGCCACTACTTCCACTGCATCTGCTGTTGATAGCAAACGTAAGTGGGACGATGCGGGCAAGGGGTCTAACTCCGCACAGCCTCAGAAGAAGGCAGATACTGGCAGCACCCGCAGTTTCAGTCAGACGGCATCAGTGAATCAGAACTCGAGCAACAGATCAGGGCAGGGATCATATGCGGGGAAGCTACCCTTGTGCAGCAAGTGTGATCTTCATCACAAGGGGCAGTGTACTCGAGTTTGTTATCGGTGTAATCGACCGGGGCACAAGGCCAGGGATTGTAGGACCACACTTCCAGCTCAGCAGCAGCCAGTGCAGCAGGCGGGTAGGCAACAGCCTCAGCAAACTCAGGGTAATCAGAAAGGGTGTTATCAGTGTGGGGCCGAGGGGCACTTCAAGCGAGACTGCCCTCAGCTGAGACAGAACACAGGGGGTGGTAACGGGAATAACAATGCAGGGAACAACGGGGGTAATGTTGCGCGTGGGCGCGGGTTTGTGCTGGGAGCTGGGGAAGCGCGGAACGACGGCAACGTGGTTACTGGTACGTTTTCAGTAAACGGTGTTATTGCTTCTATTTTATTTGATTCTGGTGCCGACTGGAGTTACGTGTCTTTAGAGTTTAGCTCCCAATTAGGGTTAAGTCCTACACTTCTTGTAATGAAACACATAGTAGAAATCGCGAATGGTAAAACAATCGAAGCTACGCATGTTCTATTTGGGTGTAAAATCGATCTTCTGGGTCAAGTTTTCGACATTGACTTGATTCCTATTACTCTTGGAAGCTTCGACGTGATCATTGGTATGGACTGGTTGTCCAAGTATCAAGCAGAGATTCTCTGTAAGGAGAAGATCATACGTGTTCCCCTTCCCAGTGGGGAATTTCTATCAGTTCAAGGTCATCGCAGCGGGACCCCAGTTAGCATTGTTTCGGCAATGAAGGCTCAGAAGTATTTGCGTAAGGGCTATCCTGCTATATTAGCTCTTGTTACCGATTCATCGTCTGATGAAAAGAAGATCGAGGATCTTCCAGTTGTTCGGGAATATCCTGACGTATTTCCTGAAGAACTCCCTGGGTTACCTCCACATCGTCAGGTGGAATTCCAGATCGACCTCGCCCCAGCGGCAGCCCCAGTTGCTCGTGCTCCTTATCGTCTTGCGCCAGGAGAACTGCAGGAATTATCAAACCAACTCCAAGAGCTGTTGGATAGGGGTTTCATCCGACCTAGCTCTTCCCCCTGGGGAGCCCCAGTCTTATTTGTAAAGAAGAAGGACGGGTCCTTACGAATGTGTATAGATTATCGCGAGCTCAACAAGATGACGATCAAAAACCGTTATCCTTTGCCTCGTATTGACGACCTGTTTGACCAGTTACAAGGGTCGAGCTTTTACTCTAAGATCGACTTAAGGTCTGGTTATCATCAAGTGCGGGTCAGAGAGGAAGACGTTCCCAAAACCGCGTTTCGGACGCGATATGGTCACTATGAATTCTTGGTTATGCCATTCGGGTTAACCAACGCACCAGCGGTTTTCATGGACCTCATGAACCGCGTGTGCAAGCCATACCTTGACGACTTCGTTATCGTTTTTATTGACGACATTCTAATTTACTCCAAGAACAAGGAGGATCATGAGCGGCACCTACGCCTTATCCTAGAACTCCTGAGGAGGGAGCAGTTGTACGCAAAATTTTCTAAGTGTGATTTTTGGATACGGGAGGTACATTTTCTGGGGCATATAGTCAATGAGGTAGGCATACATGTGGATCCCGCCAAAGTTGACGCCATTAGAAATTGGGCGGCACCAAAGAACCCTTCGGAGGTGCGGCAATTTCTCGGTCTAGCAGGGTATTATCGCCGTTTCATTCAGAACTTCTCAAAGATTGCACAGCCCCTCACCTCGTTAACACAGAAGAAAGTAGTTTACTCTTGGGGGACGAAGCAGGAGGATGCTTTTCAACTTTTGAAACAAAGGTTATGCAGCGCGCCAATCCTATCTCTGCCAGATGGTACTGAGGATTTTGTAGTTTATTGTGATGCTTCGATTCAGGGTCTCGGTTGCGTGTTGATGCAACGCGAGAAGGTGATAGCCTACGCCTCTCGACAATTGAAAGTTCACGAGAAAAACTATACGACACACGACTTGGAGTTAGGAGCAGTGGTGTTTGCCCTGAAAATTTGGAGACACTATCTATATGGCACGAAATGCACCATCTATACCGACCACAAGAGCCTTCAGCACATTTTTGACCAAAAAGAATTGAATATGCGACAGCGTCGCTGGGTAGAGTTGTTCAACGATTACGAGTGTGCCATCAAATATCACCCAGGTAAAGCTAACGTGGTAGCTGATGCACTCAGCCGCAAAGAGACAAAACCTAAACGTGTTCGCGCACTACAACTCACTATTCATTCCAACCTTCCTGATAAAATTCGTACGGCTCAGACTGAGGCATTGAAGGAAGAGAACATCGAAGCCGAGGGTTTACGCGGTATGGAAAAGCAGCTTGAACAGAAATCTGATGGTATTTACTACATCATGGAAAGAGTATGGGTTCCTCTGTTTGGTGATCTTAGAGAACTTGTGATGGATGAAGCACACAAGTCACGATATTCTATTCACCCGGGATCGGACAAGATGTATCACGATCTTAAGGTTATGTATTGGTGGCCGAATATGAAAGCCCTCATAGCCACATATGTGAGTAAATGCTTAACTTGTGCTAGAGTTAAAGCGGAACACCAGAAGCCTTCGGGTCTACTACAGCAGCCAGAAATACCTAAGTGGAAGTGGGAACAGATCGCTATGGATTTCGTTACTGGATTACCAAGAACTCAGGCTGGAAACGACACTATATGGGTGATTGTTGATCGACTCACTAAATCGGCACATTTTCTAGCAATCAAGGAAACAGATAAGTTTTCGCAGCTTGCAGCAGTATATCTTAAAGAGGTAGTTGCTCGGCACGGAGTGCCAACTTCTATCATCTCAGATCGAGATCCGCGCTTTACTTCTGAATTATGGCAGTCTATGCACAAATTGTTCGGTTCGAAACTTGATATGAGCACCGCTTACCACCCACAGACGGATGGTCAGAGTGAGCGCACTATTCAGACACTTGAAGACATGCTGCGGGCATGTGTGATCGATTTTGGGAAGGGATGGGAAAGACACTTGCCGTTAATAGAGTTCTCCTACAACAACAGCTACCACACAAGTATTCAGGCAGCTCCGTTCGAAGCATTGTATGGGCGGAAATGTCGTTCTCCTCTCTGTTGGGCGGAAGTAGGTGACAGTCAACTCACAGGTCCTGAATTCATTCTAGAAGCTTCACAAAGTATAGCTCGGATAAGGGATCGAATGGCAGCAGCGCGTGATCGCCAGAAAAGTTATGCTAACAAGCGTAGAAAGCCTTTGGAGTTCGAAGTTAATGATCGGGTCATGTTGAAAGTTTCACCGTGGAAGGGCGTTGTACGCTTTGGGAAGCGTGGCAAGCTTAATCCACGTTACATTGGGCCATTCAAAATTCTTGAGCGGATCGGTAAAGTCGCTTACAGACTCGAGTTACCTGCGGAATTAGGTAATGTTCACAATGTCTTTCACGTTTCGCAACTAAAGAAGTGTCTGGTTGATGAGACACTGGTCGTGCCATTTCAAGAGCTCAAGTTAGATGACAAGCTGCAGTTTGTCGAAGAACCTATTGAAATCATGGATCGGGAGGTCAAGGTGCGTAAACACAGTCGAATTCCGATTGTTAGGGTTCGTTGGAATTCAAGGCGTGGACCGGAGTTCACGTGGGAACGCGAGGATCAGATGAAACTAAAGTACCCTCACCTCTTTCCCAACGACAAGGCAGAGTCAAGCAAAACTAGTGAATCTCGGGACGAGATTCCCCTTCAAGTTGGGGATGATGTAACACCTGAGGAAAATCCGCAACGATCTTGAATTGTCACTTCACTCTCTCGTACCTACTTGCCAAATTTCGGGACGAAATTTCTTTCAAGTTGGGGATGATGTGACAACCCGACTTCTTGAGGTTAGTATTATCCTATTTTTCCAACTTCCGTGTTGTATTTACATATCCTAGATCTTTGTGTTAGTGGGTATATGTGCAAACTTGTATTTGTTTATGAGTAACGTATTGGAATATTTGAGTTATACTAAGACATCTTTCAACCCAAGATCCTTCGACCGAAGGATCCTGGAACCGAAAGATCCAACCTTCGAAGGATCCAACCTTCGAGGGATCACGAAGCATAGGAACTAACTTTCGATAACCTTCGATCCGAAACTCTATCCTTCGGAGATCTTTCGATGCAAGAAAGATCCTTCGATACGAAACTTCATCTTTCGAAGATCCTTCGAGCCAAGGCCCAGTCTTTCGACTAAAGGCCTTAACCTTCGGCCCAGGCCCAAACATTACGTATATTAAACGGCAGTCACGTAGTAACGCACAGAACCACTCGAAATTCCAAACCCTAGAAACCTGTGGGCGACGGCAGGAATCAGGAACTCTCTGTGTGATCATCATCATCGTATCATCCGTCATTCGGTCAGTGTTTTATGTTACTTTTGAGAATGTGCGTCTATGTGAAACCCTTGTGTTGTATGTCGTGATAACTGTGTAATTAGATTCAATGATCCGAAACTATTAACCTCTGCGATACCTATACAAGTATGTGTTAACCGATTGTTAGTGGCGTTTGTGCGTTTCGTAACATGGTTGGGGTTATCGGAATGGGTTAGAAGTCGTATAGCGATCACATGATAAAGCGGTTAACTGTTATTTCTTAATTGTTTGTTTGGTTATACATGAATTGTGGAAATCCTTGTGAAATCGTATGAACTGAATGTTAGCAGTTAGATCGTATGATTAGGGTTCTGTAACCGAAAAATGTTGAAACCGTTTGTTAATTGGTAATTGTAACCGAAGGATAGCTGTAGTAGTCGAAGGATAACAGGCATAGTCGAAAGATGAACAGTGAGTTCGAAACATATCTGTTGTGCTCGAAAGATAACTGTGTTAGTCGAAACATATCTGTTGTGCTCGAAACATATCTGTTGTGCTCGAAAGATAGCTGGGTTTGTCGAAACATAACGGGGTTTGTTGAAAGATAACTATGGTTGTCGAGAGATAGGTCATGTGTCGAATGATATCTGATATGTCGAATGATGATGTGTCGAATGATAATCTATGTGTCGAAAGATGAGTGTGTCGAAAGATGGTTGTTGTGTAGAATAGAAATACGAACCGAAAGATGATACTTGTGTGCACTAGCTTGTGATCAATGTGAAACGATATGTGATGTGCTTGTATGCAACTGACTGTTAAATGTGAATATCATAGGGTTTGGTAAATCGCCGTGGTTAAACGAATAATTAATTCTACCGAGCAATCCCAGGTGAGTTCACTACATTCGAGCATGCGTCCCAGTGGTTGGGGACAGTCAGTGGGTATCCCATGGGGGGGATAAGTCTTTGGGTAAAAACGGGTATATTGGTTAATATTCTCACCTATCATCTTTTGTAAGTCCCTCATCGGGTATTAGTTAGTAGCGCTACTTAGGTTTGGCACCCTCACCCCGTGCCTGTACAGGACGGAGGTGAACTAATGACCCAGTCTGGCCCAGTACTAGATAGGAGTACGTGGGAAGGGCAGTCCGTGAGCCGTCCGTGTTTGGAAATGAGATATTAACAATATTACTTGCATTGGGTATTAAACTGTTTTACATACACCGGGTAACAAACGTTTTCTAAAACTGTGAACTCGCCAGCTTTGTCTGATACGTGTGTTACATGCTCGCAGGTCCTTAGGTACTTTGAAAGCAGGAACTTGCTGGCTGGAGGGCGCGAGTGGTCATGGTTGCTCGAGGGATATATTATCAGACTTTTATTTACTATGTTTGTTTGGATAACGTTTATATTACGCTACATTAACGCTTCCGCTAAACGTATGGTTTTGAACAACGTATGTTGGGATTTTAGTATCTTTAAATAACGAAGTTTTATTTCAAACTTGTGATTCAATGTAATTGGTGGCTCATTGCTAGTCGTCACACGCCTAACAGGGACACTCCCTAGGTGGTAATTTTGGGGGTGTGACATTATGTTTCTTCTTTTAATTAAGAGGAATAATGTAGCGTGGAATGGAATCAAAAGATATGTTGAGGGGTATGAACATTTTAAAAATAAAAATGATTTGTTAATGATTATCCGAAAATCAATATTGTTTACTTGAATGGTAATAGATAACAAGATTTAGTGTATTGTAATCTGAGTACATAATTGTACCAAGAATATGACAAATCAAACGAATGACTCATGAATAGGGTTTAACACAGGCTACAGCTCTATTCGGATGCTACAAGGTGTTTGTAATGATTTGAAAGAATTCAATAATGATGACCGAATAAATTCACCGTTTTCGAAATTGTGAGTTTCAAGGAAGCGAATCTAGATATTTCAAAAGATGAGATGTTCAAACGAATGAGATGAAATGGTATAGTTTTTTCAAGGTGATTGGGTTTAAGCCAAAAGATATATGATCTATAGATTCTTAAAATGAATGTGAAGAATTTTTTTGGAATTGGTAAAAATTCTTTGTCAGAAGAAAACTTACCTTGATTGGTACCTAAGGAAGACTTAGAATTGACGGGTTCAAAAGGAAATAAAAGCATAAAAATGATTTGTCAAACAGTAAATTATGATATGAGAAATTCTATGTGTTGAGATGAGTGAATTGCAAAGATACACCAAAGGATAATAGAGTTAGTGTATTAGAGTTCCAAATTGTTTTAAATGGTGAAATAATGTGATAGTACCTACTATTAGTGACTATATTTTTCATGCTATGTTCTAGAGATGGAAATATAATAAAAATAAGTTGTTTTGACATGACTAACCATTATATTATATTTTGTAAAGTCAATGTAATATATATTATTTGTTTCGCATTTTTTTACTATATGTAAATGGTTACTACTTTCAAATAAATATTATTTTAGTATTTATTATACTATGTAAAATAACTTATATTTATTATGTAATATAGATTACAAAATACTATAGTGAAGTTATTACATTTACAAAATATTTTAGTATTATTATTTTGTAAAAGAATCACTATTATTTATAACTTTTAAATGAAAGTTGTGAATAAAAGGGGTAAAAGTATTTGTAAAATATTTTATATAACACTGGGTCAATTCTATGTGATTACTTATTTTTATTTTGAAACCATATAGCGTTGTAAAATGTAGTTACAAATGTTGTGGTGACGATTTTTTTTATGTATTACAATGTTCTTCTAACCCTATGTAGTCGCTGACTATTATATTATTCTTACATGGTTATTTTCTTGCTAGAGTGTTATAGTACATAGTTATCACAAAATATGTGATACATAATTATTTGTATATTTTTATTCGTCCCTCTAATTCTGGTATTGTTTTATAAAAATATGTCTTTTCTTTTTAGTACAAAGTAAAATATTTTTATATATAATTAAAATTTATTAAATAAGTATGATGACTTAATTAACTAGTCATTATCACGGCGGATATTGGTTAGTGCTGCCTTGTTTAAGCATAGGTGGCCAGTCCATGCCTAACTAAGGCTAGGCTATTCAATACATGCCCCTGATAATAACTTTAGTATCTAAAAATAATATTAATATATTATTACTAATAATAAAACTAATATTAATTACCAATAATAAATGCATAAACTTAAATGAGAATATATTTTAAACAAAATTTTATACGTAAAAATATAATTTCTTTACCTTAATGGGTTTAGTAAAAATTTTAATTACAGAAATACTATATTGTAAGTTTCTATATATAATCAATTAAGTTTATACAATGTTTTTCGATTAATGATGATAAGGTAAGAAATATCACGAAAGGCTCGATTGGTTGTAAGGACTACGGAATTTAGGACATGAAATGGTGGATCATTATCTTAGCACATAATTGTGTTAAGATTGCTTTTATAAAATAAATCAATAAAGCGGATTCAATATAAATAAATAATTAAATCTTAGATTAGCGTAATCTTTAATTTTGTGAAAATGTCATCACAAAGTGATCGTGATCAAAGAGATGATTTGATGAATTAGAAGACTAAACAAGCATATTATGGTTTTAAGAGAATTGAAGTGCTTGTTAGGATTATTTTGAATATGATGGTTTCAATCCATCATATGGGACTTTGAATTGAGTACGTATTGCGAGCAAGTTAACTGGGTTTGGATAAAACGAGTTTTAATAAGAAAGTTCAAACATGATCACAAAGAAACCATGTTTCCCTTTCAAAAGAAAATCGAGTTTTTCAATAAATTCATTGATTCGATATTAAAGAGTCATTGCTTTGTAAAAACGCGGTTTACAATGCAAAGATCAAGTATAGCGGAACGATATTTGAACTTTTGATAAAACAACAAATTGAAAGGATGCCTTCCTAGGGTCTTATAACTCAAATGAACCACATGCGCAACAAATAGTGCATGTGTATCGTGTGGATTTACACAAGAAACGAAATGGATCAATATTTGCTATTATGAAAGAATTCTTTATGGTATGATGACCATTAAAAGAACACGAAAGTCAACTTATTATAGACAGAAGTTAGAATTGCAACGAAAGAAATATAAGAACTTCTTATCTGAAATTTCGTGTGATAACTATTTGTTAAATAACATTATCAGAGAATGTCGAATGAAGTGAAATGAAATCAGGGATTTGCAAAAATATATGACTTCTTTTGTAGTGCTAATAATTATGACTCAGGTTAGACTATGCACCGATGTTTGTGAAATATTGTTCCAACGTATCTCAGCGACATTTTGATCGTTTGTAAGATCATGTGGCAAAGTGCCGATTTTTGATTTAGGAGTTCTTTTACTGATGGAATTAGTGTAGGTATCATCGTGCCTAATTTATATTTTTCAAAGATCTTGCCTTTGGAAGTCGTGTGTGATAAACTTCGACATATGTGGATGTATAATTTAAGTTTCATGTGTTTTCTTGTGCATTAGCACAACTTGACATGTTTCTTACTTGCGTTCATAATTTATGGCGTTAATAATTTATGGTAACGTTTTGGTAATTCTTATATTTTTTATGGTGTCCCAACTTAATAGGTTTCAAGTATTATTTTGTTGCACGAGTTACGAGGTAGATGATCAAACGAAAGAATGTTTGATATCAAAATTAAAGATATATGCGAAAGATTCCTGATAAAGAAATCTATATACATATGCTTGTGCTTTATTCTTAATTGACTTTTGGGATTCCTTATAGATATACATATCTATATTATATATTTCATATGTTGTAATATACATACCTTTCATAGGGTTAAATGTATATAATAGATTCATATTCCCAAAAACCAGTTAGATATTTGGTCATGATACTATTTAGGGAAATCTTGTTACTGGTTTGACATACCATTTATCCCGTCTTATCCGGTTCGCGCCGGAGCGGTAATTTCAGTATATCCGGACAAGTTGGAGAGATCTGCTACTCTATACCCAGTTTTGCCGGAGAAAATTTCCTATTTCCCATAAACAGTATCTTTTCAAAAAGTGCCTCTTTTTTTTATTAGGGCTTTTATCCAGAATCAAGGAAATTTGTATTTCCATAATATATCTTTATTCTTGACCAAGTAATACCAATAAACAAGAATAAATAGCAATTACATGTTATTGCCTGCTAGTCGTTATTCTTATTGAATACCAATTATACTTATTTATATTTATATAAGTAATTTTATCTTGAAGCTTATATTAAGACAAAATTCTTAAGTTCGAGTCTAAATATCATTCAGAGTGCTATCAGATAATATTAAGTTTCTAACTTTCCGTTTAAGCTTAGGTATTATTATAACACCTATTTGCGTAAACAAGTGGCTTAGCTTATACTAAGGCATCTTTTCTTATGTTCAAGTCTAAATACTATCAGATGTGCTACCAGTTAAGTTAATAGCAATTTCCTAACTCTTATATTTAAGCTTAAGTATTGTTATCACAACACTTGTAGGCTTAAAGCAGTGGCTTAGCTCTGATACCACCTTCTGTCACGACCCCCGACCCTATCTAGCCGGAATCGGTGCCGTGAGCAGTCCAGTGGTACCGGTGATTATTTTAAAAACATTGCAGCGGAAATTTCATCAGGACCGTGAGTTAGGAAAAATATCAGAGTTTAGAAACACCGGATTTTATTTAAAATGATGGAATAAATTCCATGTTTTACAAAGGTAGCTTTTAATAAAAATAATATTTCTTAATTTGAAAATAAGCCACTTCTTGAAGTCCTTCAGTGTCGGATCCAATCCTTACTCCAATCTATTGTAATTACCTGAAACGCGTTTTAAAAAGATTTTGTCAGCGGGAAATACTGAGTGAATTATTCTAGTTACTGGAAAATGACGCATTTATTATAATTCACAGTGGTAAGATCTTTTACAATGTCTCTGATATCAACCAACTACCCACAGTACTTTACCACTCGATCCATTGGCCCATACGTCCAATGGTATCTGTGATTATGGTCATATCACCCAATGGCTGCCCCAATGGTGAAGATTATCAAGTAATGTGCACAATACCCCACATACCGGCTGTAATTTGGTGATTCACATAAACTTAATCACTGTAAGTTATAATTCTGAAAATAATTTGGAGTATTGTAAACAGTTAACAACTCACAAACTGTGAGAAAAGTGTTTATAAAAGGAGAATAACTCACAATTCAGCATGCAGGATTGAGTTAACAAACTTCTTGATTCTACTTTTCCCGATAATTAAGCATGTACTTTATTATTCTGGATCTTCTGATGATTTAATAGTTTGTTTGATTGTAAGGGTGTAGTTGGGAGTGTTTTTGGTAGTTTAACAGAATAGAATACGTATTGGTGTAAAACCCAAATCAAACCTTAACGGTAGTCATGAGATTCGAACCTTAACGAATTTCATAAAAACCGGGTTAATGATCAATACAGCTTTTACGATAATTCACGAGATCAAATTCTCGCAATGAATGACAAAGTGCAATACTTCAACTCATTTATCGTATTAACGACAAACGACAAAGTATAGTACTTCAACTCATTATCGAATTATCGACAACGACAAAGTACAATGCTTCAACTCATTATCGAATTATCGACAACGACAAAGCATAACCCAATGTGGGCGGCACTTAAACATTCTTTAGATATATTGATCGCTCGGAAACTGAATCGTAATAGCGATCGAGTGATTATTGGTTAGAACACCAACGTTTAGAGAGAAGAAGAAGAGAAATGAGCAAAGAAAAATGAATCCTAAGCTTCTTATTTATAGCAAGCAAGCAGGCAGCTCAATTCCTTTTCTGTTCGATGTGGGATTCAAGTGACGTGCTTGCTAGCTAGCTTGACGTGCTAGCTAGCTAGCTTAGTTATTTTATTTCAGCTGCTTAACTCGTTTTTCTTGTATAACTTTTAAAATATAACGTTTTATAAAACGACGAATATGTCTTTAGAACGAGCATATTTTTATCTACGTTTTAACCTAAGTTTCATTAAAAACGGAGTAAGGAAAAAAAATAATATATTTTATTATTAATATTAAACGTTCTTATACGACCTCATATATATCTATTTTTAATAGACCTTACTTAGCTTAATTAATCTTGTTAGCTTAATTAATATTGATTAACTGATTAATTAATCATACTAAACTTAATTAGGGTTTCCTTATTGCATAATTATCATACTAAATATTAATTTTTAGTGAGGGTTGTTACACGTGAGGTCGAAGTCTCACTCAAATTTAATCCAAATACTACTAATAGTTACCGGTCAGTGGGTATCGAACACATGGAGTTTGTGGAACTTGTGTTATCTAAATGGATTGCTAATTAACTCGATTAAGCTAAATTGCAAAAATAAATTCAAAGATTTGGTTCATTGGTTTTAATTATCTAACTTAAACTAATTATATTGCAAATCAAAGACTGTTTGTGAACAGATTAGGAGAAAAGCGACCACCCTAGGTTTTCGTTTTCAATTGACATTCATGTTTAAATCCAAATAGAAAGAACCACATAGACATGGCTCATGTGTAGTTACTTGTTTGTGATCAAAGGGAACTAAGTACTCGGATTACAAGAATGTGAGGTTGTTACCCGATGACCAACATCAGCTTGGCCTCTATCCGCAAATTCCTTTGGTAGAGCTTCCCATGTGTAGTTCCAGGTAGAAACAGATAATCTAACATCGTGTTCCATCTTGGATGCTTTTGAGGATTAAAATACAAATCATCCAAACTCGGGTATATGTATTGGTTCGCAGGCTTGTTATCAAACTTTACTACCCTCCACAAAGTATCATAAGACATTTCTACTTCAATCCCATTCACTTTCCCAATTAGCTTCATCTTTGAAGGATTTTTAAACGGGGGACATCTTAGAGTGGCTATCCACTCTTGTATTTCTGCATCATATAAATTCTTTCCTTCCCCCTCATAACACTTTAGAGCACCTTCCCACCCCAAAGCTTTGAACTTGTCAGTAATCCCAAAAGGACCGAAGTCATTTTCCCTAACCTCTTTCTCACACATAAACGCCTCCTTGTGCTGAGCCAATGCATTCATCTGATCATGAAATAGTTCCACTTGCCATTCAACTGGCTGCTCTAACAATGAACAAGACACCCATTTCGGCTTCGGAGCCCTTGACGGTTCTTCTTCTTCCGAGTCCTGGTCCGCCAAACGAAACAACCTTCTTTTCTTTTGTTGAGCCTCCGACTGGCTCGATAACCCTGCTAGCTCTCTCCGTTTTCTTGTTCGACCCATTTGCCTGAAACATCACATGAAACATAACAAACAATTCCCATAAGTTCTTATTTGTAACACCTCGAAAATTTAAGTCCAATAATGCATTGACACGTGTCAAAGACTTTGCATATGCGAGAACAAACTTTAGAGGGACTAAAGTTGACAAACGGTGAAAACTATGGAACGTAAGGGTCCAAAGTGCCAGTAATGGATAAATAGACTCTATAATAACCCTACGTGGTGTTTATAACCCTAAACGGATAGATCATGGATCATACGAAGCGGAAAATGCACGAAAGTGAGGAATTACAAACTATAGGGACTAAAAGTGTCAACATGTTGAATTTATACCTCTGAGTGATCTTTTGGCAGCCCCGAAGCTTTGTAATGATAAAATATACTCACTAGAATATGTGGTAAAAATTTCATGAAGTTTCGTTATCGTATGAGAAAGTTATGGCCAAAACCGTACTTGAGGGGTTAAAAACGTCAACGTCGAATTTCATGGCTTTTCGGGTGAGCGCAAAGTTAACCGAGGACATTACCATGTTGGTAAATGTCCCAAGGTTCTTAAAAACCAAGTTTGAGGGTTTACGAGTCAAGATAAATGGCCAAATCATCGTAACCAAAGTGCAGGGACCTAAACCGCAACATTTAAGCAAAGTTTGGGAGCTGCAGACCCAGGCGGCCCGCCTGGGCAGTCTAAAGCGGGCCGCGACCCGTGCCCAGGTGTAGCAACTCGCGAACAGGGGCTGTTTAGTCCGATTTTTGAGTGCATAACAGCTATGAGCACCCCCAAAACTCACCAATGGGTGGGCATGCATGTTGGGACACCTGTTGCACTCTCATAACACCTGATTTCCCCTTATAATCTGATCATTTCTTCACATTTTGAGGATCTTGGGTAGTAAACAAGAACACCACAAACTTGCAAGAATTCACAAGGCATTTCCAGAAGCATTCTGATCATCAAGGCTACTTCCAAGTCCTATCTAAGCTTCATTAGGACTCTTGTAAGCATCCATAACTTCCTCTAATTCATTCTAGCATAGATTATTAGCCAAAAGTCAATCCGTCATAGTTATAGTTTGACTTTTCGATTAAACGAATTTGGCTCTGTCATTTCTCAAATTGAAACCACCTATAAGTTGGTATTTATGTGGGAAACAAACCCTCAAAAGGATGTTCTCTGATTCCCACTCTAAGCATGCTATTTGTCGAGTCAAAGTTGTTCTTAAAAAGTCAACAGGAAGTGTTTTTGCGAAATATAGCATAAATGGTAATGTAGATGACATGCAACCAGTTTGATCATCAAAAGTAACTTTATAATGAATATAAGAATGTGTTTTATCATGATCAACTCGACAATCTTTAATATAAACTCGGATCGGAACCGAAAGTCTTATAAAACGACTTTTTCGTTGACTCTCGATTCGGATCCATGCATGCATGTTTGAGATCTGTATTAGAGTTTATTTTTGACCATTTTTATTTAAGTTTAACTCTCTGGAATTTTTACAACTTGAGTCTATGCTTAACCGATTCATATGCATGTTTCCGATTTATGCTTAAAGTTGACTATTTTGCCCTTTTTGTTATAAAACGTGATTTTTGGAAAAGTGAAAGAGTAGAAATCTTTATTACTGATTTATAAACTTGCACCGAAAATTTGAGATCAGTTGGAGGTCCAGATTTTGAGTTATGGCTGATATCGTAAAACTATAGCTTTATGTTAAATAAACGGCGCATTTAGCATATAACCTATTTAAGGCCACTTTTTGAGATAAAACTTTTTACCCACTGATGTTATATAATATTTTGGGATTTTTGAAGATTTTTATTTAATTTTTGGCTGACCGTATCATAGGTCGCTAAGTTGATTCGGTTAATGCTGGTTTTGACCTTTTAAGCCATAAAATGAGTTTTATGCATCCTTTTGACCCCAAACCTTTTTCTACTGATTTTATTTGTTAAATAAATTATTTTGAGCATTCTGGAAATATAAAAATCTCAGCTTTCTTTTGAAAACCCGGAAACGGCTCTAAATCGCCTTTCTAAGCGTTTTTAACACATAGTATGCGTTATACCCATATTAAACATATAAGATTCATACCTACTGATGTATTTAGCATATTTTTATAAAATAACAGTAAGTATAAGTTTTTGAACTCAGATTTCCAGTTTTGACATTTTTAGCCCTTGTGAAATTACCAAAATACCCCTACGGTGCATAGTTTGATTTTAAATGATAAGTTTTGTATATGGGTCATACCCTACTGTTATAATATGTCAAACTAAGTATATTTACTGTATAAATCAGACCTGTAACTCAGATTTCCAATTTAACACTTTTATAATCTTTTAAATGACCAAAATGCCCTTATAAGGCATAAATTGAGTTTAAATTCATTCGGGGCATAATAGGACATAACTTGCTGATATTATATCATGTTTAAAGCATATTATCTCAGGGAACTTGTATATGACTCTTTTGGCTACCCGTAACGCCCTTTTAGCGTTCGGTTCGGTTTATGTAACTAGTTTGCATAGATTGACCGAAACGGGTCAAACGTTATCATTTTTGTCTCAAAATCCAGAATGTATTTAGTATACCCATATTATACAAGTATTCAAACTTGTCGGGTCTAAATCACATTCTATCCGGTCTTCGCTTAATCGTGCGCTTGAACCGTATCATCCTTAAAACTAACCGGTCTAAGCTAAGGCTTAAATAAAGACCCGTTAGGAATTTAATAGGTTATTATAAACCTTTGTTCCAGAATAGGAGGCCCAGTAAAAGCTACCCTCACTTACCAATTGTGATTCATACTTACTCAGGTAAATACTTTTTAACTTATTTTCCCTATACGGGCTTGGGTTACGGTATATAGAATACCGCTTGATCGAGCGTACAAATCTTGCACCCTTGGGTGTGCAATTGGAATAATTTGATCGGCTCGTTTAAACAGTCTTGTTTTACTTTAAGCCTTTGGGGGGTTAATGACCATGTCCCGGATATCCTTGGCATTATCTTACGAGATGGCCACGACCAGAGCACGGGGTGTAGGCGTACACCCGTCGTGTATAACTCTTAAATGTGGTGTGTCTATTAATCTTTAACCCGGACAAGATCCCGGGCTACTGAACGCACGAGTAACATGTAATTCGTTCACAAGTTTATATTGCATAATTAACCCAAGTTATAAAAATATTTATGCCATGTGCATTTAAATCAATTTTCAATCATTTTCAAAATGAGTCAGTTAATTTGTATTTACCAGTGTAAACTGACGTATTTTCCCAAAAGGTTAAGTGCAGGTACTACACGTACTAGGCTGGTTGTTTCCTAGAGCGTCCACAATAGTCTCTCAAGCTCGGACGACAATAAAACTGTTGAACAATTATCTTTTTTTATTTGATCCGCCTGTGGATCCGTTTCAACTACTCGTGATATTTAATATTACATTTTATTTAAAGTTGAAATGAATCTATTTCTGCTTCCGCTGTGCATTATTATATTGTGTTGTTTGTCTATGATGATGCCAACTACGTCACCATACCCCACACCGGGCCCACCGGTGACACGTGGAAATCGGGGTGTGACAGGTTGGTATCAGAGCCAACGCTGAGTGAATTAAACACTATCCTAATGTGTTTAATCTCAGTGACACAATTGCACATACTTGAGTCTAGACTTAACATAGGAATACTCCCGATTCTAATCTGGAATTTATTGCTTCCAATTATTTTATATATTGGATACGTCGCCAAGCGAAGGAGCCGTAATAGGAGTTCTCCACACCCGGAGTCCCGAGATGCTGAGCTTCGTACCACGGCTAAAATGAAATGAGCATCCAAGGAGAAAGCATTCAGAAATAAAATAACGAGGAAGAGACTCCTTTTACTGAAGATCGTTTCCTTAGAAGTCTTTATAACGGTATTTATCTTTTGGTCCCTTTGAGGACAACATTATTTCCTTTAAGTTCCTTTTAGGACAATTCAGTATTTTTAAAATCATTGGAATACTTTATCAAAATTTCATTTATTCAATATATAATAATATAATATATGAAATAAATTAAAGTAACATTCCTTTTTGCAAGATCTACCATTATTATAAAATGGCAAAATCTAAAAAGGGACAAGACCTAGCTCAGGTGTCATTTAAGACAGAGCCAAGATGGTATCTCCATAATTAGATTCAGATCCATAATTAACGTCTCAACTTAGGATTGATCTGCGTTATGTTAAAAAGAGAATCTTAGGGGTGAAACCTAGCCACGTGTCGTCGCAGACATGGCCAAGATGGTAGAACCTGTCAAAAAGATTCCAAATTTATGTTAACATCTGAAAGGGTGTTAACATGCTGGACAAATTGTGATGCAGTATAAATCACACAGGCCATCTTTGAAAATTGGGATTTATTTAAAATTCCCTGTAAGTAAAACAGCCATCCGTTAAGGATGAAGTGCCTACGGGTAATAAATTTGAAAATTGGGATTTATTTAAAATTCCCTGTAAGTAAAACAGCCATCCGTTAAGGATGAAGTGCCTACGGGTAATAAATTTGAAAATTGGGATTTATTTAAAATTCCCTGTAAGTAAAATAGCCATCCATTAAGGATGAACTGCCTACGGGTAATAAATTTGAAAATTGGGATTTATTTAAAATTCCCTGTAAGTAAAACAGCCATCCATTAAGGATGAAGTGCCTACGGGTAATAAATTTGAAAATTGGGATTTATTTAAAATTCCCTGTAAGTAAAATAGCCATCCCTTAAGGATGAAGTGCCTACGGGTAATAAATAATGTCCTCTGGGACTAAGAGACAGTAGAAGTCTGCAACTCACTGTCAAGAAGGGTGATGAACTGTAACTCAGACCCAAATACCCCGATTCTGTGGAAATCCTGGTTATAAATTAAACTTGTCTACGTGACTAGGCTTTTTGTGCCATAGTTATATTTTAAATAATTTAGGATAATTATAATGAAAATCCTGAATAAAATAGATATCCTTCTTTTTCTGCCAGTATAAATATTAAAGGAGAATCTTAAAAGGATACCTAGCTTGAATGTCATTGAAGACCTAGCTAAAGTGGTAAAACCTGTTTAAAAGAGATTCAGATCCTTATTAAACACTTGAAAACGTGTTAACACTCCCGACAACAGTAATACGATAAAATCACGATTGTCACCTTTATATTAGGAACTTCCAAACCCCTTAATTAGCCTATATGATCGATAGGAGTCATGGCTAATAAACGTCAAACATGATGTACACATCTAAACATCCACCTGGAATGTATACCTACGGGCAAAGATGCATACATGAAAACGATAGTTTTATTTCATAACTTCTTGTCAAGACAATGAATTATGAAATTTTCCGATCCAAAGGAATCATTGATTATGTTTTAAAAATTTCCCTAGTGACAAGGCATCTGTGCCATCGAAAAGTCCTATGGAACAAGCCGTTGTGCTATATAAAATGTCACTATGACATTGACAGTCGTGACTTACGTCCCCTGTCTAGTAAGTATAAAGGATTTTATTCCATTTAAACGCCAAAGATGGTTATTTAAAAACCTAGGCAAAACATGATCAAATAAACTTAATACTATATATTGGCCTATATGGTTTGTTTGCACCATGGCTATTTAAATTATCAAGTTCGACAATTCCCTATAATTAAGTAAGCTATTACTTCTTGGTTTGTAGCCTTCGAAGCATCATCATGGCCGACCCCTCTGAAACTCCCAATCATCCAGTTAATCAGAATGATGATGCAAGACTGAATTTAACGGGCACCGAGTTACAGGCTATGATAGTTATGGCTGTAAACAACGCTGTGGACCGTGCGTTGAAGGAACACAAGCGAAAGTCCGATGACACCCCGAGTAAGGGTTGTAAAAAAGGTAAGGCCAGTCCAAACTGTAGCCAGTTCAAGCCAAAGGAGGCAAAACCCGAGTGTAAAACCTGCGGGAAGAAGCACTTTGGAAAGTGTTTCTATGAGCAGACCAAGGGATGTGTCATCTGCAAAGAGGTGGATCCCGAGACCCATAAATGCAAGGACTCAAAAGACAACCAGCAGTTAGGTAAAAAGACCAAATGCAAAATCTGTAAGAAAAACCACCACGGGAAATGCAGATTTAAATCCCGACCTTTATCCTGTGGAATCTGCAAGACCAAGGAGCATAAGACCTTGGATTGTCCGAAGTTGGGAGACGCAACCTGCTATGGTTGCAAAGAAATAGGGCACATCAAAACTAACTGCCCGAATAAAACCGAGAAGCCTGGGAAAACTAAGAAGAACAACGCTGGAAACTCTCAAGTGGATGCTCAAGAAGCTAATCAGGATGCCAATACCGCAACAGGTAATTCCTTTATCATTAACGCTCATGCTAGAGTATTACTTAATTGAGGTTCAGATAAGTCTTTCATAGACAATGGATTTTATAAATCTTTGAATCTGCCTGTTAAAAACTCTAAGCGTTAAGTATAAAGTAGGATTGGCCAATGGTATCCCAGAAACTGTTTCAGCAATATCAGGTGGATATATCCGTTAGGAACCATTCTTATCCTCTATCCTTGTTTCCGCAGTATAGGAACTCAACATAATAATAGTAATGGATTAGTCATCCTGTAACCAAATCTATAGTCGAGGTAATGAGAAGCAAGTAGTTATCAAGATTTTTATGTTAAGCCCTTGGCAATTCAAGGAAGACTCATGGTAAGGACTGCCTGAGCACTTGTTGAATCTGGTATTTAATACCAAAGTTTCGAGTAGGGAAAACTCGTATAAGGCAAACAACAGTCGCAATGCTAGGGATGCGACAAATGTTAGCGGTGCATCAAGAGTGAACCTCAATGTTAAAGGAGTTAATCTCCAAAACCAAAGTTAACGCAGTTAATAGAAAGGTTATGAGAAAACACATGAGATGATTCAAGAAGCCAAATGCTGTTTACTCTAAAACACATGTCGCTACTCAAAATAAGAGTTTTATGCATACTCCATATGCGAAGAATGACCCAAATATAATCATATGCGGCAAGGAGCCCATTCTTTTAGGATGCACTTAAAAAGTACTTCGTCTCTTAGGATGTACTTATACAGTATGGGATGGTCCAAATTTTAAGAACCTTATTAGAAAAACCTGGTATCCGTTTTGCGAAGTGGAAAAGATGGAATGAGAATTTTTCCGACCCCCATAAGGGCTATAAACTATCGGCAGTAGGTTACAAACATTGATTCATTGGTTGAAATAGTGCTCTTATTCGGTTAACCTAGAATTTAAGCATAATGCACTATATATATTATGATTTAGCATCAGCAATAAGAGGGCACACTAAGGTTTCAAAGCCTGCTTACTATGAATCCATTATGGATCCACCTCAGCTACTCACGTTTTATAGATTAAGGAATAACCAGTCAAGATCGAAACTGCCCTTCAAATTGTCAAAGATCTTATAGCTAAGTTTAAAAGGATTAGGAATGGAGGTGGTTAACCTTCCTGATGAATAACTAGAGGCAATTCACATTAATAATGACGCCAGGTAAACCCTTATTGTGATTCTTTTAGTTAAGGGTTACGTTCGGATTTATGTATTGCTAAGTCTCTCATAAGATTTTAAGCTTAGCAAACTTTTAGAAAATATCCCGTAATAACTTCAGATATTAAGTGTAAGGTAAAACTTACAAGCAAGATCGTAAGAACCATTTCTTCTGTTCTCATCAGAAACCTTCAGCCGTAAAATTTTGAAGTACCTTCTCTATAAAGGAGGTGCGTCGGCATATACAGTTGATATCTCCTTGATCTCAATCGATTACGAATACCAGATGGTATAATAAAAGCGCCATATGGGGATTTGTGTATCTTAACATATTCCATAGATTGCTTCCATGCCTGATCAGTATGGAGGTTTAATGCATGGGGCCACAAAGATATCCCGATGGTCATATGGTACTAAAGTCAACTAATGGTATTCAAAGAAGATATCCAGAACGGAAGTTTTCATGCAAATGTTCCCGATTAAGGAAATTCGTGGACTTATAACATAAATGTTTCATTTATATGACTCGAGCAATGATGGGTGAACTGGAGTCTCAGATTCGGAAAATCTCTGTAACCTCATTGTATCTTGACTTCCCTGTTTACCTCCTGAGAGGCAGGTAGAATTAAGATTTCTATATCCCATTTAGGGTTGTATCTTTATGAATCCCCAAGTTGGCTAGTACCATCATTGGATAATTCGAAACCCCAATTAAGTAAGTTTTAAAATAAAGGATTCTTATAGCCTAACTCGATATCCTGAAGAAATCGGTATCGTTAATTAAGAAAGACGGTTCATTTTGCTTATGTATGAAATACCGCAACCCAAAATAGGCAACAATTAAGAATTTCCATCAGCTGCCCAGGATCGTCGATTGTTCGACTAACTGTGAGAATTAACTATCCCTTAAGATTAGTTTTAAGTAATGGTTGGAATAACCATTTCACATTTAAGATAAGCTTTTCTATAATAATTGATGTATAAGTATCAAGGCTGCTCCTTTGGAGACCTTGCTTAGATGGAATGTTGATTATCTATTGTTAAATAGAAGATTGGTACGTCCAATCATCCGGTCTGATAGTTGCCTTGGAAACAACGAATAAGATCGGGCAAATCCATGATCATCTGTAAGATTGCCAGTTTTGGCAGAAAAATCAAAGATTTATGAAAATAGCAACCCTCCTAAGTCCTTGTTAAGAAATAAGGTTCATCAAAGACATCACTCTGGAAGGGTGTGCCAAATTAATAAGTATCAGGCTAGTTAAGCTCTGATTATATATAAAAATCATTTGAAGGAATCGAATGTATCATAGATCATATAACTTATGAGCTAAAAGCCTATTTAAGGAGCTTGGTGGAGCTCGCAATCTATTACACCCTAAGGAGTAAGGGATATGTTTCGCCAATAAGTCAAGAAGCACTATCACATAACGGTTGGAAGACATGTGATATAATGATAAACCCGTATCGAATGCGGATCCAAGGCGCAAAGATTTTCACGTCGGAGTAGGTGGAAAAGTGTTACTTAAGGTATCGCCCTGGAAGGGGGTGATGCGATTTGGTAAGAAAGGCAAGCTAAGCCCGAGATACAAAGGACCTTTCGAGATTGTCGAACGTGTCGGGTCAGTCGCTTATAAGTTAAACTTGCCTGAAGAACTTAGCGCTATTCATAATGTATTTCACATCTGTAATTTGAAGAAGTGTTTCGCTGACGAATCACTGGTTATACCGCATACAGATATACACATAGACGAGATTCTGAAGTTTGTGGAAAAACCCTTGTCGATTGAGGATCGACAGGTGAAGAAACTTCGAAGGAAGCATGTACCTATTGTTAAGGTCAAATGGGATGCCCGTAGAGGTCCGAATACACGTGGGAAGTGGAATCCACGATGAAAGAGAAATATCCTCATTTGTTTCGGTAAATCTCGAGGTCGAGATTTCTTTTAAGGGGGTGAGGATGTAACACCTCGAAAATTTAAGTCCAATAATGCATTGACACGTGTCATAGACTTTGCATATGCGAGAACAAACTTTAGAGGGACTAAAGTTGACAAACGGTGAAAACTATGGAACGTAAGGGTCCAAAGTGCTAGTAATGGATAAATAGACTCTATAATAACCCTACGTGGTGTTTATAACCCTAAACGGATAGATCATGGATCATACGAAGCGGAAAATGCACGAAAGTGAGGAATTACAAACTATAGGGACTAAAAGTGTCAACATGTTGAATTTATACCTCTGAGTGATCTTTTGGCAGCCCCGAAGCTTTGTAATGATAAAATATACTCACTAGAATATGTGGTAAAAATTTCATGAAGTTTCGTTATCGTATGAGAAAGTTATGGCCAAAACCGTACTTGAGGGGTTAAAAGCGTCAACGTCGAATTTCATGGCTTTTCGGGTGAGCGCAAAGTTAACCGAGGACATTACCATGTTGGTAAATGTCCCAAGGTTCTTAAAAACCAAGTTTGAGGGTTTACGAGTCAAGATAAATGGCCAAATCATCGTAACCAAAGTGCAGGGACCTAAACCGCAACATTTAAGCAAAGTTTGGGAGCTGCAGACCCAGGCGGCCCGCCTGGGCAGTCTAAAGCGGGCCGCGACCCGTGCCCAGGTGCAGCAACTCGCGAACAGGGGCTGTTTAGTCCGATTTTTGAGTGCATAACAGCTATGAGCACCTCCAAAACTCACCAATGGGTGGGCATGCATGTTGGGACACCTGTTGCACTCTCATAACACCTGATTTCCCCTTATAATCTGATCATTTCTTCACATTTTGAGGATCTTGGGTAGTAAACAAGAACACCACAAACTTGCAAGAATTCACAAGGCATTTCCAGAAGCATTCTGATCGTCAAGGCTACTTCCAAGTCCTATCTAAGCTTCATTAGGACTCTTGTAAGCATCCATAACTTCCTCTAATTCATTCTAGCATAGATTATTAGCCAAAAGTCAATCCATCATAGTTATAGTTTGACTTTTCGATTAAACGAATTTGGCTCTGTCATTTCTCAAATTGAAACCACTTATAAGTTGGTATTTATGTGGGAAACAAACCCTCAAAAGGATGTTCTCTGATTCCCACTCTAAGCATGCTATTTGTCGAGTCAAAGTTGTTCTTAAAAAGTCAACAGGAAGTGTTTTTGCGAAATATAGCATAAATGGTAATGTAGATGACATGCAACCAGTTTGATCATCAAAAGTAACTTTATAATGAATATAAGAATGTGTTTTATCATGATCAACTCGACAATCTTTAATATAAACTCGGATCGGAACCGAAAGTCTTATAAAACGACTTTTTCGTTGACTCTCGATTCGGATCCATGCATGCATGTTTGAGATCTGTATTAGAGTTTATTTTTGACCATTTTTATTTAAGTTTAACTCTCTGGAATTTTTACAACTTGAGTCTATGCTTAACCGATTCATATGCATGTTTCCGATTTATGCTTAAAGTTGACTATTTTGCCCTTTTTGTTATAAAACGTGATTTTTGGAAAAGTGAAAGAGTAGAAATCTTTATTACTGATTTATAAACTTGCACCGAAAATTTGAGATCAGTTGGAGGTCCAGATTTTGAGTTATGGCTGATATCGTAAAACTATAGCTTTATGTTAAATAAACGGCGCATTTAGCGTATAACCTATTTAAGGCCACTTTTTGAGATAAAACTTTTTACCCACTGATGTTATATAATATTTTGGGATTTTTGAAGATTTTTATTTAATTTTTGGCTGATCGTATCATAGGTCGCTAAGTTGATTCGGTTAATGCCGGTTTTGACCTTTTAAGCCATAAAATGAGTTTTATGCATCCTTTTGACCCCAAACTTTTTTCTACTGATTTTATTTATTAAATTAATTATTTTGAGCATTCTGGAAATATAAAAATCTCAGCTTTCTTTTGAAAACCCGGAAACGGCTCTAAATCGCCTTTCTAAGCGTTTTTAACACATAGTATGCGTTATACCCATATTAAACATATAAGATTCATACCTACTGATGTATTTAGCATATTTTTATAAAATAACAGTAAGTATAAGTTTTTGAACTCAGATTTCCAGTTTTGACATTTTTAGCCCTTGTGAAATTACCAAAATACCCCTACGGTGCATAGTTTGATTTTAAATGATAAGTTTTGTATATGGGTCATACCCTACTGTTATAATATGTCAAACTAAGTATATTTACTGTATAAATCAGACCTGTAACTCAGATTTCCAATTTAACACTTTTATAATCTTTTAAATGACCAAAATGCCCTTATAAGGCATAAATTGAGTTTAAATTCATTCGGGGCATAATAGGACATAACTTGCTGATATTATATCATGTTTAAAGCATATTATCTCAGGGAACTTGTATATGACTCTTTTGGCTACCCGTAACGCCCTTTTAGCGTTCGGTTCGGTTTATGTAACTAGTTTGCATAGATTGACCGAAACGGGTCAAACGTTATCATTTTTGTCTCAAAATCCAGAATGTATTTAGTATACCCATATTATACAAGTATTCAAACTTGTCGGGTCTAAATCACATTCTATCCGGTCTTCGCTTAATCGTGCGCTTGAACGTATCATCCTTAAAACTAACCGGTCTAAGCTAAGGCTTAAATAAAGACCCGTTAGGAATCTAATAGGTTATTATAAACCTTTGTTCCAGAATAGGAGGCCCAGTAAAAGCTACCCTCACTTACCAATTGTGATTCATACTTACTCAGGTAAATACTTTTTAACTTATTTTCCCTATACGGGCTTGGGTTACGGTATATAGAATACCGCTTGATCGAGCGTACAAATCTTGCACCCTTGTAGGTCCCTCGGAGGTTGAGGTTAAACCTATTCCTTGTTATGTTTAACACTCTAGCAAGTGCGGAATCCAAGCTAGAGTGCAAACCGATAGTTTAGATGAAAGCAAAGATTACAAAGAGAAAGAGTAGACAAGCAATATATCAAAGTTTTCTCTTGTATTTCAGTGGACACGGTTACAGCCCTTGACCAAACTGAAATGCTCTCTTACAAGACCTTGGGTTCACTCACAAATGCTCTCAATATGAACTTGAACAACTTTCAAAGAACTTACTGCCAAGTGAAACCCACATGGGATATATATACCCATATCAGACAACATGCACGAAGGATAAGGCATTCTGGTCGAAGGATCATCTATCGACCATAATATCCATCGAAAGATATCGAAGGATCCATATGTACCTCGAAGGATGATATATCCTTCGAGGTCCATAAGTATCCCACGAAGGATGTCTTTCGAGGTCATCGAAGGATACAATCCATCCTTCGATGACATCCTTCGAAGCATACATAATAAACACAAAGGTGTTGACTGTTTGGCCAAGTCAAACCAGGAGGATGGTTGACTTGGTCAAACATACATCTCAACACTTAAACAATACACCAAAAGACGTAAACACGACAAACAAAAGACATCGTTTTATACATTACAAAATACAGACAAAGTACAGACACAAGTGCACCAACAAACTCCCCCTTGGCTGTAGCTTTGTCTCGGTCTTCGTGTCTCTAAGTCTCTGACGTCCTTTCCACTGTCAAATGATGTGATGACCATGCACTTCCTGCGTTGACCAGCAGATTGAAGCAGTATCGGGCCATCCTTTGAAACTTCATAGCTTGATCTCGATCCTGAACTAAGTAGTTTATCTCATGATCCTTCAGAACAATAATATCCGATCTGGACATGTTAGTAATCCACATCGGATCTATTATCCTGAAGTTCTCCTGACTATCTCTGAAGAGGATCACCGCTTCTCCAGTATCAGCATCGTAAACCCAGCAACGGAAGTTTCCAAGAAAGTCGGTCTTCATCTTCAGCAAGGGTATCTTCTTCATCACCTTGGGAGGATCATATACCAAACGATAACGAGCTGTGTTTGTTTCTGGATCAAGTGTAAACCTGATCTGCTCGTATCTGGGAAACTGTGGCTTGTACAGAGGATCCTTCCAACCCAATCTCCTTTCCAACCTGATTTTCTTAGCGAACAGATCCACCATCTTTTCTTCGCTCCGATTGATGACATCTAGTTGGGCTAACACTGCAACATCATAATATGGAAGTGTGAGAATACTGAGGAGAGTTCTGAAATACTGAAGACCCGTCTCTCTTTTCACGACCATGCAGTGAAGATCTTTGACAAACATCCAACTAATAATGCGACCCCGAGCCCGATTCTTCTCCAGCATCATATAGTTAGCCTGTTCCAAAGGAGCGAGCGGAGGAGGATTCCTAGCAAGGAAATCCGCTCGCCATTCATTCACGGTTTTCTCACGGTTTTCTTGAGCTGATGGCGAATCAGAAGAAAGATTGGCGAACTCTGCAGTCTTTTCAGCCACAAAATCATCATCAAGGGCATTCACCTCCGCATTGTCCTTTCCAACATATACAGGACGATCAGGATCCGAACCGATGAAGATTTCATCTATTGAAGAGAAATCGGTTTGATCCTGAACTAACAGAGTGTTATCAATCATGCTTACTGCAACATCATCCAATTCCGTCAGAGCCAGTATCTGTTCATCCGACATTTCAGAAACATATTCTCCCTCTTCTAACATTTCACCCGTAACTGGATGAAACTTCTGAGCACCTGAGGATTCAGGGAGATCTGTAAACGTTTCTGCTTCAATACTAATATGTTCAGGCCCTGTAGATGTTTCCAGTGTCTCTGTCTGCTCAGATGGCCCAGTGGTAGCTGTTGGAGGAGCAGAAGGAGTGTCTTGAGGTGTACCAGATCCACCTACAGCACCGGATGTAGTTGCACCGGAACCTGAGGCAGTTGTTTGATCTGGATTAGCAGCATCATCATCTTGATCATCCTCACGCCTTGAGGGAACTATCCCTAAGGTTTTACACCTTTCACTCCACAGTGTACCAACCCTCGAATGAACCTTATTGAAGTTTGTATACATGGGTTTGAAGGCTTCCATTAGTCTATCATCGCGACTACTTACCTTCTCCCTCAACGCTTTCGCCTGAGTCTCCAAGTTAGTACTATGCCTTTTCATAATTTCAACCTCCCTATCTCTTTCCTTGTTTGCCTATTTTAACCTTTCAATTTCCTCGGCCTGTTCCTTGATTTTGATATTCTGAGCTTCAACAATTGAACACAGATGATTGTGTGCCATTACATCTTGTTTTCGCTGGACACGATATTCTTCAATTGTTCTTGTCTGTCGACCAACTATAGAACCCAATTCACTGACTTGTTCAATCAGGAATTGTATCTTGTCAGCTTCAGAAAATCCAGACAAGGTTTCTGCCAGAGTCGGCCTTGAAGGCTCAGGTCTTGAAGAGCCAAACTGACCAGCCTGACCCGAAGCACCTGTAGGACCAGTAATAGTGAGAGGGGGTCGAGCATGTGTACCTAAGGTAGGAGTTGCAGGCGGCTGTTGATCAACAATCACCGTGCGTGTCCCAGAAGACCTCTGAGGAGAAGACATTAGCTCCAGCGTCTCTTTTTCAGTCAATTGATCACCAGAGGAAGGAAACTGCTGCTCAGGAGCAGATGAAGGCTGAACAGAAACTGGAATAGAGGAATCACCAGCAGCTTTCTTTAACGCACGAGTACCTTGTCGTTTAGCTTTCCTCTTTCTGATAAAACCCGGAGAAGTAAGGACATAATCCTCATCCCTGTCAGATTCTCCAGTTCTAGCTGTCTTCTCTATTCGCTCAAACCGGGGATTCCCGCGACTATCAAATACTTTCATCATCCCTGGAGGAGGAGGATTATCATCCTCAGACGATGAACCACCATCACCCGAACCTCCTTCCTCATCAGAAGATGAGCTGCTTTCATCAACTAGCTTTCTTGGCTGATCTACCTTGCCTTTACCCTTGTCAGTCGCAACAGTACCAGACTGACCAGCAACACCACCAGCACCACCAGCACTACCACCTGTTTCAACAACCACAGCACCACCAACAACACCAGTATCAGTACGAACATCAGGATCCACAGACATTTCCTGAACCTCTTCAGCAGCAACATTGACATCAACCTCAACATGTGCTGCAGCACTAGAACTGCCCGCAGACCTTCTAGTTGCCTTGATTCCATGTTTAGCCCCAAGCTGCGTGTCAGCCAAAGCAATCAACCTTGGTTCTTCATTGTCAGAATCACTTGCGTCATGTCGCCATTTGTTGTGCTGCGGTGCCTCATAGTTAGGAATATTAAGATGACCAATCAGTTTCCTAATTGGGTCCGATTCCTTATAGGCGGCCATAGACTTGAATATCAGCAGAGTGCGTTCGATCATCGGATTCACAGGAAGAACATCTGCCTCGGCTTTAGCAAGATCAGGAATCTGATCATCTATCATCATCTGCAGAAACATGGGATATAACCAGAACTTGGTGGATGTTCGCTGTGTTGCAGACGGAAGTGGCCTTCGAGCGTTTTCCTTTAGGTTGTCGAAGATATAGCGAGATATGTTAAACGGCTTGTTCAGAATCAACGCCGTAAACAATCCAGTCAAATCGATCGGTGACAAGTCATACCCAGAACGCTTGTTGCTCAGGCAATGAATAAGAATATGCAGCAAGAACTTATACCGAAGTGGCATATACTTCTTGTTGATTTGATTAGCCAGAACATTGTCGCTGTACTTAATCCTCATCAGTAACCCCCGCTGACATTGTAGATCTATAGAAGTAGGATCTTCCGGTTGATCTCCAAGCTGTAGACGTTCTCTGATAGTGTTTTCAGTAATAACCACAGGTTTTTCAGCAACAGTAGCCCTGATCACTTCCTTATTCTCCATCGTTTCAATCCCAGCTGAACTCCAAAATGCCTTGATGTGCAACTGATAGGCAATGTATTGCGTTGTGATAGCATAATTGATACGCGAGCGGTGAAGGTACTCCATGATGCCAGTGAACTCCGGACTGATACTGCCTACCGGTTGTAAATATGCAGCCATATTATGTCTAGATTCAGACGTAGCCTCAACCTCCGATTTCTCCTTCTTTGTCGGTTTTGCCCGCTCTTTTCTTACTTTCGGTGCCATTTCTGTATATAACACATTGACACGTAATTAGAAAAGTCAAATTGCCAAATTAGGGTTTCATACTTAGAAAAATTTCAATTTCTTGAAAATCTTCTAAGTGTTGAACCCTCGAAGGATCACATCTATCCATCGAAGGATTGAACATGGCTCGAAGGATGACAGATGGTTCGAAGGATGTTAGTCAAGCTCGAAAGATGTCACTTATCTTGAAGGATGTCAACTTTATCGAAGGATCATCTTTCGAACAATCAAGAATTTTGAAAGATGTCTTGATCATTCGAAGGATTGATCAATCGAAGGATGATCCTTCGAGATATCTAACATCTTTCGAGACTCACCTCGAAGGATGTTGTTCAGCACATCTATCGAGGTGATGAGTCATCATCTATCGTCATCATCTTTCGTTTTGACTACCGGCATCACTGTTCAACGGCAAGTTTTCCGGTGGGGTTTTAAGTGTTTTCCGGTGATGGTTTTAAATTTAGTTCAAGTGTGTTTTATGGCAAACAAGAACAACACCATTTCAAACCATCAACAATTTGACCCAACCCGGATATGAACACAGACACATGCATCAATTTTGATCATGAACCCTAACCATTCCCCTGTTTAACCCAAATCAAACATTTAGACAGCAAGATTCAAACAAAAACCTGTTATAAACATTACAATCATAAGAATCTTATAACTATCATGCTTATAGCATCTGTTCATTACATTCACCATATATCATTCAGATTTTCACAAACTGAAAATAAGAACACTAATGTATAAAGTAACATGATCAATGAAATGTTCATGATGTTGTTTGTTTTGATGTTTGTTAAAGGATTAAAACATGATCATCCTACCAAGTGTTGTTTAAGAAATCCTGATATCTCAACAGATTTTGAAAAATTTTGGCAGGGGTTCGAGAAGATGAGAGGGTTTTGTGATGAATTTTGAAACTGATAATGATGAAAGAAGAAGAAGACCCTATATATACCCTGACCTCGAAAGTCCAACCGCCTCGAAGGACCCAAAACCATTCGAAAGATGTAAGACTGTCTCGAAGGATGACCTTTGGGTTCGAAGGATCCATATATGGTTCGAAGGATCCAGATATTTGAAAGATCTGGATCGAAGGATACCAGATATTTTGAAATCCTTCGAAAGGTATCTTTCGATCTAAACCATCTTTCAACAGATCTGGTCAACTCGAAAGATCAATTGGTCAAATCCTTCGTTGACCAAAACATCTTTCGACTGAAACAGTTGACTTTCATTGACTTTCTTGACCATCTGATCTTTCGAGGGCCATTGCTTCCTCGAAGGATCAGATTTCCCACTAACACTTTGGATTTTTGGGAATTTCAATTTAAACCCTTCAAATTTTGGAGGTTTTCAGAAATGACCATTTTGAAAAGTTATCCGTTATGAAGTTCTGCAAAGGTTAGTTTTATGAAATATCTCGGCTTGTCAGGTATCGGATCGAGCACCAACATCAGTCAATCAAAAATAACATAAATGGAAAATCTTTTTGGATTTTGAAGTTTGAAAAATAAAAGGCAACAATTTTAATATCCTTTGAATGTTATCAAACGACATCACCGCTAATGTCGTGCTGATATGCACCAAACGACAAAACTGTTTGAAAATAAAGCAGTAAGGAAATATGTACAAACACAACAATATTTTTGCGAGTTTCTGGTGAAGAGAATCATATCAGCTAGCGGTCTTCTGTCAAAACACATTTCCTTTTAAAATTCTTTTACAGAAGTTGATAAGTATTCTATCACAATTACCGATATTGTTATCCACTTAAACTCAACAATCAAGTGTAATCATAATACAATGAGATACGTTTAAGGTATGATTTATACTTACCGACCGGTGTTCATCCACTCACGACACATTCCCGTATCAAGGTATGCACGAGAGTTCATCATACTGGGAAGTATACCATTTATCATCCGTTTTTAACGTATATATATACAATGTGAACAAGTCACTTATTTGAGTTTGAAAACAAGCCCTATGTGATAGAATCACTTATTGATGAGGAACTTGATTTTCGATGCATGAGGGCACAGGAGCAAGTCCGTGAACAGGTCAGTACTTCCGTACAGCAGAGAGACGAACTTGACTCCCGGAAAGATGTGATATTTTATCACTTATTTTGATGGACATGTGATTGTTTATCACTTATTGAGGTCGAATGCAGTATGAGATATGTACACGTATGTATGGTATCATGGAAGAACTTAGACTTTGTCTTTTATAGAAACAACCATGATACCCAGATGATAAACAGCATAAACCCCGAATATCTCAGAACCTCGGCAATCTATCAAACGAAATTTCGGTACCAAGACCATATGCCAATGAACGGTTCCCACGCGGTTTTCAGTCTGTTATGTTTATATCTCCTGCATACTTTAAAATGATCGTGAGTCTACCGGTACATCATTAGTAGAGCTACTTATCATTTTCTTTTTCTTTTGATTTCTAGAAACATGTTTCAACCGACCTCTGATGTAATATCACTTTCTCTTATATTACCAAGAAACTCATTTTTGTTTTTCTATTGTTTTTGTGTTTTTCTGAATTTTCTCCCCCTTAAATGCAGAAAGTAACTAAATTAAAGACATATTTTTGTATTTTTGTGGTTTTTCAATGTTTTTGTATTTTTCTTGAAACTTTCTCCCCCTAAAATTCAAAAATATAGTGAAGTAAAAATATTTTTGGATTTTTGGTTTTTAGAAAAATATTTACAAAAACGATTTCCTGATGTCGGTTACTCTTGCTTCACCTTAATGCCGTTTACCAAAAGTAAATAATCAAATCTTGATTTATCAAATGCTTTGGTAAAAAGGTCGGCACGTTGGTGGTCGGTATGAATATGAACCACATCGATAAGTCTCTTTTCAAAGCAATCACGTATGAAGTGATATTTAATATCGATGTGCTTCGTTTTCGAGTGCTGTACAGGATTTCTTGTCACACCCCCAAAATTACCACTTAGGGAGTGTCCCTGCTAGGCGTGTGACGACTAGCAATGAGCCACCAATTACATTGAAACACAAGTTTGAAATAAAACTTCATTATTTAAAGATACTGAAATCCCAACATAAGTTATTCAAAAACCATAAGTTTAGCGGAAACGTTAATGTATCGTAATATAAATGTTATCCAATCAATCATAGTAAATAAATGTCTAATATTAAATCCATCAAGCAACCATGACCACTCGCGCCCTCCAGCCAGCAAGTTCCTGCTTTCAACGCACCTAAGGACCTGCGAGCATGTAACACACGTATCAGACAAAGCTGGCGAGTTCACAGTTTTAGAAAACGTTTGTTACCCGGTGTATGTAAAACAGTTTAATACCCAATGCAAGTAATATTGTTAATATCTCATTTCCAAACACGGACGGCTCACGGACTGCCCTTCCCACGTACTCCTATCTAGTACTGGGCCAGACTGGGTCATTAGTTCACCTCCGTCCTCTACAGGCACGGGGTGAGGGTGCCAAACCTAAGTAGCGCTACTAACTAATACCCGATGAGGGACTTACAAAAGATGATAGGTGAGAATATTAACCAATATACTCGTTTTTACCCAAAGACTCATTCCCCCGTGGAATACCCATTGACTGTCCCCAACCACTGGGACGCATGCTCGAATGTAGTGAACTCACCTGGGATTGCTCGGTAGAATTAATTATTCGTTTAACCACAGTGATTTACCAAGCCCTATGATATTCACATTTAACAGTCAGTTTGCATACAAGCACACCACATATTCTTTCACATTTAATCATCAACTATCTTTCGATTCACATTACACATCCTTCGATACATTGCTCATCTTTCGGTCTAACAATTATCACAATTATCACAATTATGTTTCGACACATCTTTCGATACACAGTTATCATCTTTCGATTCATGGTTATCTTTCGACACATCAGCTATGTTTCGGCATAGTTATCTTTCGACACATCAGCTATGTTTCGACATAGTTATCTTTCGACACACAGATTATGTTTCGGTCAACACAACTATCTTTCGGTCAACACACTATCTTTCGGTCAACAGAAACAGAAACCCTAATCATACGATCAGCAATCACGTTTTGTGTTTTCACCAGGAATCAGTCTGTGAAAGTGTGTGAGTGAATGCATATAGGTGCTGTAACGTTCAAACAGATCATGATTACCGAACAACAATGATTAATAGCCTATCCGATTGACTAGAATGTAACCGATTAACCCTAGTCCGATTCCCCAACCCGAAACCATTCATCCATTAACCCTAATCGATTGAACCCTAGTTCTATGCATGAATTATCTATCAAACAATAACACCAATCAACATCATAACACAGAATCGTCAATCAATCACCTATCAGTTGAACCCTAGTTTTATGCATGAATTCTCCATCGAATAAGATCATGTAATCGAGAGTATCACATAGAAACAATATGCAAAGAATCATACTAACCGAATGATGGATGATGATACGATGTTGATGATCACAACAGGGAGTTTCCTGAGTTCTGCCGTCGCCCAAAAAGGTTTCTAGGGTTTGGGATGTTCGAATGATTCTGTGCAGTCATACTACGTAACTGCTGTTAATATAGGTAAGGTTTTGGGTCGGTGACTAGTTGGGCCGAAAGTTAAGGCCCCACATCGAAGGATCGATCGAAGGATCGATTATTGTCTCGAAGGATCCTTCCTAGGTCGAAGGATATGTTTCGTGATCCTTTGAAGGTTGAATGATCCTTCGAAGGTTAGACCTTTCAGTCGAAGGATCCCAACTTGAAAGATGCCCTAGTGTAAATCCATTATTCGAATACGTTACTCATAAACAAATACAAGTTTGCACATATACCCACTAACACAAAGATCTAGGATATGTAAATACAACACAGGAGTTGGAAAATAGGATAATACTAACCTCAAGAAGTCCGGTTGTCACATCATCCCCAACTTGAAAGAAATTTCGTCCCGAAATTTAGCAAGTAGGTACGAGAGGGTGAAGTGACAATTCAAGATTGTTGCGGATTTTCCCCAGGTGTTACATCATCCCCAACTTGAAGGGGAATCTCGTCCCGAGATTCACTAGTTTTGCTTGACTCTGCCTTGTCTTTGGGAAAGAGGTGAGGGTACTTTAGTTTCATCTGATCCTCGCGTTCCCACGTGAACTCCGGTCCACGCCTTGAATTCCAACGAACTCTAACAATCGGAATTCGACTGTGCTTACGCACCTTGACCTCCCGATCCATGATTTCAATAGGCTCTTCAACAAACTGCAGCTTGTCATCCAACGTGAGCTCTTGAAATGGCACAACCAGTGTCTCATCAACCAGACACTTCTTTAGTTGGGAAACGTGAAACACATCGTGAACATTGCCTAATTCCGCAGGTAACTCGAGTCTGTAAGCGACCTTACCGATCCGCTCTAAGATTTTGAATGGCCCAACGTAACGTGGATTAAGCTTGCCACGCTTTCCAAAGCGTACAACGCCCTTCCACGGTGAAACTTTCAACATAACCCGATCATTAACTTCGAATTCTAAAGGCTTTCTACGCTTGTTAGCATAACTTTTCTGACGATCCCGCGCTGCTGCCATACGATCCCTTATGCGAGCTATATTTTGCGAAGTTTCCAGAATGAGTTCAGGACCTGTGAGTTGACTGTCACCTACTTCCGCCCAACAGAGAGGAGAACGACATTTCCGCCCATACAATGCTTCGAACGGAGCTGCCTGAATACTTGTGTGGTAGCTGTTGTTGTAGGAAAACTCTATTAACGGCAAGTGTCTTTCCCATCCCTTCCCAAAATCGATCACACATGCCCGCAGCATGTCTTCAAGTGTCTGAATAGTGCGCTCACTCTGACCATCCGTTTGTGGGTGGTAAGCGGTGCTCATATCAAGTTTCGAACCAAACAATTTGTGCATAGACTGCCATAATTCAGAAGTAAAGCGCGGATCTCGATCTGAGATGATAGAAGTTGGCACTCCGTGTCGAGCAACTACCTCCTTAAGATATACCGCTGCAAGCTGCGAAAACTTATCTGTTTCCTTGATTGCTAGAAAATGTGCCGATTTCGTGAGTCGATCAACAATCACCCATATAGTGTCGTTTCCAGCCTGAGTTCTTGGTAATCCAGTAACGAAATCCATAGCGATCTGTTCCCACTTCCACTTAGGTATTTCTGGCTGCTGTAGTAGACCCGAAGGCTTCTGGTGTTCCGCTTTAACTCTAGCACAAGTTAAGCATTTACTCACGTACGTGGCTATGAGGGCTTTCATGTTCGGCCACCAATACATAACCTTAAGATCATGATACATCTTGTCCGATCCCGGGTGGATAGAATATCGTGACTTGTGTGCTTCATCCATCACAAGTTCTCTAAGATCACCAAACAGAGGAACCCATACTCTTTCCATGATGTAGTAGATACCATCAGATTTCTGCTCAAGCTGCTTTTCCATACCGCGTAAACCCTCAGCTTCGATGTTTTCTTCCTTCAATGCTTCAGTCTGAGCCGTACGAATCCTATCAGGAAGGCTGGAATGGATAGTGAGCTGTAATGCGCGAACGCGTTTAGGTTTCGTTTCTTTGCGGCTAAGTGCATCTGCCACAACGTTAGCTTTACCTGGGTGATATTTGATGGCACACTCGTAATCATTGAACAACTCTACCCAGCGACGCTGTCGCATATTCAATTCCTTTTGGTCGAAGATATGCTGAAGGCTCTTGTGGTCGGTGTAGATTGTGCATTTCGTACCGTATAAATAGTGTCTCCAAATCTTCAGAGCAAACACCACTGCTCCTAACTCCCAGTCGTGTGTCGTATAGTTTTTCTCATGAACTTTCAATTGTCGAGAGGCGTAAGCTATCACCTTCTCGCGTTGCATCAACACGCAACCGAGACCCTGAATCGAAGCATCACAATAAACTACAAAATCCTCAGTACCATCTGGCAGAGATAAGATTGGCGCGCTGCATAACCTTTGTTTCAAAAGCTGGAAAGCATCCTCCTGTTTCGTCCCCCAAGAGTAAACTACTTTCTTCTGTGTTAACGAGGTGAGTGGCTGTGCAATCTTTGAGAAGTTCTGAATGAAACGGCGATAATACCCTGCTAGACCGAGAAATTGCCGCACCTCCGAAGGGTTCTTTGGTGCCGCCCAATTTCTAATGGCGTCAACTTTGGCAGGATCCACATGTATGCCTACCTCATTGACTATATGCCCCAGAAAATGTACCTCCCGTATCCAAAAATCACACTTAGAAAACTTTGCGTACAACTGCGCCCTCCTCAGGAGTTCTAGGATAAGGCGTAGGTGCCGCTCGTGATCCTCCTTGTTCTTGGAGTAAATTAGAATGTCGTCAATAAAAACGATAACGAAGTCGTCAAGGTATGGCTTGCACACGCGGTTCATGAGGTCCATGAAAACCGCTGGTGCGTTGGTTAACCCGAATGGCATAACCAAGAATTCATAGTGACCGTATCGCGTCCGAAACGCGGTTTTGGGAACGTCTTCCTCTCTGACTCGCACTTGATGATAACCAGACCTTAAGTCGATCTTAGAGTAAAAGCTCGACCCTTGTAACTGGTCAAACAGGTCGTCAATACGAGGCAAAGGATAACGGTTTTTGATCGTCATCTTGTTGAGCTCGCGATAATCTATACACATTCGTAGGGACCCGTCCTTCTTCTTCACAAATAAGACTGGGGCTCCCCAGGGGGAAGAGCTAGGTCGGATGAAACCCCTATCCAACAGCTCTTGGAGTTGGTTTGATAATTCCTGCAGTTCTCCTGGCGCAAGACGATAAGGAGCACGAGCAACTGGGGCTGCCGCTGGGGCGAGGTCAATCTGGAATTCCACCTGCCGATGTGGAGGTAAACCAGGGAGTTCCTCAGGAAATACGTCAGGATATTCACGAACAACTGGAAGATCCTCAATCTTCCTTTCGTCAGACGGTGAATCGGTGACAAGAGCTAATATAGCAGGATAGCCCTTACGTAAATACTTCTGAGCCTTCATTGCCGAAACAATACTGACTGGGGTCCCGCTGCGATGACCCTGAACTGATAGAAATTCCCCACTGGGAAGGGGAACACGTATGATCTTCTCCTTACAGAGAATCTCCGCTTGATACTTGGACAACCAGTCCATACCAACAATCACGTCGAAGCTTCCAAGAGTAATAGGAATCAAGTCAATGTCGAAGACTTGACCCAGAAGATCGATTTTACACCCAAACAGAACATGTGTAGCTTCGATTGTTTTACCATTTGCGATTTCTACTATGTGTTTCATTACAAGAGGTGTAGGACTTAACCCTAATTGAGAGCTAAACTCTAAAGACACGTAACTCCAGTCGGCACCAGAATCAAATAAAATAGAAGCAATAACACCGTTTACCGAAAACGTACCAGTAACCACGTTGCCGTCGTTCCGCGCTTCCCCAGCTCCCAGCACAAATCCGCGCCCACGCGCAACATTACCCCCGTTGTTCCCCGCATTGTTATTCCCGTTACCACCCCCTGTGTTCTGTCTTAGCTGAGGGCAGTCTCGCTTGAAGTGCCCCTCAGCTCCACACTGATAACACCCTTTCTGATTACCCTGAGTTTGCTGAGGCTGTTGCCTACCCGCCTGCTGCGCTGGCTGCTGCTGAGCTGGAAGTGTGGTCCTACAATCCCTGGCCTTGTGCCCCGGTCGATTACACCGATAACAAACTCGAGTACACTGCCCCCTTGTGATGAAGATCACACTTGCTGCACAAGGGTAGCTTCCCCGCATATGATCCCTGCCCCGATCTGTTACTCGAGTTCTGATTTACTGATGCTGTCTGGCTGAAACTGCGGGTGCTGCCAGTATCCGTCTTCTTCTGAGGCGGTGCAGAGTTGGACCCCTTGTCCGCTTCGTTCCACTTACGTTTGCCATCAGCAGCAGATGCAGTGGAAGTAGTGGCAGCTGTGGTAGTGCTAGAAATACGAGGTGGCAATGAGTCGCTCTCCACCTCCTGGTCAACGATTTTATGTGCCAGTCTAACAATCTGGGTTAGGTTATTGAGGTTCGCTGCTGTAACTAAACCCTTCACCCGTGGAGGTAACCCCTTAATAAACAACTCGATTCTTCGTGGCATGGGTCGGGACAAGTTTGGACACAAATCAGCTAACTCATATGACCGCTTCACATACGCCTCGATTTCAGACCCCACCATTGTCAGATGATAGTACTCATTCTCTAACTTCGCTATTTCGTCTCGAGGACAGTATTCTTCCCTCATCAGTTCTTTAAAATCATCCCACGTAGTGGCGTTCGCCGCCTCAATACCTAGCAGTTGGACCTGGGCATTCCACCAGGTCAAGGCACCATCCTGAAGCGTGCCTGCTGCAAACTTTACTCTATCCCCAACTGGGCAGTTACATATCGCAAACACTGACTCCGCCTTTTCGAACCAGCGTATAAGTCCTACAGCCCCTTCAGTGCCACTGAAGGTCTGTGGCTTGCAATCCATGAAAGTTTTAAAAGTGCAGACCGGTGGGTGAGGCTGGTTTTGTGGCGCCGGCTGACCTATTAACGAGAGAAAATAAACCAACAAGTAAGACTCAAGTTCACGATTCAAAGGAAGGAATGTCTGGTACATGTCATACCGGCCTGATAAGCTGCCAAGGCTGCAGCCACCTGGGCATTGAGTAATGCCTCTAGCTCAGCTTGAGTCATATGGATTTCGCCTTGTCCGCCACCGCGGCCTCCACCACGTCCACCGTGTCCACCACGACGACCTCCTCCACGTCCGTTCATGATTCTATAAGTATGGGAAGAAGTAACAAATTAACAGACCATTTCAAGCAGATGTCAAGTATTGCTATAGTATTCACAGTTTTCGAAGTTCTAATACAACACTGACTAACAACGCGGGATTCCTTTTTCACACTAGTCGAGATTTACTGGGACTCACATGCACCTCACGTTGTTATTATGTGTGCACCCATAATAATAACCTGATTTGCATGCTTATCTCAGTTCCTCCCTACTCATGTTAGAAGGTTTCCCCTAATTCATACAGTACGACCGTCGATATCACAACATAGCGCATGCAAACACAAGTAGAGTCCTACTCTTAAAACACGTAGTATAGACAGGTAGCATAGCAATTCATATCGTAACATCATATGTGCGTTCGAGTGTGATACCAATCATGGGTATATACTAACTATGCCCTACAATAGTAAACAAGAGACGAACCTTGCTGCCTGGAGCTGAGTGTCATGGTTCATGTCGTATCGGTATGTCGTATCAGTTCAGTTATAGTCTGGTTTTATAAAACATTTTTAAAACCAATTCACTATAACCAGTGGCTCTGATACCAAACTGTCACACCCCCAAAATTACCACTTAGGGAGTGTCCCTGCTAGGCGTGTGACGACTTGCAATGAGCCACCAATTACATTGAAACACAAGTTTGAAATAAAACTTCATTATTTAAAGATACTGAAATCCCAACATAAGTTATTCAAAAACCATAAGTTTAGCGGAAACGTTAATGTATCGTAATATAAATGTTATCCAATCAATCATAGTAAATAAATGTCTAATATTAAATCCATCAAGCAACCATGACCACTCGCGCCCTCCAGCCAGCAAGTTCCTGCTTTCAACGCACCTAAGGACCTGCGAGCATGTAACACACGTATCAGACAAAGCTGGCGAGTTCACAGTTTTAGAAAACGTTTGTTACCCGGTGTATGTAAAACAGTTTAATACCCAATGCAAGTAATATTGTTAATATCTCATTTCCAAACACGGACGGCTCACGGACTGCCCTTCCCACGTACTCCTATCTAGTACTGGGCCAGACTGGGTCATTAGTTCACCTCCGTCCTCTACAGGCACGGGGTGAGGGTGCCAAACCTAAGTAGCGCTACTAACTAATACCCGATGAGGGACTTACAAAAGATGATAGGTGAGAATATTAACCAATATACTCGTTTTTACCCAAAGACTCATTCCCCCGTGGAATACCCATTGACTGTCCCCAACCACTGGGACGCATGCTCGAATGTAGTGAACTCACCTGGGATTGCTCGGTAGAATTAATTATTCGTTTAACCACAGTGATTTACCAAGCCCTATGATATTCACATTTAACAGTCAGTTTGCATACAAGCACACCACATATTCTTTCACATTTAATCATCAACTATCTTTCGATTCACATTACACATCCTTCGATACATTGCTCATCTTTCGGTCTAACAATTATCACAATTATCACAATTATGTTTCGACACATCTTTCGATACACAGTTATCATCTTTCGATTCATGGTTATCTTTCGACACATCAGCTATGTTTCGGCATAGTTATCTTTCGACACATCAGCTATGTTTCGACATAGTTATCTTTCGACACACAGATTATGTTTCGGTCAACACAACTATCTTTCGGTCAACACACTATCTTTCGGTCAACAGAAACAGAAACCCTAATCATACGATCAGCAATCACGTTTTGTGTTTTCACCAGGAATCAGTCTGTGAAAGTGTGTGAGTGAATGCATATAGGTGCTGTAACGTTCAAACAGATCATGATTACCGAACAACAATGATTAATAGCCTATCCGATTGACTAGAATGTAACCGATTAACCCTAGTCCGATTCCCCAACCCGAAACCATTCATCCATTAACCCTAATCGATTGAACCCTAGTTCTATGCATGAATTATCTATCAAACAATAACACCAATCAACATCATAACACAGAATCGTCAATCAATCACCTATCAGTTGAACCCTAGTTTTATGCATGAATTCTCCATCGAATAAGATCATGTAATCGAGAGTATCACATAGAAACAATATGCAAAGAATCATACTAACCGAATGATGGATGATGATACGATGTTGATGATCACAACAGGGAGTTTCCTGAGTTCTGCCGTCGCCCAAAAAGGTTTCTAGGGTTTGGGATGTTCGAATGATTCTGTGCAGTCATACTACGTAACTGCTGTTAATATAGGTAAGGTTTTGGGCCGGTGACTAGTTGGGCCGAAAGTTAAGGCCCCACATCGAAGGATCGATCGAAGGATCGATTATTGTCTCGAAGGATCCTTCCTAGGTCGAAGGATATGTTTCGTGATCCTTTGAAGGTTGAATGATCCTTCGAAGGTTAGACCTTTCGGTCGAAGGATCCCAACTTGAAAGATGCCCTAGTGTAAATCCATTATTCGAATACGTTACTCATAAACAAATACAAGTTTGCACATATACCCACTAACACAAAGATCTAGGATATGTAAATACAACACAGGAGTTGGAAAATAGGATAATACTAACCTCAAGAAGTCGGGTTGTCACATTTCTAGTGATCTGTAAGGCAGCCTCATTATCAACATAAATAGGAGTAGTTAGGAATTCAAAACCGTAGTCCCGCATATGTTGTTGGATCCATAGAACCTGGGAGCAGCAACTAGACGCAGCAATGTATTCTGCTTCACATGTAGACGTAGCCACACATGTCTGCTTCTTGCATTGCCAAGTGACTAGGCGATTGCCTAAGAACTGACATCCTGCTGTAGTTGATTTTCCATCTTTCTTGCAGCCGCCGAAATCAGAATCACTGAAAGCTTTGAGATCGAAGTTATCATCCTTAGGGTACCATAACCCAGTGTCAGGGTAACTCTTCAGATAACGAAAAATCCTTTTGACAGCAGCATAGTGAGAGACCTTCGGATTCGCTTGATACCTAGCGAGAAGACAAGTTGGATACATAATGTCGGGTCTTGATGCGGTGAGATACATTAAGGATCCAATCATAGCACGATAAAGTGAAGAATCCACATCATCCCCTTCTTCATCCGGAGTAATCCCGTGATTCTGCGGAAGAGGAGTAGAAATTGGCTTCGAATCTGACATCTGGAACCGGCTCAAGATGTCTCCGACGTACTTGGTTTGATGAATAAAAATTCCAGATTCGGACTGATTTACTTGCAAACCTAAGAAGAACGTCATTTCACCCATCGCACTCATCTCGAATCGATCTTGCATCACCTTTTCAAATTCCTTGCATAACTTATCATCGGTAGAACCAAAGATAATGTCATCGACATACACTTGTACCAACAGAAGATCTTCACCCTTTTCTTTGATGAAGAGGGTACAGTCGATCAAACCTCGTCGAAAACCAATGCTGAGCAGATAGGTAGACAACGTTTCATACCAAGCCCGAGGTGCTTGATGAAGACCATATAACGCCTTGTTAAGTAGTAAAACCCTGTCAGGATGTAATGGATCTTCAAACCCCGGTGGTTGCTCGACATATACTTCCTCTTCGACTACTCCGTGTAGAAAAGCACTTTTAACATCCATCTGGTACACCTTGAATTTCTTGAAGGATGCGTAGGCTAGAAAGATTCTAATAGCCTCCAGACGAGCAACAGGTGCATACACTTCATTGTAGTCAATACCTTCGATCTGACTGAAGCCTTGAACCACTAACCTTGCTTTGTTTCGGACAACAATCCCACGGTCGTCCTTTTTGCACTTAAACACCCAGCGAGTTCCGATCTTTTTGTAGTTGTCGGGCCTATCAACCAATTTCCATACGCCCAACTTCTCGAACTGCTGAAGTTCTTCTTGCATGGCTTCCACCCAGGAATCATCTTTCAATGCCTCCTTCCAAGATTTAGGCTCTTCTTGGCCAACATAGCAGGCGAAAGACCAATCATTTTGTTGTCCCGATTCTCGTATCTCAGCATACAAGCCAGCATTTTCATTATTTCTGATTTGATTTCTTGTCCTTACACCACTGAGAACATCACCTATAATATTCTGCTGAGGATGAATGTTATGAATTCGGGTTTCAGAAACTGGAGGAACTTCAACATTTGACCTCAAGTTATTGATATTTAAATTCCCGATATCATTCTGAAGCTGGTGAGTTGTAGAAGATGATGCATTTTCTTCTTGGATAATTGGCGCAGACACTGGATCCGTTGCTTCTGAAGTACCTTGAACCGGACGCAGTGCTTCACCATCATTTGCATCAACATACTCCTCATCTTCCGATGACAAATTGTAATCGACAGCATCATTAAACACCTCATTTGAAGCGAGATTGTTGACAGAAGAAGATGCTTGTGAGTCAACAATGATTGGACGAGCTAACTGAGAGCCAGTCGCATTCTCACTTTCAGACAACATTTGAGCAATTGCATTGTCATCATCAAATGTCGGCAGATTGAATGAGTCGAAAAGACCATCATAATCGAACATCCATGGATCTCCAGAAGGCTTCGGAGGATTAGAATATCTTTGAACTCTTACTTCACCCCATTCTTCAATCCCTTTGGTAGTCAGATTCCATACTCGCAGATTAGGAGTAGCATACCCAAGGAAGTAACCTTCGATAGCTTTGGCACCAAACTTCCCATCAGGTTCAATCATGGGACATGCTGCACCAAAAGGTTCTAGATATTCCAAGTCAGGAGTCTTCTTGTGTAGGAGTTCGAAGCACGTTTTGCCATGTCTTTTCACTGTGAGAACCCTGTTTAACGTGTAGCAGGCCGAGGCAACAGCTTCAGTCCAGAATCGAACTGGAAGCTGAGACTCAACCAACATGGTTCTTGCAGTCTCAATTAAGGTTCTGTTCTTTCTTTCAGCGACTCCATTTTGTTGTGGCGTGTACCGAGAGCTGTATTCATGAAGGATTCCTTTTGCAGTGCAAAACTCATCCATAACCCTGTTTTTGAACTCGGTACCGTTGTCGCTTCGAATTCGCCTCACCTTTAGATTATACAGATTTTCCAACAAGGTGATCAAATTCTTCAGAATTTCTGGAGTCTCGCTCTTGTGGACCATGAAGTCAACCCATGAAAATCTTGAATAGTCATCAGTAACTACCAAGCAGAAAACTTCTCCGTGCACACTCTTGTGTTTGACTGGGCCGAAAAGGTCCATGTGCAAACGCTCGAGTGGCATGTTGACAGTGTTAACCTTCTTCAATGGATGTGATTTCTTGGTTTGCTTCCCTTTCTGACACGGCACACAGACATCTTGAAGTTGAAAGTTCTTCACATTGACACCTCTCACCAAGTTGTTTTTGACAAGGTGATTCATTTTTCTGAGGTGAATATGACCCATTCGTCTGTGCCAAGAGATCGTCTCCTTTTCAGTGGCTTTTGAAATAAAGCAAGTAACTTGCTTGGACTGAGTTATTGCTTGGCTCATATCAAGGACATACAAATCATTAACTCTTGGTGCTGATAAGAGAATCCATTCAGCGGGAATCTTGAAACCTGGCTTCAGCACATAACAACCGGCATCATCAAAATGCACGGTGAACTTCTTGTCGCAGATTTGAGAAACACTCAGGAGATTGTGATCCAACTGTTGCACATAATTGATTTTGTCGAAACTCACAATTCCATTTGAGATCATTCCCTCGCCGGTGATATACCCTCCTTTGTCTCCAGCAAACGCAACATATCCTCCTCTTATACTTCGCACATCGAAAAGAAGACGATAGTCACCCGTCATGTGCCTGGAAGCCCCACTATCAACAATCCAAAGACTATTAATAGTTCCTCCTGGAGCCGCCTGCACATGCAATTAACACATCAGTTTGAGAGGGGGACCCAAGCCTTTGTGGACTTGGGTCGTCCTTGATCATCAAGGAAAGTGATCTCAATCACTTGATGATTAGGAAATAAAACCTCTGGTGCTCCCCCTGACTGAATTACCTGTTTTTGTTTCCAAGCTTGTTGTCCCTTACCAGTATTTGATTTAATTGTTTTTGCATTTACTGGTTTTACAGTTGTGGATTTAGCTTGTACAGGTTTTTCTTCTTTGACCTCTGATTTTAAGGCCTTCTCAATTACCTTTTGGTTCTTTTGTTTTAACTTCTTTTCCCTTTCTTTCAAGACACGTGGGTCTTGTTTCGGGGAAACCGGTTGTTTTTGGTAATTGGTTTCTTGGGGAGCACTTGTTTTTCCTTTCAATTTTTGCAAGTATGGGCAGTATCTTACAATGTGCCCAACTGTTCCACATTCAAAACACATTCTCCGCTCTACAAACCTCGGAGAAACGTGTTGATGACCAGACGAAGAACCAGACACTGAACTTTGTGATCTAGATGTGCTTGGACCTAAGTCACATCCATTGGTGTGTTGGGTATAATTGTTCTGATCATTTCGTTTTAAAATTCTAACTTGTTTTACAAAATCAATGTTAGATTTATTTTGAAATGTTTCTAGTTTGTCCGTACCCTTTGATCCAACAAAGTTCACTTTCTGTTCTCTTTTCTTAGCTGGAGCTCTTTTGTTTTGCACCCTTTGAACCTTAGGTTGCTCAACCTTAGATTGTTGAATTTTAGGTTGTGCAGCCTTAGGTTGAGGAGCCTTAGACTGCTCAACTTTAGGTTGTTGAACCCTTGGTTGTTCAGTCTTAGGCTGCTGAACCTTTGGTGCTTTAGCATTCTTGTTTTGAGCCCTCTTTTCTTGTACCTGGCCCTTACCCTTTCCAGAATTCACTTGTTGTTTTCGCTCAACTGGCAGTTTTTGGTTTCCGTATTGTTTTCTAATTAGCTCACACGGAATTGGTTCACATTGAGTGACCGTCACTTTGTTACCTTTGTTTCCCAAAAACTTATCAGTTCGTCCTTCAAAAATTTTCTCAATTAAATCTTGATTTACATTTTTGATTGGAAAATCTCTGTCAGAATAAATTTTGCTGTCTCCCTTGAGCGTATACAACAAGTTATTCTTTTCAATGCTAGGTACACTGGGCTTCATTGCCTTTGGTGTTTCAGCCTTACTCGGTTTCACTGGTGGATCACACAGGATGTGATTCTCAATTGGAATGTCTGGTGTAACCGAGTTAGACTGTGGTTTCTCATTTTCTTCAGATTCATCGTCCGAAGAATCAGCATCCTCAATAATCGGAGAACTCTGTTCCTTAACAGACGATGAATTTTTCACATTCTCAGATTCAGATTGCCCCGAGGATGATGTACCTGTTGTGAACCCGAGGCCTACTGCAAAGTCATCTAGACCGAGTGGCACAGTAGGTTCAAAACGGGGCATATCCTCGTCATTAGGCAACTTGGAGTAATTGTGATTCATCGGGGGAGGGCATGATTTGTAACCAATACATTTTGCATCCCCCTTTTTCCTTTGAACATCAATAATGTGATCCAAAACATAGCGGGAATTGGAATAGCTTTCCAATTTCTGCTTGATTGTTTCACATTCGCATCGAGCTGTAGCTAACTCTACCATTTGTTTTTCAATTGTGTCAATTAAGTTATTATTAGCATGTTGTTTTCTCAAAACAGCCTTTTGAAGTTCAGAAACATCATGTTTTAATGACGCAATTGTTGCTTTAAACTCTTTTTCATTTCTTGTTAAACACAAGTTAGCCTCAGTTGCTTTAGACAGATCAACAATCAATTCTTGATTGTGTTTGTGTGTGATTTCAAACAGACTTTCCTTTTCTGCATATTCTAGACATTTAGCACATTCAACAACAGCAGGAATAGAGTCAGGTTTAGAATCACATACCTGAGAGGTTTGTCCTTCAACATGAGCCATAAAGGCTGTATGAAAAGAAAAAGATCCATCTTCAGAGAAAAATTGAGAAAGCTTCTCGGAAGTTCCAGCAGCTTTCTGGCAAAGAATAGATCTTCTCTTGCATAATGCTTCAGCATCAGCCAATAACTCATCAACCTCCAAGTCTAAAGCCTCACTTGATAAATCACCAGCATCAAGTGATTCCCCATCCATACTTCCACTATAACCCGAGCTATCTTCATCTTCTGAAGATTCACCAGCAGACACGGGTTCTACAACCTTTTCAACCACCTTGGCGTAACATGCTGTTCCACCATTTCCTCCTTCACCAAGCTGAAGATTCCAGTTGCAAATCTCATCAGCTTGAACAACTAATCCTCTGTGGGGATTAGAGTTTGTGGTTCCAGGTGTATTTCCTCCCACGGGAACTATTTGTCTGTCAGAATTGTTCTGTTGTTGCTGAGGCTGTCTTTGATTCCTGAAAGGATTCTGATTGCCTTGCTTGGGTGGCTTCTGACATTCCCGCTTGAAATGACCCTTTTCACCACAGTTGAAGCAGGTGACAGCATTCTTATCAAAACCATACTTGGTGTTGTTGTTGCTTTCCAAGTTGGTTCTCCCCGTTCTCTCCATAAACTCTTTAGCTCTACGGATAGCACTAGCAAGAGCCCACTTTATATCCATCATCTCAAACTCTTCTTTATCAACCTGTTGATAATCTTCATTGGTTAGGTTGATGTTTCCAATCTGACCTGCAACCAAACCACAATATGCGCTAACCAAGGTGTTCAACATCTCCATATGCTCCTTGGCTATCTCGACACTGACTTTTGAAAAGTTTGAAGTGTCCAATCTGACAGTGTTCGGATTGGAAGTAGCTTGAAAGCTTGAAGAACTTCCATAAAATCCTTGCTGTTGTGGTTGTTGCTGTTGAGCTCTGTTTGGATCCAAGAAAGGCGGTGGTGTGAATTGTTGAGCTGTCTGTTGTTGTTGTTGTTGTTGAGAAGAAGAATCTGGTCTTGAATACATCATCGTGTATGCTGAAGGATCAAATTGATTTGCTGTTGAAGGTCCGGTGTTGGAGATGAACGCTGTTTGAAGCTTAGCATGCTGAGAAGCTGGCTTTTCTCCAGTAATACCACCTGCAATCCCAAAATACATCTCTGGATTCTGAGGAGTGATTGTTCTTTTCGCCTTGAGCTTTTCTTCCACATCTTTGTTTTCCAATTTCTGTATTAGCTCATAAACGGTGATTGTGTCCAGAACACCGTTTTCCTTTAGGATCTCAAGATAACTGCTCCACTTTGCTGGTAAGCCATCAGCAAATCTCTTCACCATTTCTTGTGGAGTGGCAGTGACTCTGAAGGCAAACATTTCACTCAACAGATGATGAAATCTTGTAGATAATTCTGCCAAACCCTCGTTCTCCATACACGTGAAACCTTCAAACTCTTTCTTCAGCAGCTCTTGCTTGATCTTCCTCGATTGAGCATTTCCTTCACACCGTAACGTGAGCATATCCCACAAGCTTTTAGTAGTTGTACAGTAAACGAACTGGTGGTATATGTCTCTGTGAAGAGCTTGCGTGAGAATCATGAATGCTTTCTTTTCCAACTCAAATTTCTTCTTATCATCATCAGACATTGTGCTGTAAGTTTCTGGATTCGATCCTGCAACTTCCAACTCGTTTTCAAATGGAGTAAAGAAACACATCCATAAATCTTGACCTTGCCCCTGAACATAAGTTCTCAGCCTTTCTTTCCACCATCCCCAATCATTGATGTGATTAAGCTTTGGCGGTTTCGTGCTTGTACCAGTTTCACTGTCGTTCTGCATCATTGCTTGAATGTTGCTGCTTTGATTTGTGACCAAAGCCCATTGATTTGCAGTTATCATTGCAGCTTGAGTTGGGGCAATAGCTTGCATCCATGCAGTTTTGTTGAACTCTGGCGCAGATTGCGTGGTTGATGATTGCGTAGATGATGACTGTGGAGTCAAAGTTGTTGTAGTCCACGCAGATGGATCCCATTGACCATTTGTTCCCATTTTATAATTAATATATTAGGTGAAAATTAATTTAAAAAAAATTGATTTTCACAAACTATGTTAAAAATTGAAGGATAACAAACTGTCGAAGGATCTTGGATCGAAAGACCTGAAAATCACAAGTTGTTAAGTTTAAACAGATAAGACTCGAAGGATGCTCGAAAGATGACACTTGTTCGAAGGATCAACAGTGTTCGAAGGATCACTGTTGAGTTTCGAACAATCACTTCGAAAGATTCTCCTACACGAAGGATCCTTATCTTTCGAAGGGAAACAGTAACTCGAAGGATGTATCTTTCGAAAAGATTCCTTGACTCGAAAGACAACACACTGACTTCGAAAGATGTTCGAAGGATGGTTATCTGTCGAATCTCCTTGATCGAAGGATGATCTTTCGAGTTCGAAAGGTATCTTTCGAACACGTCTGACACACAGACAGAAAGGACGACTGGTTGGTGAAAAGGTGATGTGGTTGGTGAACCAACTTTCGGCAGAAGGGATGTTTCTGCACCAACTTTTCACCAAGTCAGATTTGACTTTCAAAAAAATGCCCAAAAAGGAAGATTCTTATCCACAACCAAGCAACCGGAGTTAAGCCGGAAATTTGGCCGGAAAATAGCAAACCTTTTCAAACAAGATTTTCAGTTACCCAAACCTTCCCGTAACACACCCGGTTAGTTTAGAACACGTTTTTATGGTTAAAAATGCAAGAAACACACTAAAAACGGGTGCTAAACCAAGAAAGTTTTTGTCCAAACACAACCAAAGTCTTGCACAAACCCGGTTTTAACAAGGAAAAGAGCCACGGCTCTAATACCACTTGTAGGTCCCTCTGAGGTTGAGGTTAAACCTATTCCTTGTTATGTTTAACACTCTAGCAAGTGCGGAATCCAAGCTAGAGTGCAAACCGATAGTTTAGATGAAAGCAAAGATTACAAAGAGAAAGAGTAGACAAGCAATATATCAAAGTTTTCTCTTGTATTTCAGTGGACACGGTTACAGCCCTTGACCAAACTGAAATGCTCTCTTACAAGACCTTGGGTTCACTCACAAATGCTCTCAATATGAACTTGAACAACTTTCAAAGAACTTACTGCCAAGTGAAACCCACATGGGATATATATACCCATATCAGACAACATGCACGAAGGATAAGGCATTCTGGTCGAAGGATCATCTATCGACCAGAATATCCATCGAAAGATATCGAAGGATCCATATGTACCTCGAAGGATGATATATCCTTCGAGGTCCATAAGTATCCCACGAAGGATGTCTTTCGAGGTCATCGAAGGATACAATCCATCCTTCGATGACATCCTTCGAAGCATACATAATAAACACAAAGGTGTTGACTGTTTGGCCAAGTCAAACCAGGAGGATGGTTGACTTGGTCAAACATACATCTCAACACTTAAACAATACACCAAAAGACGTAAACACGACAAACAAAAGACATCGTTTTATACATTACAAAATACAGACAAAGTACAGACACAAGTGCACCAACAACCCTTGGGTGTGCAATTGGAATAATTTGATTGGCTCGTTTAAACAGTCTTGTTTTACTTTAAGCCTTTGGGGGGTTAATGACCATGTCCCGGATATCCTTGGCATTATCTTACGAGATGGCCACGACCAGAGCACGGGGTGTGGGCGTACACCCGTCGTGTATAACTCTTAAATGTGGTGTGTCTGTTAATCTTTAACCCGGACAAGATCCCGGGCTACTGAACGCACGAGTAACATGTAATTCGTTCACAAGTTTATATTGCATAATTAACCCAAGTTATAAAAATATTTATGCCATGTGCATTTAAATCAATTTTCAATCATTTTCAAAATGAGTCAGTTAATTTGTATTTACCAGTGTAAACTGACGTATTTTCCCAAAAGGTTAAGTGCAGGTACTACACGTACTAGGCTGGCTGTTTCCTAGAGCGTCCACAATAGTCTCGCAAGCTCGGACGACAATAAAACTGTTGAACAATTATCTTATTTTATTTGATCCGCCTGTGGATCCGTTTCAACTACTCGTGATATTTAATATTACATTTTATTTAAAGTTGAAATGAATCTATTTCTGCTTCCGCTGTGCATTATTATATTGTGTTGTTTGTCTATGATGATGCCAACTACGTCACCATACCCCACACCGGGCCCACCGGTGACACGTGGAAATCGGGGTGTGACATTATTCAACCCAAACATCCCCACACTTGCTTAACACTATGGTTGTAAAGGTAAGTTAAACACATTATTATTTCCCCACACTTGTTTCAAATGCAAGTCTATCCGAGTATGGTAATTGTTTAAAAACAAACTAAACTAGCCTATACTAAAGTAACTATTTACACTACCAAACCTGAGCCTCTTTATGCTTCTTCCTCATCCAGTGGGCGTAGCCCACCTTATCTAATTCGAGATTTTTGATGCCGTTTCCTTCCAAGTATGGTTTGAGCCGGTGCCCGTTCACCATTTGCTTTGTGTTGGTGTGAACATCTTCAATCTCTACATCGCCGAACTTTCCCACTCTTGTGATCATGTATGGACCCATCCATTTACTCTTCAATTTTCCCGCGAACAACTTCAATCATGAATTGTACAACCACACCTTTTGACACACTTTAAAGGTTCGTTTTCTTAACTTTGCATCATGAACCTTTTTCAGTTTGTCTTTGTACGCGGAAGCACATTCGCACGCTTCATCCTGAATCTCCTCAATTGAAGCTTCCGAATCTTTCCCGCTTCGTTATAGTCCGCATTAACCGTCTTGATTGCCCATAATGCCCGGTGAGCCAACTCCATCGGTAAATGACACCCTTTCCCATATACCATCTGATAAGGAGTTGTACCAATCAGCGTTTTGTAGGTCATTTGGTATGCCCATAATGCGTCGTCTAACTTGCTCGACCAATCCTTCCTATCCACCCACACCGTTTTCATCAAAATCTCCTTTATTTGCCTATTGGACACTTCAACTTGTCCACTAGTTTGCGGGTGGTATGGAGTAGCGATTCGATGGTTCACGTTGTATCGCTTCCACAGCTTCCCAATGTTAAAATTCTTGAAATGCGAACCACCATCACTAATCATAACCCTCGGTATCCCAAAACAAGCAAAGATGTTGGATTGTACAAACTTACACACCACCGACTATCGAGTGATCATTGGTCCTTGTCGCTATAGCTTCAATCCACTTTGACACGTAATCCACCCGAGCAAGATGTATAAAAACCCATTCGAGCTTGGGAAGGGACCAATAAAGTCTATGCCCACACATCAAACACTTCAACCACCAAAATAGGTTGTAAAGGCATTTCGTCCCTTTTTGAGATACTTCCCACTCTTTGACAATTCAAGCAATTCCGGGCATACTCACAAGCATCCTTGAAAATTGCAGGCCAATAAAACCCACATGTAAGAACCCGATAACCCGTCTTGTGGCCACTAAAATGACCCCCACATGCCAATGAGTGAGCATGGGTCAAAATTTCTAACACCTCCGTGTCGGGAACACACCTTCGAATTACTTTATCAGGCCTAATTTTGAAAAGGTCCGGTTCATCCCATATGTATTGCTTGACTTGGACCATTAATTGTTTCTTTAGTTTCTTGGTCCAATGGCTTGGAATTACACTCGTGGCTAAGTAATTAATGTAATGAGCATACCATGGTGCAGTCGAAATAGACAAAAGTTGCCCATCGGGTAACCGTTCATTGATCTCGCTTGTATCATCGATTCCTTCTAATGGAATTCAGGATAAATGATCCGCCAAGACATTTTCAGATCCTTTCTTATCCCGAATCTTCAAATCAAACTCTTGCAATAAAATCACCCAACGAATCAAACGCGGTTTTCATCCTTCTTCTCCATCAAGTAACGAACCACACTATGGTCCAAGTACACAATCACTTTGCTTCCCCATATGTACGACCGAAATTTGTCCAAGGCATACACCACCGCTAACAATTCCTTTTTGGTTGTGGTGTAATTCTGTTGCGCCTCGGACAACGTCTTGCTTGCATAGTAAATTGCCACCGGCTTTTTATCGACTCTTTGACCCAAAACCGCCAATTGTCGTGTCACTAGCATCACACATGATCTCAAACGGCTTTGACCAATCCGGTGGTTGCAAGATGGGAGCTTTCACCAATTGTTCCTTCAAAACATTGAAAGCTTGCAAACATTCATTATTAAAATCAAAAGGGGCATCTTTCAATAACAAATTACATAAAGGTTTGGCAATCACACTAAAACCAAATCTTTGGTAAAATCCGGCGTGTCCCAAAAATGATCTTACACCCTTAACATTCTTTGGTGAAGGCAAAGATGAAATTACCCGAATTTTTGCTTTATCTACTTCCATCCCCCTATCAGAAATTACATGACCTAACACAATACCCTCTTGTACCATGAAGTGACTTTTTTCCCAACTTAGCACCAAATTTGTCTCGACGCACCTTTTTAGAACTTTTTCTAACTCATCGAGACAAGACTCAAAATTTGGGCCAAAAATGGAAAATTCGTCCATGAATACTTCGAGTGATTCCCCGACCATGTCTGAAAAAACCTCATCATACATCGTTGAAAAGCGGCTGGGGCATTACATAATCCAAATGGCATTCCCCGAAAAGCAAATGTGTCATACGGACATGTGAATGTGGTTTTGTGTTGGTCGTCTGGGTGGATTGAAATTTGGTTATATCTCGAATACCCATCCAAAAAACAATAATATTTTTGACCCGGAAGTTTTTCAATAATTTGGTCAATGAAGGGTAACGGGAAATGGTCCTTAGAGGTAGCGGAGTTTAATTTACGATAATCTATGCATACTCACCACCCGGTGACTGGACGGCTAGCGATTTGCTCGCCTTGTTCATCTTTTACTACCTGGATGCCGGCTTTTTTCGGCACTACCTGTGTTGGACTATCCCATGCACTGTCCAATAAGGGATAAATGATCCCCGCATCCAACCACTTGATTACCTCTTTTTAACAACCTCCCTTAGCTTAGGATTCAATCTCCTTTGTGTTTCTCGGGTCGGCTTTGCATCTTCGTTTGTAATAATCTTATGCATGACAATGAATGGACTAATACCTTTCAAGTCGGCTATCTTCCATCCTATAGCTGCCTTATGAGCCTTCAACACCCTCAACAAACCCTCTTCTTGAGCCAAATCCAAATTAGAGGCAATGATCACCGGTAAAGTGTCATTGTCCCCCAAAAATGAATATTTTAGGTGGCTTGGCATCTTTTTCAATTCCACTTGTGGTGGACACTCCAACGAGGGCTTCATACCCGAATCAATCTCCACTGGTAAGCTTTCAATTTGGTGGGTCCATGGTGGTCGCCCTTCTTTTACCGCTAGAGCCACTTGCTCTTTCTCTTCCATTCTCAACACACACACTGATGTCTGTCGTTATGGACATGCAAAAACCGAAATAAACTAGTAGCTAGAGTAAGTCGGATATCGAACCAGAGGAGGATTGTGGAAAGTGTTATAATATTAAGTATTGATTAACTAAGACGAAAGAAACAAAACTCAGTTGTGGATTTGATTGATTATCTAAAAATTACGAACTAAAAGTGAGATTTAAATCAATAGAAAGAACAATGGTTCCTCCAAATTTCAGGTTTTATAGCTAGATTCAATTATGTATTTAATCGAAACACTCACATAGACATAAGTGTTTAAACCTAATTCATCAATTGTGATAACCAACGACTAAGTACTCCGGTCAATACATAACGGGAGGTTATCGAATGATTATCAATTACAATTTACAAACCCTAACCCCATGTCAAATATATCCCAATTACTAGAACTCTCGGGAACTGAATGCTTAGAAATTAAGGTTTAAATAAATGCAATTGTTTACAATCAATAAATCAAATCAAAGGTGAAAAGCATCAAATGCTTAGATCACCAAATCAAAACGATTGTAGTAAACACATAAAATTATCTAACTTACAAAACCCTCCATCCGGAGGAAACCATAGAAGGACTAGCCGCTCATGTGGAAGATTGATCGTCAAAGGCTCGAATCACGGTTGAAACCTTGTGAGGTAGCTGCCTCCTTCTCTACCGTCGAAGATAATGATAATTTTCTATCTCCCCCAATCAATCTTCACGTGTGTGTGTGTGAATATGGCTTCCAAATCGTGGGCCCCCAAAAACCCAATATGGCTGCCAACATGTCCTCTCAAAAGTCCATTCCCCTTCACGTGAATATGACCCTATATGTACGCTGCCAAAAGTCAAGCCCAATGATGTTGTTCTTGTTATCGGCCCAATCCAAATTCTGCACCCAAAGAAGTCCAACTCGCAGCCCCAACGTCACGAGATGATGATGATGTTTCCTATTGTTGTTGTGTATTGTTGTTGAGAAGTCAAAGTCCACGTGATGTTCAGCCGTCAATATGATGATGACTTTATGTGATGATAATTATTGTTTTAAAAATAATTGTCCACTCACAAAAATCTACTACTAATTCTTCATGTATGCGTGTGATGTATTTGTGTATGGATATCCGGATCGATGATGTGATGATGATTTGATTTATAAACAAAACCCAAAGTCAGGTCCACCAAGTCAGCCGTCGGTCTTGTTATATTTTCGATGATGTGTCCCCTCAATTAAATAAATAATTCCTTTTCATGTTATCCATCCAAAGAATCTGCCCATCACGTGAATCAAAGCTGCCATACATATTCAACCATAGCCTACGGTTAAAACCGTAGGTTACGTTTCTTATTTTCTGTTTCTTTTTAATCCTTGGCCGTAGAATCGTAGGTTAAGGTTGCGAGACGTAAGCTACGCTGCACTGTTGCTGGAACTTATACACTCACTTATTTCAACTTTCAATTAATTACTTCCACGTCTCTATACTTTGTTCTTTTGCATTCCTAGCACATTTGAGTTATCTCTTCGACCCGAACATCTACCGAATGATATCTTTCGCGTTGTTTATCATCCCCGGTAATTCCACTTTATCAACACGTGCTCTAACTTCACCGAATTACGCCGATTAACCTGCAAAACCACATACTTTCGTAGTGCACATATTCCAAACGTATAATCACGTAAACGGCAATAAATCACACAAAATATGCACGTTAACACTCGGATTTCACAACCTCCATCACATCCCCACACTTAACATTGATTGTCCTCAAGCAACCATTACAAACATTACTCACCTTATTAACAAATCACCACTAAATCCCTTACCGAATCAACAATCTAAGGTCCTAAGTCATACCCGTCCCATAGACTGACACAATCAAGGTTGACAATCTGACAGTTAGATAATATATCTTTAAAACACTTTAAGACTTGCCTAACTAAAACTAACATGCTTATGATAGTACACACATGCCACACGCCCCTCACAATAATCACTCTTCTCGGTTTAATCAAGACTAGCGTGTAATGTGCTAGTATATATTTCACTCATAACCAACTATGCTACCTTGCAATCATAAGCTTGTATAGCAATCACACCTCCACTGTATCAAGTAACGTAACACATATCAAATATACTTTTGGGTTTTGGGTTAAAGGTAAAGGTAAGGAATTATTTTTGGCTTTTAATGTTTATATGACGAACACAAACGAAGATACCAAACTATAACAACTTATTCACAATACTACTAACACTTTGGGTTATTTTCAACCCATTTATTTAACATGAACATAACAATGATTTTTGCTTTTTCTTTTTCTTTCTTTTCTTTTTTTTCTCTTTTTCTTTTTTTTATTTATTTTATTCTTTTTTTTCTTCAACAAACATCTAACACATACTTGTCATTCATGGTTGGTAATTAAACGGGTCAAACAAGGTGTATCAAACGAAAGGTGAAAGGCTCAACATGGTTAACTAAGGTGGGTGGATAAACAATCAACAAATAACACAATGGAAGGGATCCTAATGCCTTTATCATTTATGTGCATACGCTAAACCACAGTCTCGGCACGTATCAAACTACACAAGTTCTAACACAAAGCAACATATGGCCTACTCTCAGCAAATGAACATTTATTGCAACTTCATCTAACAACTAGTAGGCTCAAGTATCTCACCGAACAAAAGGAAATTGGGTTGCCGACACGTAGCATGTGTAATCCCTAAAGCATGTTACCCCTAGTTAGGCATCTCTTCTCAACTATTTTCTAAAACTTGTCAGAAATACTCTCATGAAACTTAAAGGGACAACCATGACTAGGGAGCTAAGTTAGCTTAATATCAGTAGGAACCCTTTAGCAATTGAAAATGTTGGTTTTCATGTAGTTCAAGCATACTTGAGAAACAAAAATTTTCAAAATTTTTCAATTTTTAGCAAATTCTCAACCCTTCAAGCATTTAAGATCATCAATCCTACCAACCCTCTCTCGAGTTACCGCATCCCCACACTTGGGATACATTGTCCCCAATGTATGGTGGAATTTATAATCTAAACTCGAGAGATACCACCTAACAAACCATGAATGGCTAACAACTAATTGACTCGACACGACACATAACACCATTCCCAACACAAAAAATTCACACCACCAAGTACACAAAAACAAATAAAACACAGGATAGATAAACACATGCACCTGATCAGAAAACAAGTGAGTGTCTATGGCGGTGTAACTGTTGCGATCTAACCGGAACATACGCCCCTCATGGATTCTTTGAGATCTCACTGGGGATGTTGCCAAACATCCCCACACTTGATTCATTGCATCCGTGGAGATGGAACGTAGAAACCTGTCAAAACACAAACACACCAAAACGAAACCAAAATAAAGTACAAACTCTACATCCTCGGGCTGCCTCCCAAGAGCGCTAAGTTTAAAGGTCTTCAGCCAGACCGTACCTGATTTCCGCTACGGTGGTCTTAGTGCACACTTACCCAAAACATTTCCAACAAATGCCCGGAAATTTACATGCCATCTCCAAAAATTTGTCAATATAATTGGCATGTTTAGAAAGCACATGCGGGTTTCACCAATCCACTTCACGAGATATACACCGATGTCTTGTAGCTTCACCCTTTTCATCTTCTTCCTCGAACCATCTTCCCCACACTTGTTAATTGGAATGATTGATATGGGAAGAAGTTCAGTACACACATCCATCTCATCAGACTGCTCTGCTTCATCATTCTCACACACCATCTGATTCACTAGTGACTCTTCATCAGATAAAGGATTCATTGGTGTGGTATTATCCTCCACAACCTCCTCCTCCATGTGAGAATAATCTCTAATATCAACAGGTAATGGTGAGAGACGCTCTTCTATTTCTATCTTCATTTTTAACTTCTGACACTTGGAAATTAGGCAGCTGATTCGATCTTCATCGGAAAGCTTGGGTGTTGATAAATACTGCTCGAGTTTGGACAAACTCGCTTCCAACATAGCAAGATTTTCTCCTCCTCGGTCTGATAAATATAAACACCCCCGGGCTCAGAATATTCCTCAGGATGATACTGTCGGTATCCCTGATACGGTGTTGAGATGTACGCATCCATCATTTTTTTATTCCAATACTCTGGATTTTCCAAATATACCGCGCACACATCATCATAAACTGAAGTATGGTTACAACCGCAACAGAAACATCGTCCATCCGTCCTTGGCTCATAATAAGCATCCTCGTCCCGATCATATCCATCCGAGTAATAATCATCCTCCACCGTTGTATCAGAGTTATAGAAATATGGTGGAGGGGAAGGATTATCATAGCAAGGCATCGGTGGTTCTGCCAATTTCGCTCTTTCCCGTCTAAATCGGGCCTCGTGGCAACCGATACACGGGTGAAGTGGTTCCCTACACAAAATGCATCTAGAAGAGCCGCATAATATTGTAAGATCTTTCGTCCTGCACAAACACAAAAACACAAGCACCACGCATAAAGCTGAACAAAACAAAATAAAACAAAACTGACACAATTTTTGGATTTTTATTTTTTTATTTTTTTATTTTTTTACTAAAACTTAACACTAAACACTTTGCGCACGCCTCCCCGGCAGCGGCGCCATTTTGATGTCTGTCGTTATGGACATGCAAAAACCGAATAAACTAGTAGCTAGAGTAAGTCGGATATCGAACCAGAGGAGGATTGTGGAAAGTGTTATAATATTAAGTATTGATTAACTAAGACGAAAGAAACAAAACTCAGTTGTGGATTTGATTGATTATCTAAAAATTACGAACTAAAAGTGAGATTTAAATCAATAGAAAGAACAATGGTTCCTCCAGATTTCAGGTTTTATAGCTAGATTCAATTATGTGTTTAATCGAAACACTCACATAGACATAAGTGTTTAAACCTAATTCATCAATTGTGATAACCAACGACTAAGTACTTCGGTCAATACATAACGGGAGGTTATCGAATGATTATCAATTACAATTTACAAACCCTAACCCCATGTCAAATATATCCCAATTACTAGAACTCTCGGGAACTGAATGCTTAGAAATTAAGGTTTAAATAAATGCAATTGTTTACAATCAATAAATCAAATCAAAGGTGAAAAGCATCGAATGCTTAGATCACCAAATCAAAACGATTGTAGTAAACACATAAAATTATCTAACTTACAAAACCCTCCATCCGGAGGAAACCATAGAAGGACTAGCCGCTCATGTGGAAGATTGATCGTCAAAGGCTCGAATCACGGTTGAAACCCTGTGAGGTAGCTGCCTCCTTCTCTGCCGTCGAAGATAATGATAATTTTCTATCTCCCCCCCAATCAATCTTCACGTGTGTGTGTGAATATGGCTTCCAAATCGTGGGCCCCCAAAAACCCAATATGGCTGCCAACATGTCCTCTCAAAAGTCCATTCCCCTTCACGTGAATATGACCCTATATGTATGCTGCCAAAAGTCAAGCCCAATGATGTTGTTCTTGTTATCGGCCCAATCCAAATTCTGCACCCAAAGAAGTCCAACTCGCAGCCCCAACGTCACGAGATGATGATGATGTTTCCTGTTGTTGTTGTGTATTGTTGTTGAGAAGTCAAAGTCCACGTGATGTTCAGCCGTCAATATGATGATGACTTTATGTGATGATAATTATTGTTTTAAAAATAATCGTCCACTCACAAAAATCTACTACTAATTCTTCATGTATGCGTGTGATGTATTTGTGTATGGATATCCGGATCGATGATGTGATGATGATTTGATTTATAAACAAAACCCAAAGTCAGGTCCACCAAGTCAGCCGTCGGTCTTGTTATATTTTCGATGATGTGTCCCCTCAATTAAATAAATAATTCCTTTTCATGTTATCCATCCAAAGAATCTGCCCATCACGTGAATCAAAGCTGCCATACATATTCAACCGTAGCCTACGGTTAAAACCGTAGATTACGTTTCTTATTTTCTGTTTCTTTTTAATCCTTGGTCGTAGAATCGAAGGTTACGGTTGCGAGACGTAAGCTACGCTGCACTGTTGTTGGAACTTATACACTCACTTATTTCAACTTTCAATTAATTACTTCCACGTCTCTATACTTTGTTCTTTTGCATTCCTCGCACATTTGAGTTATCTCTTCGACCCGAACATCTACCGAATGATATCTTTCGCGTTGTTTATCATCCCCGGTAATTCCACTTTATCAACACGTTCTCTAACTTCACCGAATTACGCCGATTAACCTGCAAAACCACATACTTTCGTAGTGCACATATTCCAAACGTATAATCACGTAAACGGCAATAAATCACACAAAATATGCACGTTAACACTCGGATTTCACAACCTCCATCACACACACTTGTACTTGTAAAGAAAAATCACAAATACATGGTTCCAACACATCTTCCTCGTACTCATGCGGGTCGCTCCTTCAATTATATCTGCCATAAAACACTCATCAACCAAACCCGGTGTTGGGTTGGTTTTATACTCTTTCCCACTTCTCAAAACACTCACTTATTTTATATTAATATTATTATTACGAGATGAACTATGAGAAGGGTTTACCTTAGTGTCGTTTGGTAATTGACCTTTACCCTTTTTCAAATCCGCCACTTCGGGTGCGAGTTGACCCATTTGGGTGGTCAAAGATTGAATTGCTTTATCCCGGATCTCGTCCTTTTGAATCCGAGCATCATCCATTTGGTTCCTCTTTTGCATCTCCATTTGCATCGCTTTCAACATTTCCATTACTTCATTTCCACCCGAAGAATTTTGACCCGAAGACCCACCATGCTCTTGACCCATTTGATATTGTCTTTGGAACCCTTGGTTATTCTCACCTCGATACGCACCTTGATTATTAAATGGTTGGCGTGGAACAAAGTTTTCTTGGTTTCTCTTAAAGTTCGGGTTAGCTTGATTTGACGGGTTCCCATATCTAAAATTCGGATGGTTTCGTAACCCAGGGTGGTTTGTGTTTGAGTTCATGTTGTAATTTCTACCACCTCCACCTTGACCTTGAATTGCATTTACTTCTTCATATTGCCCTCCACCTCCTTGGAAATTTTCAGCTGCATGCCCCAATTCATTGCAAATGGCACAAACATCATAAATTTGGTTTGTAGTCTGCACATTCGCATCCTCCGCCACATGCACTTGAGTTCTAGTAACGGCCGGTCTTGCTCTCCTCGATGATTTAGCCTTCCACTTTGATGTGAATGCCATTTGTTCCAAGAATGCCCAATCGTCTTGCTCGTAGTTAGTACCGAATGTACCATTTGTGATAGACATTAGATCACGAGCATCTTCGGAACTTAAAACTTCATGAAATGCGTTCAACAATTCCCATAACTCGATCCCATGGTGAGGACAATTTTTAAGCATCAAGTTGAACCGTTCGAAAGCTTCATGAAACATTTCGCCTTATTGTTGTTGGAAGCTTCTCAAACTTCTTCTAGCATCATTGGTCTTTTGGGCCGTAAAAATTCCTCTAAAAAATATTTGTTGCATCTCCGCCCATGTATAAATTGATGTCGACGGTAATGTGTAAATCCATTTCTTCGCTCTATCCTCTAACGAAAGCTGAAATAGCAACAATTTGACCTCATCCGAAGAAAACCCTTTCCCACAGAGAGTATTACATATCGAATCATATGCTTCCAAATGAAAATAAGGTTCCTTCATTGCTAGAACCTTATACTTTGGTAAACTTTGGAGGGAATTCGTTCTAACCTCAAATGTCCTCCCTTGGTTGTTTTGAGGAATAACTATCGGTGACGGATTATTGGTAATCACCACCGGCCTAAAATGCGCTTCTATATCCCTCACGGCCTCTCGGTTATGTCTTCGTGGCATGCCCAATCGAACTCTTGGACGTGGTGGACCCATTGGTCTTTGAACTTGTGGTCTTTGAGGCGCGAATTGTTGAGGCGGTGGTTGAAACATTTGCCCCACATGTTGTTGTTGCGGAATTTGTCTTTGAATTGGTGGACCTTGTGGTGGCAATTATTGAGGAACAATTTGTTGTATCACTTGCTGTTGTTGAGGTCTACAAAAACCTTGCACCCCTTGAGCTTGTACATAAGTATACTCCCTTTGATCTCCATCACCCCCATACATGTACCCTTCGTCTTCATAAGCCCCAAATTCTTCATCATACCCATCTCTTCTCGCTCCCGAAGTTTTTAAAAATTGTGATGTTTGATATTGTACCCCTGGTTGTAAAGGTGGTTGAAATGAAGGGGTAGCATGGACTATGGATGGACCTGTTTGAAATGGATGTGGTGGTGGTATTTGTTGTGATGAAGATGATTGTCCGGATGATGGGAAGAAGGATGAAAATGGTGGAATGGTTGATGAAGGATTGTAGCTAAATGAGTGGTCGGTTTGGGTACTTGTGGGTAATGTGGTGTTAGTTGGTTTAATCTCAGGTGTTAATGTAGAAATGGTAGAATTTGGTGGAGGTGTGGATGGTGTTGGTTGACCTGTAGTGGGTGGTGGTGGATCCATTGTACTGATTGGTGTGACTGGTGTTGTAGGTGTTATAGGTGAACCACTGATTTTATTTTCTCGTAGTAAAACGCTGTTTCTTCGCAAAGTTCGCTCAATTTCTGGATCAAAAGCTAATGGTGATAGTTTGTGAGAGCCTCTAGTATGCATGCACCTATAAATACCTGCACACTAAACACAACCAGCGTAAACCAGAAAAAAATAACAAACTAAAACTATCAAAAGATAACACACGTTGCGCACTACTCCCCAGCAATGGCACCAAAATTTGACGTGAGGTTGAAGTCTCACTCAAATTTAATCCAAATACTACTTATAGTTAGCGGTAAGTGGGTATCGAACACATGGAGTTTGTGGAATTTATGTTATCTAAACAAGTCCTCATCGCTCCATCTTGTTTCCGCCAGGTACGAGCTCCCTTCTAAACACTTTAACATCACTTGTTTACGCCCGTTTGTACCTTCAAAGCCAAACATACCGTAATTATCCCATTCCAATAATTAAACTAATTAAGTGTGAAATGTTAGTCTGTTTATAGCACTTAAGGTTTGTCCTACGGACCACTCGTCAGCAAGTATCATCAATTATCAAGGTGAGATTCATAGTCCTTATTTTTACTATTTATTCATTTTGGGATGGAACATGTATTGTTATTAATCATTCTTTTTATCAACTACAATTCAAACTTTTACAAGTTATTTCATAATCATACACTTTATTTTCAAACAAGTCTACATGGTGACACATTTATTCTTACATAATCATGAACTTTTTCAAGTCTACTGCAGTACGATTATAGGCATACAGGATTCACAAACCCACCCAACGTCATTGGGGTAATTGAAACTCTAATCATTCGTTATATCATGAGGTTTGATTGTGTCCATATCATGTGTTTCTTTTATATTGTGTACTTATGATATATATATATATATATATATATATATATGTAGGGTGGGGTTCTAGAGTGAACAAGGGGTAAGTTGTGAACAAAGTGAACAGATCTTGTCCATTGATTTGATAGATCTTGACATTTAATATTAATTACAATTTAGTTATTGTTTATTATAATATAATTGGTATAATTAATTTCTAGGGGTAGTATTGTAAAACTACACCATTCTTAATTATAGGAGCATGGAACCGTTTTTGAGAAAAGATTTGCAGAAATCTTTTCTTCCCGTAATCATTTCTATCTTTTAAAATCCAAACAAACTCTCCTTGAATATAGTGATTAGATTAAACCCAGAAGAATACACAACCCCATACGGTGAGTTAGAAGATGGCGACGGTGAAGGATTCTGGCGACGGTATGGAAGTAAAGATTAATGACTGTAAGTTCTTGTTCACTACATTGATTATTGATGTATCTCAGAGTTAATTTTGTTGATTTTAGAGAGTCGGGAAGTTAGGGTTTTTTCAATCGGAGGGTATGGACTGAATATGTAGTTCTGTTAGATGTTTAATCAAAGGATGATGGTATGATATTGTGTTTTGGTTGAGTTTTCAGTCGTTGTCATGAGCACCTTGTGCCGTCGGAATGTAATTTGGGAATCGGAGGTCCGACGGTGATAGGCGGTGCCGGAAATACGGTGATATGAAAAGATTTTGTAATAATCAATTCCAGTCAAAGTAGTACACTTGTGTATTGTATGTTCATTAGTTATAGTCATCTTGTTTAACACGTGAGTGAAAAATAATTAAATGCACAAGTGTATTTTCATGTTCTTAATGTGTACACCAGTTGTCTGTATGTACATCAGTGTATTGTATGTATTGTATGAGGGATATAGAAATGGATGAGTACATTAGAGTAATAGCTGTCAAATATGTACATCAGTGTATTGTATGAGGGATATAGATTAAAAACAGTATTCACTGAGAATATAAAGGAAAAAATGAATTTAAGGTAAAGGGGTATAGTATGGTATGTACATATGTGTATATAATAGCACTTTTTTTGTGTCCCTATGTTATTGTGGTCTAAGTTTCTTATTTTGAAACAGGTATCGAGAAGCAGGACGTTAAAATAGATGAGAAAGATTCCGGAACGCAAGGAGCAAAAAGGCGTGCTAAACAAAAAAGTTTAGCATGGAATAAGCAGCGCGGTGAAGTAATGGGTGAAGCCGTCGCATGGAATATTGCCCAAGGGTTTCAGGTCGAAAAAGTTTAGGATGTTGCCAGTTGTTTGAAGGAACTTGGAAGTGAAACTGAATTTCTTTTACGTTTGCACTGAAAAAGTTTAGGATGTTGTCAGTTGTTTGTGTATGGGCATGGTGTTTTTTTGTTTAATCCGTTGTTCGGAGATTGACCATGCGTATATACTTCATAAAAAATAATGTATGATCTAAACACAGCTGTATAATGATTAAGTACATATATGTAAGATATGTAAACCATTACTGTATATGTAGGCGTAATGAAAACTGATTTCTGGCACCTTAAGTTTTGGAGGTTGGTGTATGAATATACACACATTTACGTTATGGGGCTTGCAGATGTAGTTTGTACAGTTAGTTTGATGATAACTAGACATAAGGGTTGCTGGTGTACATGTGTGTAACAACTGTATACGAGTTAAGATCATATATGTAACATATGTAAAACACTAGTGTATTTTTGTGTAAGTACTTATATATAGTAACCTGTGTACACTGGTGTAATTCATTGGTTAAGTAACCGTATCCTTGGTTATAAAAGTACTGTTTATCTAAAACACTTATGTATCAAATGAAGTCTGTTGCTTTAAGTCCACATGGTATTTATTCGTAAAAATGCTGAAGTAATAGGAGTTGTTACAGATGTAGTTAGAAAAAGCATAAACAGTAGAAAATAATGTAAAACAATCACCAATGTAAGTGTTTAAAATCGTCCTAGTTAACGAAAAAGAAGCTTAAAAAGGTAGTTTCTTTGGATGAATATACTAATAATCGCTGGCATTGTCGTCCCTATCCGATTCGTCCGATTCTATCTCCATGTCTTCCTCATCTTCGTCTTCCTCATCGTCCTCGTCTGTAGATGAGTCATCCTTAGTTGGCTTCCCTTTTTTTAAAGGGCAATTCCTTTTATCGTGTTTTCTGTTTTCCACAATAATTACATTTCCTTCGTGGCTTCTTGACAACTTTTATTGCTTTTTCACATGGACCAATCGGTCTTTTGTGCTTCCCACAACCCTTGTTACGTATTTTCTTTGGTGCCGTGCACGAGATCTCGTCCGGTTCAGTGTGGGCAATAATTTTTGCAATTGCAGCTTCCATCGAACTAAATCTCGCATTGAAAAAGGGTTTGAAACCGGGCGTAACAAATGGCGTCCAATACCTACTGCAGTTAGGTGTTTCGTATACGTTGCTAGCAACTGACTCTGATCATTAATAGAACAAGCAAGTAAAAGTAACTAGAGTTGAGGAATTTACTTATACAAATTAGTGTATCATACAAAAAAATCTGGCAACAAAAAAAATTACATGCTTTCAGTAAGATATGAAGGAATGTCAAGAACATATGTGTACTTGCAACTGTTAGCTTAACATAGATTACTCAGTTAATCCAATACATGTGTGAAACAAGTCATTCTAAAATACTCAGGAAACGATCAGTACATATGTGTACATGCGACTGTTAACTTAATATAAAAAATACTCCGTTAATAAAATACATCTGTGAACAAGTCATTCTAAAAAAATTAGGAACGATGAGTACATATGTGTACATGCATCAGTTGTCTTAACCTTAAAAATTCATCTGTGAACAAGTCATTCTTAAAACTCAGTTAATCAAGTACATCTGTGAACAATTCAATCTAAAAAAAATCAGGAACGATCAAATACATCCGTTAATCAAAATACATCTGTGAACAAATACATCTAATCAAATTACCCATATCTCACCGATATCATATTTACTCCGTTAATAAAATACATCTGTGAACAATTCACCCTAAAAAAACTCAGGAACGATCATTACATATGAGTACATGCAACTGTTGTCTTAACCTTAAAAATTCATTTACTCCAGTAAATCTGTAAACAAGTCATCCTAAATCTCATTCATGAATGGTATAAAAACTGAATACACGTTAACAATCAAAACATAAATCAAACAAAAACAAATGAAAATCGTTGAATGCCATGAACCGGAAACTGGTCACAAAGATTACGTAGACTGTCGAACAAAACCAAATAAAAATACTAAACCTAGACGATTCATGTTTGTGTAAAAAACTGGATTCAAGTCCTCTTGTTGTATTGGGTCTTGACTATTAAAATTGCTACTATGAGCAGCCTCCATGATCAACGTCGTGATTTGATTATACGCAACGATTGATTTTGAAATTGTATGAATAAAATATGATAGAAATTGAATATACTCAAAGAAGATCTAATTAAATCTCCTAAGAAATAGGAATTGTAACTGCCAATGATTTATGGAAACTAATTTAACTTAAAAAAAATAAATTGTATATTTACAATCTTGCCCTCACTCTCAAGTAATAAAACGAATGGCTGAGATTGGTTCACAAGGTTCACAAATAGGGATGTTGTTCACTCATAATCCTATATATATATATATATAGGGTATGGTTCATGCGAGAACCACCCTTATTGCGAGAACCGCGAGAACCAATGTTAACACAAAATAAAATCTAAAAAAATCAAAAAAAACACTCAAAATTTTTTTTTTATATTTTTCCTAAAAAATTCGCTATATTTCGTTACCATAAAAAAAACGTTTTTTTTTCTATTAACAGTTATCCATGCACATATGCATATGTATCATTACTTTGACAAATTCGGTAATACGTTGTCACACCCCCAAAATCCACCTGCGGATAACACCCTGCTTCGGGGGCGTGACTGACCAGGATCCAGCCACCAATTATACCGAATACTTAAGTTGATAACAAAAGCAATACTTACTATTCATAGGCTTAGTAAATATTAAGTTCAGAGTTTAAAGTTTTAAGTTCAAAACAGTAATAAGTAGCGGAAGCATAAGTAAGGTAGTTTAAAACAAAGTTCATGATTCAAAATAAGGTAACACCCAACACAAGGGTGAGCAGACACTACACGTTCCCAAGCTGCAAGCTCCTTCGTCACTGGTTACCTGCAAAGCATGCAGTAAGGGGTCAACAATAATGCTGAGTGAGTTCACTAGTTGTCCAGTTTTAATTACCAAAAACTTTGTTTCACCGGTTAATTTATCCGTTTATACATGCCCTGGGGAGCTACCCCAAAAGTTAGCGACTAAACTGTTTTTCCAATACCGAACACTAGGTAACCGTTGCGTATCCGCAGGATGCCCCGATGTCAATGTTCTATCATCATTGACGGATTTCTGAGTACATTAGTTCACGACCGTCCCAAACCAGGGCACGGTGTGAGGCTGGTAAACACCTAAATAGCGCTATCAACTAATAACCCGCTCGCCTGAACCCGGCGACTAATCGGTATTTGTAGTAGGGACTTGAGTGATAGAGTTTCGTTTAGTGCCGTTAGTTGCAATCCGTATAAACAGTCATTAACCAAAAGGTTTCCCAATACCCGGGAAGGAAAAGTAAGTTTTGTTCCCAATAACTAGGGAAGGTATGTAAATGGTATCCCCTTTTACCAGGGGATATGGTTGTTAGTCTCGTGTCCCAAACCACCGGGACGCATGCTTTTAAGTTGTGAACTCACCTTGGGTTGCTCGGTAGGTTTAGGTTACTTGTCAATCACGTTGGTCACCACGTCCTAACATGGTTACCGGTATAGGTCAGGTTCGGTGTACAAGTAATCACGTAAGAACATATACAGGCACATAACATGCATACAAGTAATAGTCATGGGGTTATTGGGCCGGCCTAAACAATTAAGCAGTCAACAGTAACACATAACCCAGTCAACAGATAGCCCATAACTCATAATGGCCCAATAACCAAAGTGGACAGCCCAGTCGCAACCAGCTGGTCTCGAGTCGCAACCAGGTGGTTGCGGCTTGTCACGTTATGGTTGCGAGTCGCAACCGTCGTAGTCTCGAGTCGTAATCACGTGGTTTCGACTTGTCATGCTTGGTTGCGAGTCGCAACGGTGTGGTTTCGAGTCGGGATGCTGTGGTTGCGAGTCGTAATGTGTCACTTTCATACACACGTGATGATGCAGATATGACAGTCCACATTGTACATATAAAATCAGACCCAGATTAGGAAACTACCAATAAGGTTTCACTAACACTTTTTCCTAATCTGAATACTAGTAAAGATAGATCAAACTTTGCCACTTTTACATCTTCAAGTCATATTCAAACAAGTTCTTCTTATGTTCATAGTTTTCTAGGGTTTTCATGCCAACATAAACACATATTTATGAGCCGAAAATCACATATTTATGACAAGATCATGATGCTAAACAAGAAAACATACATTATATAGTCGAAATCTCATATTTAACAACATCATTTTGCAAGAACAATGAAGCATTCATTTTATAATCTTGAACATAGTTTTTGGTTGGCATAAACATTCCTAAACTACCATTTCTAACATGTTTCCACATATTGTCAAACTTTTACAAATCAACCTAAAAGTCATCCAAAACTACTAACCAAGCATTTCTTAGCTCATACATCATACATACATCTTAAACACAAGGGAAAACACTAACCGGTTATGAAAAGGGGGAGCCGAAAACAAAGAGAAGAGAATGAGAGAAGATGGAGTGTCCGAGTGATGATCTTGACCGAGTCCTTGTCCGAGATCCTTGCTTGAACCGAGAATTTGGAAGAGTTTGGATGTTGTTTTGGGGTTTTCTTAGTTGAGAGAAAATAAGGAGTGTATGTGTTGGTGTGTTGTGCAAAAATGAAGGAAATGAAGGAAAGTGGGGATTATATACCAAGTGTCAACAAGACTAAGGGGGTTTCGGGTTGGGCTTGGGGTTTCGACCCAAACCGGTTACGGCCCAAGGCCCACTCGCAACCACCCGGTTGCGAGTCATGGTCTCGACTCACATTCAAACATATATATATATATATAACACATACGACACATAAAATGCATAAAGGATCACGTTTTCATTTAATAACAAACATATATACGCAAAAATTACAACGTGTTCGTTCGGAAAAACCTCGAGTGTCACATTATCCCCAAGTTTTAAGAACTTTCGTCCCGAAAGTTGAAGCAGCCACTGCCAAGCTAGCGTGTTTTAACGGGGTGTCACATCATCCCCCCGTTAGTTTGGAATTTCGTCCCGAAATTCGGTTGTAGCTTCAGTGCTGGGGTTTTCGTTTGTGAATAACTGGGGATACTTGGACTTCATCTGGTCCTCCCGCTCCCAGGTAAACTCTGGGCCGCGCCGTGAGTTCCAACGAACTCGCACAAGGGGTATCTGGCTACGTTTGAGGGTTTTGATCTCTCGATCCATGATCTCAATCGGTTCCTCAGTAAAGTGTAGCTGCTCATCAATCGTCAGTTCCTTAAAAGGAATTACAAGTGTTTCATCCGACAAACACTTCTTCAGGTTAGATACGTGAAATACGTTGTGCACTGCACTCAGCTCTGCAGGCAGGTTCAATCTATAAGCAACCTTACCGATTTTCTCGGTAATTTCGAATGGTCCAACATACCGTGGATTCAGCTTGCCCCGTTTACCGAAACGGACCACACCCTTCCAGGGTGAGACTTTAAGTAGAACCCGGTCCCCGACCTGGAATTCTAACGGTTTCCTACGCTTATCAGCGTAGCTTTTCTGACGGTCACGAGCTGCCGCCATGCGTTGCCTGATCTGTGAAATCTTTTCTGTTGTGTCCACCACCAGTTCTGGGCCTGTGAGTTGACTATCACCGACTTCCGCCCAGCAGAGGGGTGATCGGCATTTACGACCGTACAATGCCTCAAAAGGTGCCGCCTGAATGCTAGTGTGGTAGCTGTTGTTGTAGGAGAATTCCACCAGCGGTAGATGTTTCTCCCAGTTCTTGCCAAAATCGATCACACATGCTCTAAGCATGTCTTCTAGGGTTTGGATGGTGCGTTCAGACTGCCCATCCGTTTGCGGGTGATAAGCGGTGCTCATGTCCAAACGTGAGCCAAAGGATTTTTGCATAGCTTGCCACAACTCGGAAGTAAAACGAGCGTCTCGGTCGGAAATAATAGAAGTTGGCACCCCGTGCCTGGAGACTACTTCCTTCAAATAGATTTCTGCTAAGGTAGAAAACTTGTCTGTTTCCTTAATGGCCAGAAAGTGTGCAGACTTAGTCAAACGATCTACTATCACCCAGATAGTATCATTCCCGCGTTGAGATCTAGGTAGCCCTGTAACAAAATCCATGGAAATCTGTTCCCATTTCCACTTCGGGATTTCCGGTTGCTGGAGTAGACCTGCTGGTTTCTGATACTCGATCTTGACTCTTGCGCAGGTCAAACATTTGCCAACGTAAGCTGCTATGTGGGCTTTCATGCCAGGCCACCAGTAAGTGGTCCTTAAGTCGTGGTACATCTTATCTGCACCAGGATGTACTGAATAACGGGACTTATGGGCTTCGTCCATCACAAGTTCTCGTAGATCTCCGTAAAGTGGGACCCAAATGCGCCCTGCCACATAGTAGGCGCCGTTCTCTTTCTGTTCTAGTTGCTGTCTCGATCCTCGCAGGGACTCAGCCCTGATGTTTTCCGGTTTCAGAGCTTCAACCTGAGCATTTCGAATCTGGGTAGGGAGACTAGACTGGATGGTAAGTTGTAATGCTCGCACGCGCTTTGGTATAGTGTCTTTTCGGCTGAGGGCGTCTGCCACAACATTGGCCTTGCCCGGATGGTACTTAATGGCGCATTCGTAGTCATTCAAGAGTTCGACCCATCTACGTTGTCGCATGTTTAATTCCTTCTGCTTGAAGATGTGCTCGAGACTCCTGTGATCGGTGTAAATGGTGCACTTGGTACCGTACAGGTAATGTCTCCATATCTTAAGCGCAAATATCACCGCTCCTAGTTCCAAGTCATGTGTTGTGTAGTTCCTTTCGTGTGTCTTGAGTTGTCGGGATGCATAGGCAATAACTTTCCCGCGTTGCATCAACACGCAACCGAGCCCATGAATAGATGCATCGCAATAAACTACGAAGTCGTCCGTTCCTTCAGGTAACGAGAGAATAGGAGCACTGCAGAGGTTATCCTTAAGCCTCTGAAAAGCAGATTCCTGTGCTTCATTCCACTTGTAGGTGACGCCTTTCTGAGTGAGCGTAGTGAGGGGTTGTGCAATCTTTGAGAATCCCTGAATGAATCTGCGGTAGTACCCTGCCAATCCCAAGAATTGGCGAACTTCAGTGGGAGTCTTAGGGGTAGGCCAATTCTTTATGGAGTCGATCTTTGCAGGGTCAACGTGAATTCCATCCTTGTTAACCACGTGCCCAAGGAAATGGACTTCTCGAAGCCAGAAGTCACATTTCGAGAATTTGGCGTACAGTTGCTCATTGCGAAGGAGTTCGAGGATAAGGCGTAGGTGCTGTTCATGCTCTTCCTGACTTTTCGAGTAGATCAAGATGTCGTCTATAAACACGATCACAAATTTGTCAAGGTAGGGTTTGCATACCCGGTTCATGAGATCCATGAACACTGCAGGGGCGTTGGTCATTCCGAAGGGCATAACGAGGAATTCATAATGACCATAACGAGTTCTGAATGCCGTCTTGGAAATATCTTCATTACGGACCCTTAACTGATGGTAGCCTGATCGCAGATCAATCTTAGAATAGTAGCTTGATCCTTGCAATTGATCGAATAGGTCGTCGATTCGCGGGAGAGGGTAACGATTCTTGATGGTAACCTTGTTCAACTCACGATAGTCTATGCACATTCGGAACGTGCCATCCTTCTTCTTAACAAAGAGTACCGGTGCTCCCCAGGGTGATGAACTAGGACGGATAAATCCTTTATCCAAAAGTTCTTGTAGTTGCGTCGAGAGTTCCTTCAATTCCGCGGGGGCTAGTCGATAAGGCGCACGAGCTATAGGTGCTGCTCCGGGAGCTAGCTCGATTTGGAATTCGACCTGACGATGGGGAGGGAGTCCAGGTAATTCCTCAGGAAATACCTCGGGATAGTCGCGCACTACTGGAAAGTCTTCAATCCTCTTCTCCTTTTCCTGCGTGTTGGTAACAAGTGCTAAGATAGCGGTGTGCCCTTTTCGTAAACACTTCTGGGCTTTCAAGAAAGAGATAACGCCGGAGATTTCTCCACCTTTGCCACCTTGTACAATGAGAGGTTTGCTAGAACGGCGAGGAATACGAACTGCTTTCTCTTGACAGAGGATCTCAGCGCGATGCTTGGATAACCAATCCATACCAATAACGACGTCGAAGCTTCCAAGAGTAACAGGGAAAAGGTCGATACTAAATGCCTGACCAGACAACTCTAGTTTGCAGCCTTTGATAACATGTGAGGCCTCGATGTTTCTACCATTAGCTAACTCGACGATATGAGGAGAACTTAGTAACGAAAGCGGACGCTTAAGCTTCTTACTAATACGTAGGGATACATAACTAGCATCGGCACCGGAATCAAATAACACAGAAACATAACGATCATCGAGTAGGAACTTACCCGTCACAACATTGGGGTCATTCCTTGCTTCACCAGCTCCAATCACGAATGCCCTTCCTCTAGCACCATTCCCAGCATTGTTGTTCTGATTGTTGTTCCCAGCTCCCTGATTATTGTTGCGATTCTGATTCAGTTCAGGGCAATCCCTCTTAAAGTGCCCCTCAGCTCCACACTTAAAACATGCCCGGTTGTTTCCCTGCTGCTGTTGCTGTTGGGGTTGTTGCTGATTCTGTCTAGCTGGGAACTGACTTCGACAATCCTTGGCGTCGTGCCCCATCTTGTGGCATCGCTGACACTGGCCCTTGTTACATGCCCCATTGTGGTGCTTGTTACACTTGTTGCACTTAGGGTAGCTTCCCCGGTAGCCACCCTGTTGCTGGGTGCCTTTGTTGTTTTCAGTTTTCCTTTGCTGTGCTGGGGCCTGAGTGGGGTTAGCGTCCTTGCTTTGACTTCCTTCCCACTTACGCTTGCCGTCACTAGAAGTTCCGACGGTAGCATTGATCCTTTTGGGCAACCTGCCCTCTTCCACGGCCTGATCAGTAAGTTTGTGAGCAAGTCGAACGATCGGCTGAATGGTATTGTGGTTGGCTGAAGTTACGTGGCTTCGAATCTCTGGAGCCAAACCTTTGATATACAGTTCGATCCTTCGGTACATTGGTCGAGACATGTTCGGGCAGAGAGCAGCATAGTCATTTGACAGCCTGGTGTATGTTTCAATTTCCGACCCAACCATCTTGAGTTCATAGTACTCGTTCTCAAGCTTGTGGATGTCATCCCGGTGACAGTATTCATCCTTAATCATATCCTTGAAATCCTCCCACGCAGTAGCATTAGCAGTTTCCAAACCAAACATCTGAATCTGCGCCTTCCACCAAGAAAGCGCGCTTCCTTCGAGCGTAGCAGTAGCAAACTTCACCCAGTTTGCAGGGGGACACTCGCAAACAGCAAAAACAGCTTCAATTTTCTCAATCCAATGCAGAAGACCTATGGCACCCTCAGTGCCGTTGAAAGGGAGAGGCTTGCAATCCATGAAAGTTTTGAAAGTACACACTGGTGGTTGCGCAGGTGCATGCTGACCTATAGGGTGAGAAGCGAAACGTATAGGTTTAGAGGCGAAAAGTCGATGTGGCGGTAGGATCTATACATCCTAAAACAACGAGCTTACCTATAGGGTGAGCTGCAAAAGCCGCAGCCACTGTGTTGAGCAGGTTAGTGAACTGAGCCTGCGTCATGTTAATGTTTCCTCTTCCGCGTCCACTCATTGTCTTCATAACCAGAAAACACAGTATGAGTGTGGTGTCGTAGTGTAGCGAGAATGAGATAGAAGAGAGAGGTGTATCTATCTAGTTTAGGCATACTAGCACGTATATCATAACAGGAAACATAAAGTAAGCAACAAGTAAACACTGGTCCGAGCTATGAGGTCAAAAGTGTCGAGCCTTGCACTTGGAGTGTAGTGTCGTTACGAGTCACGGGTTATAGTCTGGTTTTCTCCAAAAAAAAAAAAAAAGATTTTCCCCTTTTTAAAACCAAGTTCACTATAACCAATGGCTCTGATACCAATCTGTCACACCCCCAAAATCCACCTGCGGATAACACCCTGCTTCGGGGGCGTGACTGACCAGGATCCAGCCACCAATTATACCGAATACTTAAGTTGATAACAAAAGCAATACTTACTATTCATAGGCTTAGTAAATATTAAGTTCAGAGTTTAAAGTTTTAAGTTCAAAACAGTAATAAGTAGCGGAAGCATAAGTAAGGTAGTTTAAAACAAAGTTCATGATTCAAAATAAGGTAACACCCAACACAAGGGTGAGCAGACACTACACGTTCCCAAGCTGCAAGCTCCTTCGTCACTGGTTACCTGCAAAGCATGCAGTAAGGGGTCAACAATAATGCTGAGTGAGTTCACTAGTTGTCCAATTTTAATTACCAAAAACTTTGTTTCACCGGTTAATTTATCCGTTTATACATGCCCTGGGGAGCTACCCCAAAAGTTAGCGACTAAACTGTTTTTCCAATACCGAACACTAGGTAACCGTTGCGTATCCGCAGGATGCCCCGATGTCAATGTTCTATCATCATTGACGGATTTCTGAGTACATTAGTTCACGACCGTCCCAAACCAGGGCACGGTGTGAGGCTGGTAAACACCTAAATAGCGCTATCAACTAATAACCCGCTCGCCTGAACCCGGCGACTAATCGGTATTTGTAGTAGGGACTTGAGTGATAGAGTTTCGTTTAGTGCCGTTAGTTGCAATCCGTATAAACAGTCATTAACCAAAAGGTTTCCCAATACCCGGGAAGGAAAAGTAAGTTTTGTTCCCAATAACTAGGGAAGGTATGTAAATGGTATCCCCTTTTACCAGGGGATATGGTTGTTAGTCTCGTGTCCCAAACCACCGGGACGCATGCTTTTAAGTTGTGAACTCACCTTGGGTTGCTCGGTAGGTTTAGGTTACTTGTCAATCACGTTGGTCACCACGTCCTAACATGGTTACCGGTATAGGTCAGGTTCGGTGTACAAGTAATCACGTAAGAACATATACAGGCACATAACATGCATACAAGTAATAGTCATGGGGTTATTGGGCCGGCCTAAACAATTAAGCAGTCAACAGTAACACATAACCCAGTCAACAGATAGCCCATAACTCATAATGGCCCAATAACCAAAGTGGACAGCCCAGTCGCAACCAGCTGGTCTCGAGTCGCAACCAGGTGGTTGCGGCTTGTCACGTTATGGTTGCGAGTCGCAACCGTCGTAGTCTCGAGTCGTAATCACGTGGTTTCGACTTGTCATGCTTGGTTGCGAGTCGCAACGGTGTGGTTTCGAGTCGGGATGCTGTGGTTGCGAGTCGTAATGTGTCACTTTCATACACACGTGATGATGCAGATATGACAGTCCACATTGTACATATAAAATCAGACCCAGATTAGGAAACTACCAATAAGGTTTCACTAACACTTTTTCCTAATCTGAATACTAGTAAAGATAGATCAAACTTTGCCACTTTTACATCTTCAAGTCATATTCAAACAAGTTCTTCTTATGTTCATAGTTTTCTAGGGTTTTCATGCCAACATAAACACATATTTATGAGCCGAAAATCACATATTTATGACAAGATCATGATGCTAAACAAGAAAACATACATTATATAGTCGAAATCTCATATTTAACAACATCATTTTGCAAGAACAATGAAGCATTCATTTTATAATCTTGAACATAGTTTTTGGTTGGCATAAACATTCCTAAACTACCATTTCTAACATGTTTCCACATATTGTCAAACTTTTACAAATCAACCTAAAAGTCATCCAAAACTACTAACCAAGCATTTCTTAGCTCATACATCATACATACATCTTAAACACAAGGGAAAACACTAACCGGTTATGAAAAGGGGGAGCCGAAAACAAAGAGAAGAGAATGAGAGAAGATGGAGTGTCCGAGTGATGATCTTGACCGAGTCCTTGTCCGAGATCCTTGCTTGAACCGAGAATTTGGAAGAGTTTGGATGTTGTTTTGGGGTTTTCTTAGTTGAGAGAAAATAAGGAGTGTATGTGTTGGTGTGTTGTGCAAAAATGAAGGAAATGAAGGAAAGTGGGGATTATATACCAAGTGTCAACAAGACTAAGGGGGTTTCGGGTTGGGCTTGGGGTTTCGACCCAAACCGGTTACGGCCCAAGGCCCACTCGCAACCACCCGGTTGCGAGTCATGGTCTCGACTCACATTCAAACATATATATATATATATAACACATACGACACATAAAATGCATAAAGGATCACGTTTTCATTTAATAACAAACATATATACGCAAAAATTACAACGTGTTCGTTCGGAAAAACCTCGAGTGTCACATACGTTATCAGGAATAGACAATTGCACTTTAATTTACAATACCATTCATAATACACTACTTTTTACATTACCAATATTCAAAATGCACATGTGCATCATTATGTATAACCATGATATAACGTGTTTTGGTACAAAAAGTTTGTGATTTTGAATGGAAAAGTAGGCCCATATACATGTTTTTTGGTTAGTTTTATCTAGTGGTTGATGGTTTGGTTATAGTTGTCAATTTATTATGTAATATGTTGATTGGATGGTATAAATGGTGTTTACATACATGTAATAAAGTGAAAATATTGGTAATGGTATTGTATTATGGATGGTAGGAGGTAATGATATTGTATTATGGATGGTAGGAGGTAATGGTAGTGTATTATGGATGGTATGATAGATGAAAGGGAAAGTGTATTCAAAGTAGTGTACCAAAACACCTTATTTCATGTTGATACATATAGATGCACATGTGCATTTCTTATATTGGTAATGTAAAAAGTATTGTATTACACATGGTAGTGTAAATGAAAGTGCAATTGTCTAATAGTTGTAATGAATTACGGAATTTGTCAAAGAAATGACAAAAATGCACATGTGCATGTTTATGTATTATGGATGGAATGATGGATGAAAGAGAAATTAGTGTACCAAAACACCTTATTTGATGTTGATACATATAGATGCACATGTGCATTTCTAATATTGTTAACGTAAAAAGTAGTGTATTACACGTGGTAGTGTAAATGAAAGTGCAATTGTCTAATATTTGTAATGAACTACGGAATTTGTCAAAGAAAAGATACAAATGCACATGTGCATGGATAACTGTGACTCGGAATTTTTTTTTTTTTTTTTGAAATATTTTTTATTTTTTTATTGTAAACTAAATATAGCGAATTTCACAAAAAAAATAGTAAAAAATAAAAATAAAAAAAATTTTGGGTGTTTTTTATATTTTTTTAGGTATTACTGTTTGTGCTCACACTGGTTCTTGTGGTTCTCGCAATAAAGGATGGTAATAATGGAAATTACGTTGTATATTATTTTTGTCAAACTAATTCTTGTATAATGTATAAACACTCATGAATATGCACCCTAATTCAAACCGAGCTACACATCGACACTCTATTTTCTTTGGAATGTTATTTCATAAGTGTTTTTATTAATTACCATGCTTGTATACACTTAAATTACCCAAACACGTGGCTAATAATGAGTTTATAGCATAAAATAACACACAAAACAACTTTAAGGGCTAAAATGATTCTTTTTGAAGTTCTAAGGGTCCTTGTGGTCTGCAGGGGTGCCTCTAGCAGCATGCGAATAACTTGCTTTTTTTTAATGTTCCATCCTTCTAACTCCCAACCAACGCATTTAATACCTCAACCACTAATCATACTTATAAATATCAACCCCTAACACCTCCTAAACACTTTCACCACTCCAAAATATCTCTCAAACACTCTCAAATCTTCCATTTTTTCAACTTTGGGCAGAAAACTCAAGGGCTAATATAGTGAGTTTTGGCTTTCTTCTTGCTTCTTTCTTACTTGTTTTCTTCTTCCCCATACTTGAAACACCTTTAGCAATTATACCATGTGTTTACCAAGGTAAATAAGGATGGTAAACCACCATTTTTGAGGACCAATCTGGGATTTTTCTTAAACTTTATATTCATGTTTTCTTTACATTGTTTTTGGAAGTTCTTCATACCAAACCAAGTCACCAACAAGCTTCCATGTTGAAGGACTTATGTTAATGTTAGTTTCCAGAAAATTTGAGGTTTATATTCCTCCATTTTATATCTTCCTAGGCCTTTAAGTAACCTACAACAACTATGTGAGTGAAGCCAAACCAAGTCTCCAAATAAGCAATGTTAGAAGACTTGTGTTAAGGTACAAATGGTGATGTAGAGGACCTCAGTTCTACAACTAAAACTTCCACCATCCCTCACTTGGTTACTTGGCAAAATTCTTAGTTTACTTATGCATTTCCTTCCTTATAATCATGACTATCTGAATCATCAACTACGTTGGTGATTTCGTGCAATGGTGAAACTCTAGAGGTTTGTGGATTACCCTACCTCAAATGCTTGACTATATATAAATAATAACTTATACATATAGTACTTTCCCCAAAACTGAACCATAATATCAACCAATCCATAGTTGAATGTTATGTGTTAAAGTGGTAATATCCTAGTCTTAGATTCCTTATTTTGTACTTCAAATGGGTGTTTAACACTCAAGAAAAACACACACTAATAATAGTTTCCAAATAAGTGTCTAGGCGGGATATGTTTTATGTATTTTCATTCTCGTAAATTTCCGATTACTTTCTAATCTACAAATCCTTATACTCATACACATTTGCTTACCATTTTAGGGTGACTTTGGTCCATCCCCAAATCCGTTCGCTCGTATCTTATGGATTTTCTTCGAAAACCGTGAGTTCATACTAGACCTTTTTATGTTTTAAGCACTATTTGGGTTGCAACATTTATTCATACTAAACACACATACACACATATACATGCAAACTTATTCAAAAACTCAATCCTTAAACATGCTTATTTGTTATGCTAATTGTGGATACATGCTAGAATATTCTTATGCTTAGCTACTTGTCATTGACCTTGCAAGCCTCCCTTAATATATATAGCACTATAGGATTAGTACACCGCCTCGTTTTGGGGGGAGTTAAGTTATTCTCTATGGCCTTATTTACTTCGGTGATAAGGATATGCTGGTGTCAAACTTTGGATTTATTTTTAGCTTTCACATGCTAGTATGATACATAATTTAGTATGCTATAAGCATGCGGATTTGAGATTTATACTTGCCTATGCTATGTAACCAAACTAGTATGCTCACCGACATATTTATGTGTTGACAGATATTATATACATGTTGCAGTAAATGTTTGAGATACTATCACAAGAAACCACTTAGGGTGGACGCGAGTGGCATTTATGTAACACATGAATGAGTATAGCATGCATAAACAAGAATATAACAAGGATCATGTTTTTATTGGATAGAGTGATTATATAAACATGTTAAATCGTGAGTAGGTGATTTGTAATATAGTGTACATGTTGCACCCAAAGTGTGTAAAAAAGAAAATGGGCTCGAGTATACTCATGGTTTCCGTAGTAGTTTCCACGTACGTGAGTTGATGTATTGAGTGTTCATGCATATCGTCGGATTATCCTACAAAGATAAACGAGGTGTATGAATTCGACAGATTTTGGAATCGGAATGTAAATGTGAGATGCTTACTTAGTAGGAAAGTACATAAAACTTATCTTGACAAAACACCCAAATTTGGAGACCATGATTAAGTGTTTTTCATAGACACAAGTTCGCTTGTTGAAAGTTTAAACAAGGAGTTTAATATAAGATATTATAACCATAACCCTTGATATCTATCCATGAATTGGTTAGTGTTTAGGGTTCGATTATTATATATATATAGTTATTTCGTTAGTAGCCCATTGTTAGATAAGTCAAGTATTCATGCATGGGTGGGATGAATCCATTAACCCTAAGGTTCACCAATACACAAATCATCACAAGGATGATTTGGATGGTCATGAAACATAAGAATATAAATCTACAAGTTAGTAGATTGCTAAGTATCCAAATAAAAACAACTCGGACGTTTACATACCCAACATGGAAAATGTTGGAGACGAGGCAGGGTTAGCTTACTTTGATTCTTGGAAGCTACTTCGATAACTAATCATCTTTATCATCAAGTAACCAAGTGAAACTCAAACTAGACTTGGTGTAGTTTAGACACTTTGTTACTAGTAAGTGTAGTTGATGGCTTAGGTTAATTAGATTGGAGGTGTTTTCACCTCAATCTTTCTGAAATGAAGCCCCAACTCAAGTCCATCAACATGAAAGTTAGTTGAGAACAAGGTTGAGTTCATGTTTATAAGCAAAAGTTGAAATAGATAAAAGTTTTACAAAAACAGAATTTAAATCCAACTTTGGACCTCAAATATGGTCATGTTACAACTTAGTTTACCATGGTAAACTTGTGAAAACACTCCTAGAGGTTGTCCAAATAGATTGAAGGAAGAAAACAAGAAGAAAATATGAGAAAAAAGTGTTCAAAACTCATTGTTTGGAACCTTGATACAATCTGCCAACACTTGGAGATTTGGGAGTGATTTGAGAGAGTGTAAAGTGTTTAAGAGGTGGTATTTATAAGTGGGTATTAGGGTTTGGGGTTTAATGAGGTTAGTTGGGTGTTAGACTGGTTGGAAAGTGAAAATCGGACTTAATTCGCGAATTTAAAATATCTGGCTGAAAAACTTGCTTTGTCGCGCCACGCGATCAGGCACTAGTGCTTCCTCATGTGGCACGAAAAGCACTGTTTTCCAAAGTTCACAAAATGTTCATTTTACCCCCGCCCCCTGTAGTTGATTTTATTGGGTTTCAAGCTAGAAACCCATGATTAAGCATGTTTTTTGGGTATCTATGGTATATGCAAGTATGTGTAAGTATAAAACATATATGATCACACTCCGAAGCATATATAAACTTAAAGTATAGTTCGGCTTTGTATAAAAAGTGTGTATTTGGGATTGGTTACGTATTGTGTAAGTATGATCAAACAAGACTGATATAAAATACGTTTTCTAGTGATCAAAGTCTCGGAATTACAAGGATTGAATAGGATATAGAATACAATATGAATACAAGTTTCTAAAAATAAAAATGTGAATACAACTTTATAAATATGGAAAGTACAGGAATGTGAAGCATTACACGAAGAGTTTGTGGTCAGTGATTGAACTTAGTTGATTAGGATTACTTATGAGGTTTGCAATTTCAGCTGATTAGATGGTTGGTTGAAAAGGGACCAACAAATTGGTTCAGTTAAATTATAAAGCTTTATGACAATGGTTACGATTTTCAAACACTTGAATAATGGTTTTGAATGGAAATTCATAAGAAGCAATAGTAACAACAAAAATTATAGATTCTAACAATGATTGTAAATAAATTAAACCTAAGTTTCGGATTTTATATCATTAAGATTAATCTTACACAGCAGATTTGGGTGTTTACTTGAAAACACAATGATTTTTTTGTATTTCTTAATCAAAACCTAGTTGTAAACATCACTAAGCATCTATCGCATGTAAATCATGCAAGAATAACCTTCACTACACGAATAACAGACACTTGTATGTTTTGTAGACGAAGAATAATGAACAAAATTTAGATAAGATTGAAACTTAAAAGCAACTGTCAATGGTTTAAAGAAACCTAAACAATTCTTAATCAAATATTAAACAATAACAATGTATGTTTCAAACCCAATTGTGGAAAAACAAACCTTAACAATTACAATCCTACACACGCGAATAAGTTAAGAGGATTAACCACACATGATTCTTGATTTCATCTTCAAATCTTTGGTTTTTGGTTTAGGATCTTTAATCGTATGCTAGAAGTGCTTCAAGACTCTCTCCCTAAGCTCCCAAAAAGTCCCCAAATAGGTTATTTTCAAAATGGGGTGAAAGCCCCTTCTTTAATTGGTCAAATATGTTGTTTCCAGAAATCATCCGTAACTCGAAAATACAAGCAGCGGCGGCGACGCCTCCCCTCTTTGGCCAACGTGGCCTTGCGCTGGCAGACGCCGGAAATGGTCACCCAAGACGTTGGCCACTTTTAGGTTTTTTCCACATTTTCCTCGTTTTGCATCCCTGTTTCACCTAACATCATCTACAAATCTCCATTAATCTTCCAAAATGCGCCCTAAGCCTGTCAAGGCCTACAAAATACAAACCATCTCAAAGTAGTGCATTCTAGAAATCAATTTCACCAAAATATACAAAATTAAACCCATTAAGCTTTGGAAATTTACCAACTCATCAATTACTAGTCAAACAAATAGGACACACACAAAAAGAAAACTACGACTGAGCCAAAAATGGCTTAGTAACGGAGAAATCAATAGTACCAATCAACGGAAAGCAAATTGTCATAGAACTGAAACCGACCATGAAACTGCATTCAATACTAAGACCAAAACAAACACATACAAACTGATACTAACTAACAAATGTACTGATAAGGATGCCGAAAATAGATACAAACATGGGAAAAACCGATGCAAACACAAAATGATCCAAAAATAAATACTGAGATAGACACTGAAACACATATCGATAACAGATTTTGACAGACACATAACTTAAACATATAACACAAAACTTGAATCTATATCGGAAACTAATACTGACATTGAGACGAATACTAATTACTGACTCAAAACTGATATAACTAATACAGAACAGAATCAAATGATAAACATCATCAGAAATAGAACATACATACATAAACAAATGCCAAATCATAAAAAGAAAAATATACTAAAGTACACCACCGATGCATATCAACAAACTAAGTCGTGTAACACAGAAGCACCCAGAGCAAGAAACACACTGGTACACTGGTAGCTACTCTATGTACCAATGAGATGGTGAGAGTGACGTGCACCCATTATTTCATCTCCACTCAACAACCTCGAATGTGAAGCTAAGATCGATCTATATGCCTCTAGGAGACAAGTTGCTAAAAGATCTAGAGATGTCATGAATTTTTATTACAGACTATCATGATGAGTGGCATGCCATTGACAACTAAACAGCAAGTCATATATGCTCGGTGACAAGTACAAAAGCTAAGGCCACTTAAATAATTTGCAAGCAACGGAAAATAATACTAAGAGAAACAGGCGACCACAAATACAAGTCTGAGGTCAATTGCATATTATAACATACTAACAATCAAAACATATAATACTAACAGAAACAGAGCTAGCGGTCAATTTCCAAAAGACTAAAAATGTATCAAAGTTACATAATTAGGAATTTGTTTGACCAACGGTGAGAAAATCCGTACTACGAAGTAGCAAATAAAAATTTATACTATGATGGTAAGACCAAAGAATCCGTACTTTAGTTTAGCAAGCTAAAGCGAAAACCACAAATCAAATCGTCCTCAAAATTTATGCAAACCTAATTTCCGTGTTTTTATGATTAGTATTATTATAATTTATCTAATTTAAAAGTTCATTCTCAGAATTTTTCTCCGGTGACTCCGAACTAGACGTAGCCGTTATAATTTATAAAATACACTAATACATATGCAAAAACTGTAAAATAATTAATAAATTAAAATCATTTTAGTTAGAATCATTTTAACTGATAACTATTTGAGTAAATCATTTTCGAGGTATGGATTAGGAGAATACATTTAAATTAATTTTGGATTATTTTCCCATAAAAATAATATACATGCACATATAACCCACAATATACACACTCCCAAGACACTTGCATCACACGCATGCTTAACACACACATGATTCACCTGCATTACACACACGCATGCTTAACACACACATGTTTCACCTACATTACACACACGCATCATGCACATAAATTCATCACATTCATTCACACACACAATTCAAATTAAAACACACACATACACCATTAACAGGGTTGAAGATTCATTTGGGACCCTACACATTTTAGGAAGGGCCAAACTATCTGCACACCTTGGTTGGCTATCTACACACTTAGGGTTTACCTACGCTGTGTATAGGTCTATACGCAGCGTATAGGGTTAACCCTATACGCACCCTATACGCTGCGTATAGAGCTATACTCAGCGTCTATAAACCATGGATTTCAGAGCCTTATCAGCAATCATTACACAGAAAACAAGGGTTTATATACGCTGTGTATAGAGCTATACGCAGCGTATATAACCCATCAGATTTTTTTTTGCTATTTCGATGTATTTGTGGTATAAATTCTCACCCGGTTCCAACGTTACGGTACGAATAATAATATTATGAATTATAAAAATTAAAAATAATACAAATATTATGAATTACAAGACCTAAAAGGAACCTATACGAGACTTATACTATACACTATACGATACGATACGATACGATATAACACCCGTATAGGCCTATAGGTGTGGTTTAGGTCCCGTATTGACCTCGTATAAGCATATAAGTGTGATATCGTATCGTATAGGTGTGGTATAGGTCCCGTATTGACCTCGTATAAGCCTATAAGTGTGATATCGTATCGTATAGCGTAGTATAGGTCCCGTATTGACCTCGTACAAGCCTATAAGTGTGATATTGTATCGTATAAGTGTAGTATAGGTCATGTATAGGCCTATAGGTGTGGTTTAGGTCCCGTATAGGCCTATATGCATATACAAGACCTATAGGAAACCTATACGCGACTTATACTATACACTGTATGATACGATACGATACGATACGATACGATACTGTACAATAACACTCGTATAGGCGTATAGGTGTGGTTTAGGTCCCGTATAGGCCTATACGGGACCTATACGGGACCTAAACCACAATATAGGCCTATACAGGGCCTAAACCACACCTATAGGCCTATACGGGACATATACTACGCTATACGATACGATATCACACTTATAGGCTTGTACGAGGTCAATACGTGACCTGTACTACACCTATACGATACGATATCACACTTATAGGCTTATACTATAACAATCCTCAATGAAACCGATATCCTTGATAATTTTCCGACACCCTAAAAATATTTAAAATGTACCAATATGTCTTTAAATACACCCCGTATGTGAAAATCGAGGCCGATATATAACATAACATTGAAAATAAATAAAAAAACAAAGAAAATAGGGTTCAGGCGGGCCGCGTAAGGTCTCACTTAACCTTTACGCGGGCCGCGACAGCTTGATGAGCAGGCGAGCCCCGGTGCGGCCACGTGTCAGCATCGTGTCAAGCCTAGTGGTGATCCGGACAAGCTACGCGTTGACCTAGCTTTGACGGGGGCCGCATAAGGCCTTGCCTTGTTTTACGCGGGCCGCAAGAAACCCAATATCAGCTCCTATATAATGGGAGCTCGGGCCTTCAGTTTCCGTCGCTCAATTTCGAAAGCTCTCTCCCAATTCTAAATAGTAGAAGTTATAGTCGGGTATTATACCCCCTAAATAGCGAGGTTCTGCTACGATGTAAGTATTATAACCCCTGGAGACATATCAGATACTCTGCCCGATTGATCTAGGGTTCCGTAACGGCTGTCGTGGTTCTGCCCGACGTAGTCGTTGGAAAGCCGTCTCGGGGAGGGTATTACTAATGTTAAAATGGGTTATTATACTAACACACGTGCATTTATGTAATTTATAGATTATTCCTAGGAAATCCTTACTGAAAACCCTAAAACAGCAATGTGAGTAATCTCCTTTTTGTAAACTGTTTTTACAAAACCTTAACCTTTTTACAATGCAATTTAGCAGTGATTGAGTCTTTGTAATTCTACGATTACTGCCAGTATGTTGGGGCTTTGTATACAAAATGTGAGTAACGTTACCATTGGACGAAGAGCTAGCCAATGTGTAATATGACCCACCAGTCAGGATTGACAGTACTGAATGAGTAATTGGGTAGATATAAACATTGTAATCGCCCTCAATACTGTTTAAATTAAATTGATGTTTCTTGATTAAACTGGGATTCACTCACCAGTATTTCAAACGCGTTTCAGGTAACACAATGTGAAAGCCAATTAGAAGCCAGCTGGACAACACTGAAGGCTTGGAAAAGTGGCTATAAAAGTTGCCTAAATAAAAGAAAGCGTTTATTTCAATAAAATGGGATTTATCCCTATAAATCAGTTTGTAATGAAAACTTGGGTTTTACCCATATGTTTACTGTTATAAAAATGTGGTGGTTTACTCTGATAAAATATTTCCTAACTACGGTCCTGATGAAAATTTCCGCTGCCAAATTGGTTAATAACGCGATACCACCGAAACTGGCTCGCGGCCACCCGTTCCCGGGGATTAGGGATCGGGGGCTGTGACAGAAGGTGGTATCAGAGCTATGCCACCGATTCAGCCAAAGAAGTGTTCTTCTGACACCAAAATTCAAAAGTGTTAGGAAATAAATTACAGAAATACGTGCATAATTATATTTTCTTGTTATGTGTTATCTGACTATCTGTTAGTTTACAGTATGAGCGACCAAGGACCATCTTACGCGTATCGTCAATTGCCTGGTTCGCCTAGAAGCGAAGGCACCTCCTCTTCTCAGCCTGCCCTCTCGGGGTACTCTGCTGATACGAAAGAAGAAATCTTTGTGTTTGAGGCTCAGTCTGAAGAGCCATTTCCTCAGAAAAAGAGGGGATGGTTCAGTAGGGGAGCACATGAGCGTAGAAAGCGTATGAAAAAGTTGCAGGAACAGCGAGTGTTAGCCGCAGCTAAAAGAGAAACCGATGCCTATGCCCAGGATATGCTCAATAGGGGTATAGCCAATATCCATATTTTAGCAACCACTGCAGCTGACCCAAACCTGGAACAAATGCTATCACCCCAACCACAACCACCAATCCCTAATCAATCCATGGAAATAAAAAACCCTGAAAACCAAATAGAAATGCATGATTTCAACCCGGAGGAGATACCTAGGGTACCTACACCAAAACCCCTAGACCCAAACAATTACGACCCCTGGTGGGACGATGTTAGGGACTATGTGCAACGCTACCCGATACAGGAAAATGTGCCAATGCCTAACTTAGGAGCCTACCCAGGGTTAGATCCTCAAGATCCCTATTACGATAATGATGCATACATTAGGGAGATCTTAGAGAATCCCTACCCATACCAGGCCCCGTACTAGGAACCCGCACCCCAGATTCCAAACCCAGTCCTAGAACCTGCACCCCCAATGAGTGCAGAAAACGTACAAGAACTTAGGACTTTCGCTGAGGAAATTTTATAAAGTAGTGAACGAATGAGACAGGTGGGAGAGCGTCTCGTATGGAAATACGACGAGCGCAATATGGATTTTTGGATGAATCCATATCCGTGAATGTGATGGTGGGAACGATAGTAATAATAATATAATAATAATAATATAATAATAATATATGTGTGTATGTGTTAGAAAAAAAAAACTACGGATGCATACTACTAGTATTGTAGCTTTACATTTCAGTCGGTATTGTAATTTTAATTTCAGTACTAGTGTGTAATAGATGCATAATATATGAATAGAGTAAAAGTCGCAATGCTCGACGCTTTTGACCAAAAGTGCGTGTCATGTGATTGGCTATATTCAAATATTATTTGTGATATTAATATGTGGTAAATGTTTAAAATTTAGATGGACAACGAAGTGAATCAGGAAAACCAGAATGATAATATCTAGAACGACAACCACTCGAATAATGATAACCTGAATAACGAGAATCCGAAAACAACAATAACAATGGAAACCAAGTGGATAATAGTGCTATCCAACACATAGTGGCACAAGGAATTATAGATGCAATGCCATTTATTATCCAAACTGTTAAAGAAGCTGAAAATAAGAGTAAGCATAGCAATAAGCGACCAACTGAACCTGAAAACAGCGTGAACCATGGACCCTTACTTCAAGCGCCCATTCCCAAAAGAAGAAGAACCATGCTATATGGTTGTTCTTATAAAGAATTATGGTCCTGCAAACCAATAGAATTCTCGGGCAATGAAGGACCCATTGCAGCTTTATGCTGGATAGAAAAGACTGAGGCTGTTCTAAAAATAAGCAAATGTGCTGAAGAAGATAAGATAATGTTTGCTTCGAATTTGTTTAAGAACTCAGCTCTAGAATGGTGGAACACTATCTTCCAGTCAAGAGGAAGTGATAGGGTATATAACATGGAATGGGAGGAATTTAAAAATATGGTAGAAAGGAAATTCTGCCCCCCCCCCCAATGAAAAGGAACAGATAGCGAATAAGTTTCTGAACCTTAGGATAACAGGGGTAGATAGTAAGGGGTATACTACCACATTCTTTGAATATGCTAGAATAGTACCAACCCTTGCATCACCTGAACCGGTATTAATCTCCCGATATATCTGGGGATTAATCGGAGAGATTAGACATGTAGTCAAGGCAGCTAGACCCCAAACCATAGAAGAAGCTGTAGAACTAGCCAATACCTTGCCTGATGAACTGGTACGAACTAGAGAAGAAGACCAGAGGAGAAACCTATCCCAAAGGCTTACTCAAGAATTCCGTTCTGGGAATTCCAACCGTAGGAATGTAGGTTCTACCTCTGCACCATACTGTAGGATCTGCAAGAAGAAGTATTCTGGAAGATGCTCCACTTACTGCAATTTCTGCAAAATCCCAGGACATAAGGAAGAAACCTGCAAAAGGAAACCAACAAATGGATTATGCTTCAATTGTGGAGAAAAAGGTCACATCAAGCCAAACTGTCTGAAATTGGCTCCAGCTGCAAACAACAAGAACACTAAAAATGCTAGAGCATTTGTTCTAACTGCAGACGAAGCCAAGATGATCCCGGACGTCATAGCTGGTACGTTTTTAGTTAATGATATTTTTGCTAAAGTATTATTTGACTCTGGTGCAAACCAAAGTTTTATTAATACTTCGTTGTGCAAACTCCTAAATCAATCATTAACTAAACTACCACAAGAATGTCTAGTAGAGACCGCAAATGGAGAAACCCTTAGGATTTTTGAAATCATGCAGGGAGCAAGAATATAAATTTTTAATCAGAAGTTTATTGCAAACCTTTACCCAATGAATCTGGCTGGATTCGATAATGTGTTAGGAATGGATTGGTTAATAGCCAATAAAGCTAGTATTTTGTGTGATCAAAAGTCAATTCAAGTAAATTCACCAAAAGGTGAAAAGATCACAATTAAAGGAGATAAACCATCTAGATCCACTAAATTCATTTCTGTAATGAAAAGTGCAAGTGATATAAGAAAAGGATCTATAGTGTATTTGATTTCTATAATCACTAACACTAAAGGAAAAGAATTAAAGGAGATTCCCGTAGTGTCCCAGTTTTCAGATGTATTTCCAAAGGAATTGCCAGGACTACCGCCAGACAGGGAAGTTGAATTCAGAATCCATCTGCTACCAGGGACAGCACCGATTGCCAAAGCACCTTACCGTTTGGCACCCGCTGAAATGCAGGAACTAAAGAAACAGTTAGACGAATTGTTGGAGAAAGGATTCATACAGCCAAGCTCATCGCCATGGGGAGCACCGATATTGTTCGTCAAAAAGAAGGACGGATCAATGCGTATGTGCATTGACTACCGTGAATTGAACAAAGTCACGATTAAGAACCGGTATCCATTACCAAGAATCGATGATTTGTTCGATCAACTTCAAGGAGCTCGATTTTTCTCAAAAATCGAATTAAGATCAGGATATCATCAATTAAAGGTACAAGAAGAGGACATTCCTAAAACCGCATTTAGAACAAGGTATGGTCATTATGAATTTACTGTCATGCTATTTGGTTTAACCAATGCCCCAGCCGCATTTATGGACATGATGAACCGAATATGTAAGCCATATTTGGATAAATTCATAATTGTCTTCATAGATGATATTCTAATTTACTCTAAAAGTAAAGAGGAGCATGCAAAGCACTTGCACTTACTTTTAAGTCTGTTAAGAAGGGAAAAGCTTTACACTAAGTTTTCAAAGTGCGAGTTTTGGTTAGAGCAGGTACAATTTCTTGGACATTTAGTTAATCATGAAGGAATTGATGTGGATCCAACAAAGATCGAGGCGATTACCAAATGGAAAACCCCTGAGTCGCCAACCAAGGTTAGAAGTTTCTTAGGATTGGCCGGTTATTATAGAAGATTTATTCGGGATTTTTCTAGAATAGCCATTCCTTTAACTAAGCTAACCTGTAAATCTGTTAAGTTTGAATGGGGACCAAAACAAGAAGAAGCCTTTAGAATCCTTAAGCAGAGATTAACCCATGCACCCATACTAGCATTACCAGAAGGAACTGATGACTTTGTAGTCTTTTGTGACGCTTCTAAGTTAGGTAACGGATGTGTGTTGATGCAACGTCAAAATGTTATATCTTACGCCTCTAGACAGCTTAAGAACCATGAAGAGAATTATTCAACCCATGATTTGGAATTAGGAGCTATAATTTTTGCCCTTAAGATTTGGAGACATTATCTTTATGGTAGTAAGTTTACCGTATTCACAGATCATAAGAGTTTAAGATATGTTTTCGGGCAAAAAGAGTTGAATATGAGACAAAGACGTTGAATGGAATTACTTAGTGATTATGATTGTAATATTCAGTATCATGCAGGAAAAGCTAATGTAGTGGCGGATGCTTTAAGTCGAAAGTATCACGAAAAGCCAAAAAGGGTACGTTCTCTTAAATTAAATCCACAAATAGATTTAAACGATCAGATTAGAAAAGCACAAGAATCAGTAATCAAGAAAGATACTGAAAAATTAAAAGGAATGATTAAGGAGTTGGAACAAGGAACAGATGGAATTTGGAGATTCCATAAAAAGAGAATGTGGATACCTAAATTAGGAAATTTACGTCACTGTATATTAGAAGAAGCTCATAAATCTAAATATACGATGCATCCAGGAAGTGATAAGATGTACCAGGATTTAAGGAAAAATTTCTGGTGGATAGGAATGAAAAAAGATATAGCAGCTTATGTTTCTAAATGTTTAACTTACTCACAAGTTAAAGCTGAACATCAGAAACCCTCAGGTTTGTTACAACAGTTAGAAATGCCAGTTTGGGAATGAGAATTGATAACAATGGATTTTGTTACCAAATTACCTAAAACAAGAAAAGGTAATGATACAATCTGGGTGATTGTAGATAGGCTAACCAAGTCAGCTCATTTCCTACCAATGAAGGAAACTTTTAGTATGGAACAATTAGCCAAATTGTATGTAAATGAAATCGTTTCATTACATGGAATTCCTTTATCAATTGTTTCTGATAGGGATAGCCGTTTTACCTCTCATTTTTGGTCAAGTTTTCAAAAAGCAATGGGAACCAAGCTGAATCTAAGCACAGCTTACCATCCTCAAACGGACGGACAAAGTGAAAGGAAAATTCAAACAATGGAGGACATGCTTAGAGCTTGTGTAATTGATTTCGGAGGTAATTGGGATGATCACTTACCTTTAATAGAATTTTCTTATAATAACAGTTATCACACAAGTATCAATGCTGCACCATTCGAAGCACTTTATGGACGAAAGTGCAGAACCCCAGTCTGTTGGGCAGAAATTGGGGAAAAGCAACTATCTGGACCTGAGATAGTTCAGGAAACAACAGATAAGATCATTCAAGTCAATGAATGATGAAAGCAGCACGTGATCGATGGAAGAGCTACGCTGATAACAGACGTAAGTCGTTAGAATTCCAAGTAGGTGACAAGGTATTGTTAAAAGTCTCTCCTTGGAAAGGAGTGGTAAGATTCATCAAAAGAGGAAAGCTAAGTCCCAGGTATATTGAACCTTTTGAGATTATTAGAAGAATAGGACCTGTAGCCTATCAGCTACAACTGCCAGAGGAAATGGCAGGAATACATGATGTATTTCATATATCAAATCTTAAAAAGAGCCTAGCTGATGAATCACTCGTAGTGCCTCTTAAGGATATAGAGGTAAATGAACAACTTAAGTTTGTAGAAAGGCCTCTACAAATTGAAGATAGGAAAATCAAGAATCTTAAGCATAAAAGATTAGTTCTGTTCAAAGTGAAGTGGGACTCCAAAAGAGGACCTGAGTACACATGGGAGCTGGAATCAGAAATGCAAAGGAAATATCCACACTTGTTCCAGTAGACCTTGAGGACGAGCTCTAAAACAAGGTGGGGAGGATATAACAATCCTCAATGAAACCGACATCCTTGATAATTTTCCCAGACCCTAAAAATATTTAAAATGTCCCAATATGTCTTTAAATACACCTCGTATGTGAAAACCGAGCCCGAAATATAACATAACATTAAAAATAAATAAAAAACAAAGAAAATAGGGTTTAGGCGGGCCGCGTAAGGTCTCACTTAACCTTTACGCGGGCTGCGACAGCTTGATGAGCAGGCGAGCCCCGGTGCGGCCACGTGTCAGCATCGTGTCAAGCCTAGTGGTGATCCGAACAAGCTACGCGTTGACCTAGCTTTGACGCGGGCCGCGTAAGGCCTTGCCTTGTTTTACACGGGCCACGAGAAACCCAATATCAGCTCCTATATAATGGGAGCTCGGGCCTTCAGTTTCTGTCGCTCAATTTCGAAATCTCTCTCCCAATTCTGAATAGTAGAAGTTATAGTCGGGTATTATACCCCCTAAATAGCGAGGTTCTGCTACGATGTAAGTATTATAACCCCGATTGATCTAGGGTTCCGTAACGGTTGTCGTGGTTCTGCCAATGTAGTCATTGGAATGCCATCTCGGGGAGGGTATTACTAATGTTAAAATGGGTTATTATACTAACACACGTGCATTTGTGTAATTTATAGATTATTCCCAGGAAATCCTTACTGAAAACCCAAAAACAACAATGTGAGTAATCTCCTTTTTGTAAACTGTTTTTACAAAACCTTAACCTTTTTACAATGCAATTTAGTAGTGATTGAGTCTTTGTAATTCTACGATTACTGCCAGTATGTTGGGGTTTTGTATACAGAATGTGAGTAACGTTACCATTGGACGAAGAGTTAGCCAATGTGTAATATGACCCACCGGTCAGGATTGACAGTACTGAATGAGTAATTGGGTAGATGTAAACATTGTAATCGCCCTCAATACTGTTTAAATTAAATTGATGTTTCTTGATTAAACTGGGATTCACTCACAAGTATTTCCCACTGACAAATGTTTTTAAAACGCGTTTCAGGTAACACAATGTGAAAGCCAATTAGAAGACAGCTGCACAGCACTGAAGGCTTGGAAAAGTGGCTATAAAAGTTACCTAAATAAAAGAAAGCGTTTATTTCAATAAAATGGGATTTATCCCTATAAATCAGTTTGTAATGAAAACTTGGGTTTTACCCATATGTTTACTGTTATAAAAATGTGGTGGTTTACTCTGATAAAATATTTCCTAACTACGGTCCTGATGAAAATTTCCACTGCCAAAATGGTTAATAACGCGATACCACCGCAACTGGCTCGCGGCCGCCCGTTCCCAGGGATTAGGGATCGGGGGCTGTGACATATACGAGGTCAATACGTGACCTATAGTACGCTATACGATACGATATCACAGTTATAGGCTTATACGAGGTCAATACTTGACCTATACTACGCTATACGATACGATATCACACTTATAGGCTTATACGAGGTCAATACGTGACCTATAGTACACCTATACAATACGATATCACACTTATAGGCTTATACGAGGTCAATACGAGACCAAAACCACACATATACGATACGATATCACACTTATAGGCTTATACCAAGTCAATACGGGACCTAAACCACGCCTATAGGCCTATACGGGTGTTATATCGTATCGTATTGTATCGTATATTGTATAGTGTGAGTCTGGTATAGGTTCTCTGTAGGTCTTGTAATTCATAATATTTGTATTATTTTTTATTTTTATAATTCATAATATTTATATTATTTTTAATTTTTATAATTCATAATATTTGTATTATTTTTTATATTTATAATTTATATTTGTATTACCAATAATATTATTTTTTTATAAAAATTTTCTTTTTTTAAATAAACAAAGGAATACACAAAAAATATAAAAATGAAGCTTTATATATGCTGCGTATAGATCCCTACGCAGCGTATGAGACAAAAATGACACAGCTACCCTTGTACTTGGCTTCGTATAGCCTCAACACAAGGGTATAAAGGACATTTTCAGACCTTTATATACGCTGCGTATAAGTCTATACGCAACGTATATACACTATAAGGGTTAAAAAGATAATTTTACCACAAGTTTGGGGTTAAAAATAAAAAAACTACCCTTTATATACGTTGAGTATAGACCTATACGCAGCGTATATAAAGGTCAAAAAATGTCCTTTATACCCTTATGTTGAGGCTATACGAAGCCAAATACAAGGGTAGTCGTGTCATTTTTGGCTCATACGCTGCGTAGGGATCTATACGCAGCGTATATAAAGCTACATTTTTGTATTTTTTATGTATTCCTTTCTTTATTTATACAAAAAATAAAATTATTTGTCAAAAAAAATATTATTGGTAAATAATAAAAATATAAATTATATATATTAAAAATAATACAAATATTATGAATTATAAAAATTAAAAATAATACAAATATTATGAATTACAAGACCTACAGGGAACCTATGCGAGACTTATACTATACACTGTACGATACGATACGATACGATATAACACCCGTATAGGCCTATAGGTGTGGTTTAGGTCCCGTATTGACCTCGTATAAGCCTATAAGTGTGATATCGTATCGTATAGGTGTGGTATAGGTCCTGTATTGACCTCGTATAAGCCTATAAGTGTGATATCGTATCGTATAGCGTAGTATAGGTCCCCTATTGACGTATAAGACTATAAGTGTGATATCGTATCGTATAAGTGTAGTATAGGTCACATAAAGGCCTATAGGTGTGGTTTAGGTCCCGTATAGGCCTATAAGTGTGGTTTAGGTCCCGTATAGGCCTATATGCATATACAAGACCTATAGGAAACCTATACGAGACTTATACTATACACTATATGATACGATATGATACTATACTATACAATAACACCCATATAGGCGTATAGGTGTGGTTTAGGTCCCATATAGGCTTATACGGGACCTAAACCACACCTATACGCCTATACGGGGCCTAAACCACACCTATAGGCCTATACGGGACATATACTATGCTATACGATACGATATCACACTTATATGCTTGTACGAGGTCAATACGTGACCTATACTACACCTATACGATACGATATCATATTTATAGGCTTATACGAGGTCAATATGTGACCTATACTACGCTATACGATACGATATCACAGTTATAGGCTTATACAAGGTCAATACATGACCTATACTACACCTATACGATACGATATCACACTTATAGGCTTATACGAGGTCAATACGTGACCTAAACCACACCTATACGATACGATATCACACTTATAGGCTTATACGAAGCCAAATACAATGGTAGTTGTGTCATTTTTGGCTCATACGCTGCGTAGGGATCTATACGCAGCGTATATAAAGCTCCATTTTTGTATTTTTTTTGTGTATTCCTTTGTTTATTTATACAAAAAAGAAAATTGTTTATAAAAAACAATATTATTGGTAAATAATACAAATATAAATTATAAATATTAAAAATAATACAAATATTATGAATTATAAAAATTAAAAATTATACAAATATTATGTGAATTATATTTGTATTATTTTTAATTTTTATAATTCATAATATTTGTATTATTTTTAATATTTAATATTTATATTTGTATTATTTACCAATAATATTGTTTTTATTAAATAAAGGAATACACAAAAAAATACAACAAAAATGGAGCTTTATATACGCTGCGTGTAGATCCCTACGCAGCGTATGAGACAAAAATGACACGACTACCCTTGTATTTGGCTTCGTATAGCCTCAACACAAGGGTATAAAGGACATTTTCAGACCTTTATATACACTGCGTATAGGTCTCTACGCAGCGTATATAAACATTGTGAAAAGCTGATGCTTCAAACCTACCAAAATGACCCCAAATTTTCAGATGGTTTATATACGTTGCATAGAGACCTATACGCAGCAGCGTATATAAACTTTGTTTTCTGTGCAATGATTGGTTATCAGGCACTGAGATTTATGGTTTATATACCCAGCGTATAGGTCAATACGCAGCGTACAGGGTTAACCCTGTACACCCTGTACGCTGCGTATTGACCTATACGCTGCGTATATAAACCCTAGTTTTGCTAGGGTTTGGTGTGCAAATAGGCACATTAATGTATCAATAGGCACACCCTTTTGGAAACCCTTAACAGGCCCTCAAGAAAGCCCTTGCTCTTCCGTATTCTAGTCCAACACTCCAACACATATTTTATAGGTTTATTATCTTTTACAGTTTTGATTTTTTTAGTCCTTGATTGTAAATGAATGCAAAAATTTTGAATTATATTGAAAATTGAGATCCCGCATTCATATCTGTTGGACCCCTTAGAAAGTTTTGATAGTTAAAAGTTTCATCAACAAGAACTGCAAAAAATTTCTTCTTATTTATCTTTAAATTCAATTCAAAAGGTCTGAGGATTAATTAACAACTTATACATTTTTAATTGATTATTAGATTTTATACTTTTATTAATTTAAATTGTTCTCAAACATTAGTCATCTATAACCTATTGAAATTGACTTGATTTATTGTGAATTGCCGCATGTAATTTATGTTCTTCAACCGCAAACTGTTGAGATGTTTTTTTCGTCTATGAAGATCGTAAAGATATGCACGACCCTTTTCAAAAGATGAAATCACGTTGAGGACAATTGTAATATGTATTTTAATGACGTTTATTGTTTACAAGTTAAGTAAAGTTTATTTTTACATCAGTTTTTTTTTGTTGTCCCCTGACTAAAAATGTTAGATCTGTCATTGATCATATCTAGAATAGGATCCATGTAATTATGCATAAATAGCAACCAATTACCAATAAAAAAACCAAAATTTTCATTACAAAAATTTCCAGAACACACTTTGGTCCCCGATTCGTGCTTAGCACAATCGAGTTTTTATTAATGGATCTGAGACACCATACATGGGTTCGTTTATTTTATAGGCTTTCTTCTTTTCCTTACGGAATTAGACGATTTGAGCTTTTTTTCATACTCCAAGCACTTAAACTTGAAATACTCAAACTCTGAGTGCCATTATTGAAAGCAAAAAGATGCGCTTGTTCTCCAACTGCCAATACTGGATAAATTCTTGATGTAATGCAAGCCAATCCTTCTCCACCAAAACTTTCTACAATGGAGTGATCTATCTGCAAATCAAACAAAATGATAAAAACCTTCTTTAAATACACATATAATCATACCAATTACAAAAGATACATATTTATAAACTAGTAGAATAAAATACCAAGGTTCTCAAGGAAATCTTTGCGTGTCGAGGATCAAGTGCAAGAAAAGCTCCATGGCTTGTCAATCAGTGGTTTTGAAAACGACCTGTTTTAAGAAGAAACAACAAAGTAATTAGGCAATTTGCATGCTTATCACGAATTTATAAGTCTACAATTATAAATTTAGGAGTCGAGATGAGGTAAAAGTCAAGTATCACGTTAAAGTCTGCAATTACCAAGTTCACACGTAATAGAGCAGAACCTTCTCACACTCGTTAAGCCTCACTGGGACTTACATGCACCCACGTTATTATTATGTGTGCACCCATAATAATAAGGCAATTTGCATGCTTATCTCAGTGCCTCTTAACTTGCGCTAGAAGTTTCCCCCATGTTCAAATAACACAACAAAAGGTATCACAGGGTTACGATTCACAAAGGTCGAAGAGTAGTGCCACACTATCAAGTCACCATAGTATCTAGTGTGTCGTTTCATGCAAGTTGTGAGTGTGGGACTACTAAACAAGTAATGCATAAAGTAAACAGAAGACGAACCTTGCAATCTGGAGCTGAGTGTCATGGTCGATTTTTGAAGGTGTTCGGTTATAGTCTGGTTTTATAAAACGTTTTAAAACCTAGTTCACTATAACCAGTGGCTCTGATACCAAACTGTCACACCCCCAAAATACCACATGCGGAATCACCGCGGGACGTGTGACGTACCAGGATCCAAGCCAACAATCACACTGAACTACGCGTAATATTTAATAAAAACATTCCATTCATTTCAAAATATCAATCCAAGACATAAGTTAAACCAAAATAAGTATTCAGCGGAAGCATAATGTAAATAGTAATTCAAATGTTTCAAATCATATGTTCATAATCAATAAAGCGAGTATCCAAGAGTTTCGATCCATGACCACTCCAGTGCTCCCAGATAGCAAGTCCATAATCAGAAATCTAACGACCTACAAGCATGCAGACAAATGTGTCAGACGACGCTGGTGAGTTCAAAGTTTTGTTAACGCGTTCAGTTACCAGATATGTGTTTAAAACAGTTCAAAGTTATGTTTTTGATGATGTTATTAACTCGATTACCGTATATGGCTACAAGATGTGTTTGCCCAAACCCCAATGCCCTATCAAAGCATTGGTCAAGTGGTCAAGGTAAATAGTTCACGCCCGTCCTCCTCGATATGGTGTGAGGGTGCCAATCCTAATAGCACTATCAACTAAATACCTCGTTGCCTTCCCGGCAACTATCGGTAGATGTAAGGGGTCTTATTTGATAGAAACTGAGTAATAACAAACATCCCATTAACCTGCATTCCTCCCTGGAACGTTACCCGATATCCTTCCCCAGGATGCATGCTTGGAAAAGAGCAGTGAGCTTACCTTGGTTTGCTCGGTAAGGTTAACTACTCGTTCACACTTAAACAGTCACACCCTATTGTATTCAAGTACTCGAAATCAGTTTACGTTCATATAGTTCGCGTGTAAATCATGTGTGTTCAAGCAACAATCATCACGTAGTATGTAACAGTTATTCAATCTCACACAAGTTCTCATTTAAATAAAAGTCATAAGATGTATTCAATCAGCGATCATCAAATAGCGCATAACAGTCAAACAAACATCGATCAAACCCATAATTCACATGCATGCTCTATATCCATGTTTAACAGTTATGTGCTATATAAAAATCCAGTCATGTCTCCTTGATTATAATTGATCATTATTAACAGTAGATAACATAACATATTCTTTCACTATTATACATGCAGTTTATACATCCATCAAAACCTACTGTTCATGTAAAGTCCTTCGACGAAAGGTACACTCGACGAAACCCCATGCGACGAAACTCACCATGTTTCGTCGAGTTGATATTGTGACGAAACTCACCAGGTTTCGTCAAGTTAACATGGGACGAAACTCACTAGGTTTCGTCGGTCGGCTCTCCTGACAGTTTCAACACCTCATCAACCCTAATGTTCACGGTTTCCTTTGATCATCCCTTCATCATCATTAGTCTTGGTACACTAATATTACATCATGTATTCTAATCAAAAGTTGGCTGCCACCTCCAACAACCTCGATTTCACAAACAAAGCACCACTTCAACATTTATTACACATGCAAGACTACTGACAGACTATTAGGATAACTTCATGTCTTGATTAGATCTGCACATGGGCCACCTTTTCTATTTTAAGGTTACTATCTTTATATGATTACCAACTACTTTTGGATCTCACATGGGCCATATTCATTCGATTATATTGGACCGATAATACAACTGGTATCTCAATTCCCTAGAATATCATGTGATTACCAACATTCATTTATTATTTAACACAATCATCAAGGCCATCCAAATTACATCAATCAATCATGCACAATAATCATGACTAGAGCTATATATACTAACATGTTCGGATTTATAAGAATAATATCATTAAACATGTACACACGAAATCAATCAAGGAATAATTTATACTAACCGAGAGTATTGAGATTGTGCACAGGAATAAGAAGGAGATTGCCGTCGAATGAGGAAGATAGAGGGCTCTAGGGTTCGGTTGTGATCTTACGTAAAGATATGCGATTGAAGGGTATATGTAACTGACATGTGATTGGGCCTCACCTGGGCCACAATCCCACACCACGAAACATCAAGTTTCATCGTAGGGTGTGTGGCGAAACTTCATGGTTTCGTCGAATGAATGATATGGTGAAACTTATAAGTTTCGTCATGCAAGACCGGTACACCAACATGAATACATTATTTAATCCAACTATAATACATTACATCCAACATCTAACAAACTTAGTTCAAGCTACAGTACAATACGAATTATGTTAACATTTAGCGAAACGAAATACGTGACTAGTAAGGACCTTGAAAACTCGAGTTGTCACAACACTGGTAGCTACTCTATGTACCAATGAGATGGTGAGAGTGACGTGCACCCATTATTCCATCTCCACTCAACAAACTCAAATGTGAAGCTAAGATCGATCTATATGCCTCTAGGAGACAAGTTGCTAAAAGCACGAACTAGAGATGTCATGAACTTTTATTACGCACTATCATGATGAGTGGCATGCCATTGACCACTAAACAACAAGTCATATATGCTCGGTGACAGAGTACAAAAGCTAAGGCCACTTAAATAATTTGCAAGCAACTGAAAATAATACTAACATAAACAAACGACCACGAATACAAGTCTGAGGTCTATTGCATGTTATAATATACTAATAATCAAAACATATAATACTAACAGAAACAGAGCTAGCGGTCAATTTCCAAAAGACTAAAAATGTATCAAAATTACATACTTAGGAATTTGTTTGACCAACGGTGACAAAATCCGTACTACGAAGTAGCAAGTATAAATTTATACTATGATGGTAAGACCAAAGAATCCGTACTTTAGTTTAGCAAGCTAAAGCGAAAACCCACAAATCGAATCGTCCTCAAAATTTATGCAAACCTAATTCCCATGTTTTTATGATTAGTATTATTATAATTTATCTAATTTAAATGTTCATTCTCTGAATTTTGATCGGGTAACTCCGAACTAGACATGGCCGTTATAATTTATAAAATACACTAATACATACTAAAAACTGTAGAATCATTAAAATCATTTTAGTTACTATCATTTTAACTAATAACTATTTGAGTAAATCATTTTCGAGGTATGGATTAGGAGAATACATTTAAATTAATTTTCAATTATTTTCCCCTAAAAATAATATACATGCACATATAACCACAATATACACACTCCCAAGACACTTGCATCACACGCATGCTTAACACACACATGATTCACCTGCATTACACACACGCATCATGCACATACATGCATCACATTCACTCACACACACAGCTCAAATTCAAACACACACATACACCATTAACAGGGTTGAAGATTCATTTGGGAGCCTACACATTTTTGGAAACCCTTAACAGGCCCTCAAGAAAGCCCTTGCTCTTCCGTATTCTAGTCCAACACTCCAACACATATTTTATAGGTTTATTATCTTTTACAGTTTTGATTTTTTTAGTCCTTGATTGTAAATGAATGCTAGAATTTTGAATTGTATTGAAAATTGAGATCCCATATTCTCATCTGTTGGACCCCTTCGAAAGTTTTGATAGTTAAAAGTTTCATCAACAAGAAGTGCAAAAAATTTCTTCTTATTTATCTTCAAATCTAATTCAAAAGGTCTGAGGATTAATTATTAAGAACAACTTATACATTTTTACTTAATTATCAGATTTTATACTTTTATTGATGAGTAAATTACAAGTTTTGTCCTTTATGTATGTCCCAAATTGCAAGCGCTGTCCTTTAAACCAAAACTTGACAGGCGGTGTCCTTTGTGTTTTCAAAATCTTGCAGGTTTTGTCCTTTAGGCCAAACTCAGTTAGATATTTTTTAGTTAAATCTGGTCATGTGCAATGCACATGAGGGTATTGTTGTCATTTCATCTCTTCAGGGACTATTGTGTAAAAAACATATGTTTAGGGACTAGTTTGCAATAAATTAAAAAATAAAAAAAATATATAATATCTCATCTATCTCTTCTTCTCTCTCTCTCTAACATAACCAGTAACCAAGTTGAAGTCCCTCTCTCCCTAGTGCTAACAACCACCACAAGCCACCACCCTCATCATCATCACACAAAAAACTGATGCACACAGAACACAAGACATCATCATTCACAATGTCCAACCAACAAATTACTTATGTCTACACACTCTCTCTCTAATTTCATATCCAAATTTCATATCCAAACTGGGCATCAAACATGAAGGAAAATAAAGATTCCCCACTGCTGCTTGGATTCGAACCAACATTGGGGGCTGGCCAATTAAAAAAAGTGAAAAAAATAAAATGCACTGCTGCTTGGATTCGAACTAACATTGGGTTGTTACTTCAGATTTAATCATTGCTCGCCTTTATCTTCGCTATCACCATGACCCCATCTTGAACAATTTTGGGGCTTTGGCTATACTTTGCCCTCTTGTTCCTGTCGATTTGGTATTTTTATCAACATCGATAGATGCAAGGTTGTTCCCTTTGTTCCCAGAATCAATTAGGTAGTACCTAGCATCCCGATTGATCCTCGAACCATCTCCCCATTTTTTTCTTTTTGGTTGTTGCAGATTTGATAGGCAGGATTTGACACAAAATGGTTCCTTTTGATTAAATCAAGAGTAAATTATAGGGGAGGAGGTGAAAATGGTGGTGGTTGTGGCAGCATATGGTGGTGGTGTTGAAGTGGCGGTGGTAGGTGGGGGCGGTGGTGGCTGGTGTTGAAGTGGCGGTGGTAGGTGGGGGCGGTGGTGGCTGGTGGCGCCGGTGATGGTTGGGTATAGAGAGAGAGAGAGATAGAGTGGGGTGGTGGATGGTGGTTGCAGGGTTGGCCGGTGGGGATGGTGGTTGCAGTTGTGGATAGTGGCTGAGGCGGTGGTTGACGGTGGTAGAGATAGAGAAGCAGAGAGCTAGAGAGTGTTGCAGAGAGAGAGAGAGATGAGAATCTGATGTATGTATGATTTATATATAAATATAATAGTAATAATAATAGTATTTTTGTAATAATAATAATAATATTAAATATATAGGTAAAAAGACAAAAATGCCCTTGAGTGACTTGATTTAACCAAAAAAATTAACTGGGTTTGGTCTAAAGGACGTAACGTGCAAGATTTTGGAACATTAAGTACAAAACTTGTCAACTTTTGCGCTAAAGGACAGCGCCTGCAATTTGGTGTAAACATAAAGGACAAAACTTGTAATTTACTCTTTATTGATTTAAATTGTTCTCAAACATTAGTTATCTCTGACCTATTGAAATTGGGAGCACTTGCCCGTTATCACTTGATTTATTGTGAATTGTCGCGTATAATTTATGTTCTTTACTTGTTTTCCATGTTGCGACCGCAAACTGTTGAGGGATGTTTTTTTCGTCAGTGAAGATCGTAAAGATATGCACGACTCTTTTCAAAAGATGAAATCACGTTGAGGACAATTGTACATTTTAATGACGTTTATTATTTACAAGTTAAGTAAAGTTTATTTTTACATCGGTTCTTTTTTTGTCCACTGACTAAAAATGTTGGATCTGTCACTGTCACTGATCATACTTAGAATAGGATCCATGTAATCATGCATAAATAGCAACCAATTATCAAATAAAAAACCAAAATTTTCATTACAAATTTTCCAGAACACACTTTGTCCCCGATTCGTGCTTAGCACTATCGAGTTTTTATTAATGGATTTCATTACATGGGTTCATTTATTTTATAGGCTTTTGTCTTTTCCTTACGGAATTAGACAATTTGAGCTTTTTTCATACTCCAAGCACTTAAACTTGAAATACTCAAACTCTGAGTGCCATTGTTGAATGCAAAAAGATGTGCTTGTTCTCCAACTGCCAATACTGGATAAATTCTTGATGTAATGCAAGCCAATCCTTCTCCACCAAAACTTTCTACAATGGAGTGATCTATCTGTAAATTAAACAAAATGATAAAAACCTTCTTTAAATACACATATAATCATACAAATTACAAACGATACATATTTATAAACTAGTAGAATAAAATACCAAGGTTCTCAAGGAAATCTTTGCGTGTCGAGGATCAAGTGCAAGAAAAGCTCCATAGATGGGCTTGTCAATCAGTGGTTTTGAAGACGACCTGTTTTAAGAAGAAACAACAAAGTAAAACCAGCATCAAGTGGTTTTCTAGTTATTTATAATTTTTGTGGTCACATTTGAATCACTTATTATTTATGGAGTTAAATAGTTTTGAACAAACCTGCTTGGGTCAACACACATGATCACTCTAAAACTGTTAGCGGTTCTAAAGACACGAAAGAAGACCGCAGTGTGTTCAGTAAGGTCCTTCGAAGCCAAGACCAGCAATCCGAAAGGCCCAAATTTTCCCCCCATTGAAGCATTCTTTTGTGTACAAAGAAGTTGGGGATCAATTACTTCAGGAACCAACACCTCAGCATGTTTGTGTTTTGACAAGCGAAACGTGATTTCTACATCAGCCTACAACAAGTGGTAAATTATCTGTCATTTGAATTTGTGTAACCCGTTGACTATAGAGGTCAAATGAACTTCTTCTCGGCGCAAAGCTGATATTGAGTAAATGATATTTGGTTTGTTTGACGTTAATAAACGGATATACATGGTATACGCTACTACATATTCTACTGATAATCTAATTAGTAAGTAAAACCATATTTATTTTCTTTGTGTAAAGTGGTTAGTTTGACCTTTGAAGTCAAATAACTGGATAGTCCATTTAGATCTTTATTCTTGATATGGCTAACGGCTTAACTAATACAAGATTAGATTTAGTCACCTGCGAAGCTGTGATGCCAGAAATTTCAATCATGGACCGGCCCCTGAGTTTTTTATTCTTGAAATGCACTTTCCGTGTTCGTAGTTTCTCTAGTTCCTTGACAGGCCACTGCACCAACTGGTCTTCATTTTTACTAAGCTGGATGCTCCTAGGAATCGTCTGAAAACGTGTTATTAATTAGATATATAGATTGTGTCTAAGAGTAAAATAAACAATTGATTTAGATTATGTTTTATCTCCAATGGTTATGCTAAAAGATTAAACTATAAAGGAAACAATTCAAATGGGTCGAACATGCGACACATGTTGAAAGTTATTTCAAGTGTATAACCACCTAAACCGCTTTATTAAAGAATGCTACATTAATAATATAGTCATAATATAGATTTTATAATCATACTTTTTATAATCATCACTAAATTAGACACACCCCAAATGGAAAGAAAAACAAGTCTAGATTATTACCTGAAGGCCAGACCAACCTTTTTCGATAGCATCTGGTGCAGTATCACCTTCACAAACCCATGACCATAATATCCTTCTCTTCTTATCACCATCATAAAACGACTTTGAAGCATAAAACCTCCCATAATCATACCGTAACCACCCTTTACTCTTCATAAAGTCAGCATCAACGTCGTAGTGGTCACTTTCTGGATCATATTTTCCCATTATATAATAATCCTGGTTATTAAAACTAGCTTTAAGAACATGCTTAATGTCCTTCCCTTGAACAGATATAACTGATGTATCAAGCCCGCTTTTCCCGTTACAAATAACAGGATAAAAGTCAGGACATTCCCAAAATGTTGTTATGTTAGATAACTGTAACGGGCTCGGAGACATAGTCCAACTTTGAAAATCCTTACTTTTGTAAAGAATAGCTGCTCCTTGATGATCAATCTGAGTTCCAATAACAACCCTCCATTCGCCATCCGGACCCATCCAACCCGTTGATGGATCTCTATATAAGAATGGGTTAGATTCATCTGGAGGACTCAATATTGGGTTAAGTGACCATTTTACCCATTCATTTAGTAGCGGGTCCGATATGTTTTTCGGAAATGCCAAATTTTGTAGTTGGTGTAAATTGCCATCAACACCTGTGTATAGGATCGCCGGTTCACCATTTGGTAGAATCGTTGCGGAACCAGAAAAGCACCCATTGATATCGTAAGGCTCGTTTGGTACCAGAGCAATATCAAGATGTACCCAGTTGATAAGATCATGCGATATGGCATGAGCCCATGATATGTTACCCCATAGTGGACCATATGGATTGAATTGATAGAAAAAATGGTAGACCCCCTTGTAATACATTGGCCCTGCATTAAAAATAACAAATTCCAAATTTTTTCTTCAAGAAAAGACAAATTTCCCATCAAGAAACCTAGGAACTTTTTTTTGACATGAGTGCTTTTCAAAGAATGTGATTACATAAGGTATATCATTTTTAAAAAAATTTTACAAATGGGGTTGTTGGTCTTTGGAAGCATCTCCAAAACCTTTTAATATTTTTTCTTTTTTTCTTTTTTCAGTTTTCAATTTTTATTTAGCAGTTACACATATTTGTTTTTTAGTCTACATTTCGATATAAATATTATTGAAAATTTGTATTCAAAATAACATATCTTTTATATTGAGAGACTAAAAATTAATTTAAATAAACTTGTTTTCTGTAATGTCAAAACGTAGATAAAAAAAATAAAACAAATATGTGTAATTAGATTTTTAAAAGTATCACATATTAGATGTTATTAGGAAAAAACGAAATCAAATGTCAAATGAAAACTGAAGAAAAGTCTTATAGATGCCACCTTTTGAGTGTGGCAGTCCCATGTTTCAAAAACTTTCAAAATGGTAGCCCATGTAATCACAAAAGAGTACCCATTTCTAAAAAATAAAATCGAAACCAAGGTGAAGTAGATAAAAGTTTGTGTGTTTACCATTAGGGTCTGCAAATTCCAACAGCAGCCATTCGAACATGCATGTAGATAAATCAAACATTAGACCAATGAAAAGAACATGTAACAAAACACATACATTAATTCACTCTAGCAACAAGTACAAAAACAAATTTTCAACCAAAAATATTGTACCATTCATCCAGTTTTTGGAAGGCTGGAAGTGATATGCTGTCCTGTAAGGCTGTGAAACATTCAGTAGCAATGTATGGTTCTTGAAAGCTTCAACCTGGACTCCATTAAAAATCAGGAAACAACACAAAGAAAATACACAAAAACCATATATCTTCATCAAAATATTCAGAGATGAAAGTTTAGTTTTGAAAAGCATCATGAAATGCAAAGGTGTGTGCAGTTGGACAAGTGTTGTGGGCCTTATATAGGTGAGCATCCGGAAGATCTGCCAAAAGAAATTAAAAAAAAAAAAAGATAAGGTCATTTTTTTTGGTGGGCCGTTCGATCTATTGGCTCAGAGAAAATAAGTGTAACTGGCAAGTGTCTTATCCATAAAAATATAAGATTTTTTTTTTAGTTTTCCTTAAACACAGGTAGTCACTTTAGATTTCTTAAAAATATGTAGATAAGATATAAGGATAAGGAATTTGGCATAGTTTATTTTTTTTTTATTTTATGAGTTGAAGGAGTGATGAGATTTGAATGCTCTAAGTAGTGGCGTAGCTACATAGATAAGATGGATGTCACCCGACACCAATCTATTTTTCGTGTTATACAGGAATTGTAATAGAAAATTTTTGAACCACACAGTGTTTTGTTATGTTTGACATCATTGTTTTATTAAGAAAAATAATTAGCCTCATTGACATAAAAAACTAAATATTTTGTTACTAAAGAAATATATATATAAACGTTTTTACCTATTTTTTATATAGTTTATTAGTTAAGCCTAATTATATAATTCCATCTAATATAATTCACTTTAAACCGCTAAAATCACATGTATTATTTTCAAGTTTTTAACCCAATAATCAATTAAAGGTAACTAACCTATTCATACTGTTTAATCCAAATAATTACAAAAAAAAAACGAACATATTTTGAGAAGAGTCACGATCGGTGTCACTTAAAGACGATTCTGTTTGAATTGGAGAGAGAGACAGAGTACTGATAAAAAAAGGAGTCAGGGACGATTAAACATGACTTTTTTACAAAGGCATTGTACTTTTGTTATGATATTGGTTTTTAGAGTTAACTGTTATTTTTGTCTCTATGATTTGTTCAATTTTGCCATTTCAGGTCCATTTTCAAAAATACACTAGTTTCATTCCTGACATAATGGAAACGTGGCACTTCAGTCCAAAATTTAAAACAGAGTTAAGTCATATAGGTTAAATGAAGGAAATAAGGTGAAAATAAAAGATATATAAATTGACAATAATACCCTTCATTTAACCTTTTTAATTTTTGGACTGAAGTAGCACGTTTCCAGTATGTCAGGGAGAAAACTTGTGTATTTTTGAAAATAAATGGCAAAAGTGAACAAACCACATGATCAAAAATGACAATTAACTCTGGTTTTTATTATGTTATTTGATCTAGCTAGACTTGAAGCGACTTGATATTTTGACACCAGGTTATTATAAATCCAAATACAAAAAAAAAAAAATATGAAAAAAATTAAAAAAAAAACATTCAAAAGCAATTAATACAAATAGAGTTTTAAAAATCAAGAAAGTTAACAAAATTTCCAAAATGCCCTTAAGAACCCTAAGACTAACCAATCTGGGGTAGCGCTTCCAACCACCTCAGCTGGGTGGCGCCCCCAACACCATCCCCCCTCCCCAAAAAAAGGACGCCATGCAACTCTTCGCCATCACCAGAGTGGGACTATGTTGTTGTTTGTATTAGCATACCCAATTAAAATTTTCTTTTTAAATATACATATCAAGGTTGTTTTTTTTTTAAAATAGCATGTCTTCGAAATATTGGGCCATGTCCGATGGTCCTTCCACTCACCCAGGGCCACCCTAGTGGGTGAGTGCAAGATGGGCTCAGCCACGTAGGCACCACACCCACGAAACACTGTGTCCCTTGTCATGAACAGGGTGTGGGGTGTAAACTTGGTTGCAGACTTACAGTCACGAGTTGGGGCTTTTAGAAAGATTCTTTTGCATTCAGTTTAATTTATTTAGTTGTCTATTTATTTTTTTAGTTTGTATTTATAAAATTCTTTGTGCATCTAATTTGATTTTGCTTAAAGGAGTTTAAAAACAAAATATATAAAAACGAAATACATAGTTTTGATAATTTTTATCCAAACGGAAACGAAGTTTTCTTCAAGAAAAAGAATAACTTTAGTTTCGTAAGTGATTTTGACACAACCATGACCCGATATTGTTCATAATGGTTCAACCTGTGAATTGTAGCAGGGACGCGAGTGGCATTTGTTCGATATCGGTTCAGTTTTTTATTGTATCAATAATTATCAAAACAATAGCTACACGTGTTCGGTTCCTTGGGTCGATTTGATTATGCACATGGAAAACTAAATAAAAGAACGTATTATGTCATAATTTATATACTATTAATAATTTGAAACATTTGTGTGCATATCTGCTTGTAAGTTGTGTTTAAATACTTGTACCTTAATCAAATATAGGTTGTAAGTTGTGCTTAAGTGGTTGTACCTTAACCAAATAATAATGGTTTCATTACCTTACCAAATTCAATATGTTTTGTATGCATGTATGGTTGTAAATTGTGCTTAAGTGGTTGTATCTTAATCAAATGGTTTCATTATCTTACCATATTCAATCGGTTTGATCCATTCAAAGTTATATTGTTTTATTTGTAATTTGTAAATTATAATTATTTATAATAATCTAATTAATTTAGCCAAAATCTTGTATATATATAATTTGCAATATATTGATGCAATGGTTGTTGTAATGTATGCATTATGGTTTGTATAGTGGTAATGATATATATTATATATAGATTACAATGAACTTGTCAAACGGGAAAAAATAGACGCGGGTTCATCGTAACGCGCGAGTCTTAGATCAACTTAGTTATTTTATTATATGTTTTACGTTTCGGTTTAATTTCTTCGCATTAACACAACTTCAGTGTCGGTGGTCGCTGACAGTAGTGTGGCATTAGTGTTCGCCCCGCCACAACGCGAGGGTGCTTAATACTAGTTAAAATAAATTTGTAATACAAAACTAGGTAAAGCGTTGAAACCATGTGCTATGATATATATACACACAGTATGCAATGTAGTAAAAGTCGTTGCGAGATATATGATCAACGGTTGAAATTGTTATTTGCACCAATGATAAAACATGTGACCTTGACACATGATATATAAAACACATAATAATTTTCTTTTTTCGATTTCTTTTTTCCAGCATTTTCTTTAAATATAGTTTTATATTTCTTTATAATTTTTATTATAAGATGTTATATATATATATTGGACAAAGATCCGTTAGGAACCACCCCTTATTGCGAGAACCAGTGTGAACACAAACAGTAATTCCTAAAAAAATCTAAAAAACACCCAAAAAATTTTTTTTTTTATTTTTTTACTATTTTTTTTGAAAAAATCGCTATATTTTGTTAATAAAAAAATAAAAAAAAAATTTCAAAAAAAAAAAATTTCGAGTAATAGTTATCCATGCACATGTGCATATGTGTCGTTTCTTTGTCAAATTCCGTAATTCATTACAAATAATAGTCAATTGCACTTTCATTTACACTACTACGTGTAATACACTATCTTTTACATTACCAATGTTAGAAATGCACATGTGCATCTATATGTATCAACAGGAAATAAGGTGTTTTGGTACACTACTTTCTCTTTCATCTATCATTCCATCCATAATACACAAGCATGCACATGTGCATTTCTGTCATTTCTTTGACAAACTCCGTAATTCATTACATATATTAGATAATTGCACTTTCATTTACACTACCATATGTAATACACTACTTTTTACATTACCAATATTAGAAATGCACATGTACATTATACGTATCAACATGAAATAAGGTGTTTTGGTACACCACTTTGAATACACTTTCCCTTTCATCTATCATACCATCCATAATACACTACCATTACCTCCTACCATCCATAATACAATACCATTACCTCCTACCATCCATAATACAATACCATTAACAATATTTTCACTTTATTACATGTATGTAAACACCATTTATACCATCCAATCAACATATTACATAAAAAATTGACAACTATAACCAAACCATCAACCACTAGATATAACTAACCAAAAAACATGCATATGGGTCTACTTCTCCATTCAAAATCACAAACTTTTTGTACCAAAACACGTTATATCATGGTTATACCTAATTATGCACATGTGCATTTTGAATATTGGTAATGTAAAAAGTAGTGTATTACTAATGGTATTGTAAATTAAAGTGCAATTGTCTATTCCTGATAATGTATTACCGAATTTGTTGAAGTAATGATACATATGCACATGTGCATGGATAACTGTTACTCGAAAAAAAAAGTTTTTTTTTTTGTTTTTTATTTTATGGAACGAAATATAGCGATTTTTTGTTAAAAAATATTAAAAAAAAATAAAAAAAAAATTTTGAGTGTTTTTTTGATTTTTTTAGATTTTATTTTGTGTTCACATTGGTTCTCGCGGTTCTCGCAATAAGGGTGGTTCTCGCATGAACCTTACCCTATATATATATGAAAGGCCGGTGAGATAGTTTGGAATATTAAATAGAAGACAATTACGCTCGACCGGTGGATCGAATTGATGAACCTTCCGAGACAAAAGATTCATATGAGAAAACATAAGTAAACGTGCCTCTGCTTGAGCCTCTAAAGATAAAGGCACATGAACAGCCATTTGATCCCCGTCAAAGTCTGCATTGAAGCCCTTACAAACTAATGGATGTAAACAAATATATATATATATATATATATATATATATATATATATAGGGTAGGGTTCATAAGTGAACAATGATTTATTTGTGAACAAAATGAACTTATCATGACCACTAATTTTGTAGATCTAGATTTTTTCTTTAATGGCAAGATTGTAATTATTTTTTGTAACTTACAAGTATTTTAATAGACAAAAGGGTATAATTGTATATTTCTATCTTCATTTAATTAATTAATTTTCTCTCTCTCCTGATTTTCTCTTTCTAATTAAAAGAATATTTAATTACATTCTCTATATTTTTTTTTCTCTCACATATTACCTAACTTAATATTTTATAATTTTACAAAAATACAAACATTATCAAATATCGTTCCAGCTAGAACACAATTAAAAATATTTAATTACATTCTCTATCCATATATGTATTAGATCAATGTTTGATGAAAAGATGTATAGTGGAAACAATATGTAGTAATACACAAGTGTATAAGTCTGATATACATCGACATGTATACACTATGTACTTGAATAATACACAGGTGTATACGTCCGGTATATACCGACCCGTATACACATATGTACTTGAATAATACACAAGTGTATAAATCTGGTTTATACTAACCCGTGAAAACAAGATGTAATAATACACACATGTATAAGTCTTGTATATACCGACCTGTATACACATATGTTAAAAATCATAATTTAATTAGGTTTAATATTTAATTTTAAAAGGAACATAACAGTTTATATAAAAATAACATTAGCCCTTCAATCTCTTGTAATTAAAATAATAGAGAAATAATTAAAGATGAGAGAGAGAGAGAGAGTTAATAGTGGAGAAAATTAAGGGATTTTAATTAAAAGTACTTGGCTAATGTCAATCATACCCTTTTAATCTAAAAAATGATCAAGGGCCAAGATTAGTTCACTTAGTTCACTCTCAACAAGTTGTTCACTCATGATCCTAATCCTATATATATATATATATATATATATATATATATATAATGCTTCATTTTACTTCATTTAATTTTTGTATTTAATATGGGTGTAAGGGTATATTGGTAAAATTAGATAGATCATTAATTCTTAGTCTTCCTTTTTAATAGCTCACTAAATTAAATTTGTAACTTATTTAAAAAAAATATATATATTTTCAAAGAAGAAAAAAATTAATTTAAAGTGTAGGATAAATTATGAGGTGTGTAGGATGAATTACGAGTTGTGTAGGATAAATTTCAGTATGTGTAGGATAAATTTCAAAAACGTGTAGGATAAATTTTGATGTGTCTAGGCAAAAATTTTAGTGTGTAGGATAATACTCTTTATGACTAATTAATTAATCAAAAATAATAATAAATGAGATAAGAGAAATACTATTTAATGTTTTACAATTATACCCTTTATTCTTTTTCTTCTCAATTTAATTTTTCTTCTCAAATGATCCTCCCCCTATATATATATATATATATATATATATATATATATATATATATATATATATATATATATATATATATATATATATATAGTGAAGGGTTCAAATGAGAAGAAATTGTTTGTAAGAATAAAAAAGAACAAACTTCAACCAATAAGAATGCTTCATTTGACTTCATTTAATTTTTGTATTTAATATGTGTGTAATGTATATTGGTAAAATTAGATAGATCATTAATTGTTAGTCTTCATTTTTAATAGCTAACTAAATTAAATTTGTAACTTATTTTCAAAAAAAAAATATATTTTTTCAAAGAAGAAAAAATTTAATTTAAAGTGTAGGATCAATTATGAGGTGTGTAGGATGAATTACGAGTTGTGTAGGATAAAATTTCAGTATGTGTAGGATAAATTTAAAAAACGTGTAGGATAAATTTTGATATGTCTAGGCAAAAATTTTAGACTACAAGGTATGGTGATGGTCCATACTTGGAGGATGATCCGCCACATAGGCGACACGTCATAGTCCTCCCAAGGATGGATCATCCTCCAAAACTAGAGGGCATGGGAGGATGGTCCTAGTCATAGTCCTCCACCACTTTTATGTTTTTTTTATTTTTTTTAATCTTCAACTTTTTTTTAACATTTAACAAATAAAGTAACAAAATATTTTCATTAATATTAAAAAACATTACATAAACTTAAAAAATAAATTAAACTTAAAAAAAATAAATTAAAAAAAAACATAAACTTAAAAAAAATAAAGTTAAAAAAAACTTAAAAATATCCTAATATATTAAAATAAGCTACTAGTTTTCGTCTTCCATGTCGTGGCCGGGTTCGTTTGGAGCGTTGTTCCAAATGTACTCCACCAAGTCCGCTTGTAGCACTACGAGAAACTAGGGTGTTTACCCACACATAATTTACCTACACATGTAAATGTGTGGGTATTTACCTACACATATTTGTATATGTGTGGGTAATGGTTGATAATATATTTTCATAATGATTAACACTTAATATGTGTTGGTAATGGATTTTAGCCACACTTGATGTTGGTGGGAAAATTTCCCCCCAAGATTGGCAATCAATTAAATATTAAAATACCTACACATGTGGCAAATTTTCTTCATGTGTAGGTAAATTATCTACACATATGTAAAAAACTTATATATGTGTAGGTAAATGATTATGTTTGCCAACACATAGTTTTTTTTAAAAAATATGTAGATAAACTAAGTTAATATGTATTTATTTTATTTTTTTAAAAATGATGTGGCAAATTAAATGCCTACACATGTTTAAATGTATAATATGTGTAGATATTAGATATATATAAAATAAGTAAATATATATTTTTTGATGACATGGCAAAACAAATACCTACACATATTTAGAAATGTACAATATATGTAGATATTGAATGCATATAAAATATATATTTAAATCTTTTTTATAAGGTGATGTGGCAAAACAAATATCTACACATATTTAGAAATGTACAATATGTATAGATATTGGATATATATAAAATAACTTATGAGGGCTCCAAGCTTCATCTAAAGCTTAAGCTTGGTTTGTTGGTAATTTTTCAAACTAGGCTTCGATTTGGCTTCTATTTGATTTATTAATTTATATTAATTATAATTATATATTTTTCAAACTTTTATATATAACATAATATATATATCTATACTATCTATACGATATATAATATGCATATTCGTAGGGCAGTTTTAGAGCATTCACATCCAATCCATCAAATTATACATACATTCCACTAAAAAACAATTTCTATATCAATATATTTTCACTAAAAACAAATACTTTTTCTCTCTCCTTTTCAATTAAATAATATTATCATTACATTTTTCTCTCTCATTCACTCACTACCACTTTCAATATATATTAAAAAAATTATAGTGGGTGAACAGTGTCCCCTCAAATATACAGATGAACAGTAACATTTTCTCTCTCCTCCACTCACAACCACTTTTTATTCTCTTTATAATATAAAGACCCTCCCTCACATATTTTGATGGATAGAATGTGAATGCTCTTAACGTGTACAAGCATGGAAGCTTTATGTACAAGTATTCAATGCTTTAAAGTATCCATCAATTTTTGGCGGCCAAAATTTTCATTTAATTTTTGAATTCCCGCTCACCCACAATTCCCCATACACCAGTTTTTGTCTTCTTTTCATTTTCATTATCGGTCTGCTACATACCATGCCTCCCAGCTTCATCCCTACCTCAATTCAAACTTTAAAACAACCTTCTTCACACTTATCTGCTTTTTTTCATCTTCACATATTGCGGAAAAAACAACAGAGAATGAGAGAGAGGGAGAGGCGAGAGTGAGAAGTGGGTGACTTGGGGTTCCGGCAAGGTATGGTGGTTCTGCGACTCGGAAAGGAGAACGGGTGCTTTGAGGTCTTGTAGGACAAGCGGCAGTAGGAGAGAAGGAGTCGCCACCATGGCTTTGGCCGCGGCGAAGGCTAGGGTTTCCATATGAGATCTTCGCCGATTCAAATCAGTTTTTGGCAGCTATGATTCTGGTAAGTTTCTCGGTTAACCATTCCACTTCTAGACCTCTAAATCTAGCTTAGATCTCTGTGTTTCCATCTACCAGTATTGGGTTGGGCCCTGAGGTGAAAGTTCAGTTGTTGGTATGTTGCAGTTTGTAGAAGGTTGTATGGGGGCAACGAGTTTGAACGGAACAGAAATTAGCAGGTAATTTTGATTTAGTTATATGGTATTGAACTGTTGTTTTTGGTTGGATTTAATTTCCAATCCCCAAGTGTGATTGAGTTTCTGTTTTTGTTTTCATGTCCTTATGAAACTATGTGGAAGTAATTGAAGAATATTGTTCATACTATTCTTCTAGAATTTTAAATTTTAACTTTTTTTGCGGATGTAAAACCTGGAGCCTACGACACTTTTGTTAATATAAAGCATCAACACGAAATTTACTATGTTAATCATTATTTTTTATTTTCATTTTGTATTAGCTTCTAATCTTTTGAAGTCACTGTTGTTTTTTGGTCTCTAGGGTGTGACTGCCGATTTCCTTTCGGTTTCTTCCCTATTGATGTTTATTCGCTGCAATAGGTACGCTTTATTTAGTCGCAATGAAAAAAAAGATCATAAGATTTGGACACAGTTTGTTCTGGGTTAAATCACCTCCCTTAATGATATCCTCTGCTGATGTATCTAGACACACTTTATTTGATCCATTGTTTTTTCTATGGCCAGTGCACCAAGATACACTTGCAGTGAACTTGGTGGCTGGTGCTTTGGCTTTAAAAACAGATCTCATAGGATGGACTCAGCAGATAAAACAATTGGTCAAATAAAATTCTGACTGCTTTGTGTCTTGCAAACAAGCCGAGCTACACGCGAGCTACTCGAGCTCGGCTAAAAAAAAAAGCTCAAACGAGCCTGGCTTAAATGAGCTCGAGCTCGAGCCCGAGCCTAAAAAACAAGCTCGTTTAGTAAACGAGCCCGAGCTTCGCTTATTGAGCTCGAGCCGGCTCGCGAGCCTAGACGAGCTTTCTTTTTATATATTTTTATTAATATATTAAACATATATTTATATAATAATAATTACCATTTATATAAATATAAAAAAATAACTTAATTAATTGGGGTAACTTTGTAGAATAGTAATCAAGTTTCAAAAGTGTTTCAATTAGTTCACTTAAGTTTTAAAAGTGTTCCAATTAGGTCACTCAACATTCATTCTTCATTAAAATTAAGGGTTTTTTCATCCATTTCATAGGTAACCGTGGTGATGTGGATTTTTGTTTCTTCTTTCTCTTCTATTTGATGCTAATATCGAGTGATGACGTGGATTGTAACTTGTTTTTTTAATTTTTAATGTAATTAAATGGTTTTTATTTTTATTAAATATAATTTCATATATTAAAATAATTCGACCCCAACATCTTATGCTCCATTTTTTTATTGACACGTGGAAAAAAAGACATGGCTCGATTTGAATGTTAAGTTATCTAATTGTGACAAAAACGACACCAGTGACTTAATTAGAACACTTTTAAAACTTGGTTACCATTCTCTGAAATTTTCCCTAATTATATGTATAATAATAATTATAATTAATATAAATTAATTAATAAATACTAAATGAGTCGAGCCCGAGCCGAGCTCGAGCTTCAAAAATTACCTTTGAGTCGAGCTCGAGCTTTTGAAATAAAGCTCAAATCGAGCCGAGCTTCAGCTCGAGCTTTCATATGTTAAACGAGCTCGAGCCTGGTCGAGCTCGGGCTCGGCTCGGCTCATTTGCACCCCTATGCAAAACTAACATTTTTAGTCCATTTTTAAATTGTGCGCTAAATTTTTTGTGCAGGAAGGCCGAAGGTAGGAGGAGCACATATCATCATCATCACTTTGCAAATACACATATTGTTGATTTAATATTCTCCCCTTTATAATGTGGTTACATGATGTAATTTTGTCCTCCGTTTCTCTTGCGACGGCGGCCACCGGCAGACCTTCTAGGGTTCAGGAGCGAATGGCGACTCGTTGCAAGTTTTGGCTGCCGAAGAAGAAGAGATTCTGTGCAATTCTGCCGCTCTCTAATTCCGAGTAAGCTTAACAACAATCAGCAATAAATACTCATTAACCATTAGCTATTATTAACTAATCACATCTCTAATCTAATCCAGCTTCTGCGGTAATCACTCCAAAAGATCCGATGACGTCTGGATTCTATGCTCAATCGATCCATCTCAGTAAGTCTTCACTCTTTAGTCTCTACTACCCATGCTCAATTTCCTTAATTAGATTACATATTTATATATTATTATGTGATGGATCAGTTTTGTCCTTGTTTAAAATGCATCTAGCTCATAATGAATGATGCAGCTGGTGTGCGATTGCAAGCTGGACGCCAAGCAGAGGTTCGCTTATGTTAATGTATACCACACTTAACAAATTTCTTACATTTTAGTAGATTTTTCATGAAGAAAAACATAGATTGAAACATGTAGTTACTGTTGGATCAGGCCTAGTTACACACACTAAACACACATATAGGACACTTTTTTCTATGTATATAACTTCAAAAGAATTACAAGAGATGAATTAAAAACTCAACGTACAACTGCAACTATTTATTAAAAACTCTAAGTTGTTAAGCATTCAAGTTTAAGAAAGTAACGTTTTTTTTCTTTTTTGTCGAAATTGCAGAGGAGGATAAGAACTTAAATGCAACAAATATAATTAGTGTTGCAAGAAAGCTTGGATGCTCAATCTTTTTATTGCCTGAGGACATTCTTGAGGTACTGTTATTGAAAAAATGAACTAACTTTTTGAAAACGGTTATAAAATGAATTTTAATTTGCTGACAGGTTAACCCGAAGATGATTCTGATCCTAACAGCAAGCATATCATGTACTGGAGCTTGTTACAGAAGTCTAAAGGTGATGAAGAAGATGGGAACACACCTGAACAAGAGGGCAACGCGCCAAAACAAGATGGGAACGCGCCTGAAGAAGAAGGCAGTGCACCTGAAGAAGGCAACGTAGCCATCGATGAAGGAGACAGTCTTAGCGAGATGCAAGAAAAGACCACTGAAAGTGAAAACACTAATGAAGGGTGGCGAGATTATGCTAGAACTCGTTTAGTCTATGACGCTAAGTCAGCGAAGAAGGGTGGCGAGAGGCAGTTCAACGGTTTAATCGACGTTTACAAGTAGACAAACGCATCAGACGACATTGCTGGGTTATACCGTGGGTTCCCTCTTCCAACTCTTGATTCTCTTGTTAAGTTGACAGGCCTTTTGATTATTTATGATTGTACTGCCTTGTAGTTTACATTTGTTTCATGTATTAAATCAAATTGGCACTTTGTTTCATGTATTAATCAATGGTGACGTTTGTGACATTATGTATGATTTACTACCGTTTAGTTTACATTTATTTCAACACATATAAAGATCAATACCAACACATCTTCAACGTTTACCTACACATAATATTACTTTTACCTACATTTAAGATTACTTTTACCTACACATATATTCATGCCACGTCATCCGCCACGTCAGATGCCATGTCACCTGCCACGTCACCTGCCACGTCAAATGCCTTCTAAACAAATTGTTGTACTTTTAACCACACATATAAATGCCTTTTAGCCACACATATATGTGTAGGTATAGCTTGCTATATACCTACACATAACTTATGTGTGGGTAATGGCCTATATCCACAGTCACGAGTCTACACATCACTACACTTAATTTATGTGTAGGTAAAGACAACTACCAACACACTATATGCTTTTTCCCACACATACTTTGTGTTGGTAAAACACCAAATTTCTTGTAGTGTAGGTTATGATGTGTGTACTCATTACGTAGAGCGAAGGCGTTCAAATCTTGTTGTTCCTCACTAACTGGAACAGAATTTCCAGTAGACGCGTTTTCGTCGTACTCGCATATCGCTCTCCCTTCGTCTTCAATGATCATGTTATGAAGGATGATACAAGCGTACATAATGTGTCGTAACCTCTTTGGTGTTTGCGAACGTGCTGGATGTGAAATGATGTGCCATTTTTTTTGTAGAACACCAAAAGCCCGTTCAATATCTTTTCTCGCACCCTCTTGAAACTTCGCAAACTTTTTTCTTTTCTCGTCTGTCGGGTGCGGGATAGTTTTAACGATTGTCGAGTACGTTGGGTATATCCCATCGGTTAGGTAGTAACCTCGCCTGTATTCCACCCCTGAAACCGTAAAGCTTGTGTCTAGACCTGTACCCGCCACTACATCCTCAAATATCTGTGACTGGTATATGATGTTAAGGTCATTGAGCGAACCAGGTAGACCAAAAAAAGCATGCCATATCCAGAGATCCTGTGACGCAACAGCCTCTAGAATAATAGTCGGATGTCCATGATCTCCCCTAGTATACTGACCTTGCTATGCAACTGGGCAGTTCTGCCACTGCCAGTGCATGCAATCAATGCTCCCGAGCATTCCTGGGAAACCATGTCTCTGTTCGTGTGCTTGATATAATTTTTGAACGTCGTTTGCGTTCAGTTTCCGCAGGTATCGCTTGCTATACAATTTGACAACCCATTGGCAAAACTTGTGCAAACATCGACGTGCGGTTCTTTCAGACATCCTAATATACTCGTCTAATGCATCGGGTGCGTAACCGTACGCAAGTTGGCGAATGGCCGACGTACATTTTTGTAAATTACTGAAACCCCTTTGCCCCTAGCGTCGTTTTGCAATGTAAAAAACGGATCAGACTGGCCATGTCGCCTGCAATACGTAAAAACAGTGGACGACTCATGCGGAACCGACGTCGAAAAATCTCGGCTGGGTACACGGGTTCGTCGGCAAAATAATCGGCTACTAGTTTATCGTGGCCGGCTATAAATTTAAAACGAAACATAAATGAAATTAATTATAAAATACATTTTCAAATCTATATAAAACATAAGGAAAAAAAAGTAAAATACCTTCTTGGTCTCGGTTATATTTTGCTCGTCTAGTTAGCCGTTGGGACGACCCTTCATCAGACGCCATGAACACCTGAGCCGCGTTCATAATCATGTTGTGCATAATAGCATCCTCTTTCGAAGATGATTAATACCACGCAGACGAAGACGATGAAGACATAGAAGAAATTGAAGAAATGGAAGAAATGGGTGAAGCCAATATAATTTTTTAGCGAGAGATGGGGTGGTAGCGGGTAAAAAAATAGATGAGTTTTTATAAAAAGGGAAGAGGGTTATAAAATGTGAGAGAGATGTGAGATTGTAGTGGGTGAAAAGTTGTAAAAAAAATGAGTAAAAGAGGTGAGTATTTATAAAAATGGAAGTGAAATGGGGGAGGATTAAAAAAATAGCCGTTGAAAAATAATTAATTTTCTTTGTTTTTAACGGTCAAATTCGGAATGGGGCCCACATTTTTGGAACGTCGCCAACGGCGAGATTCGGACGGGGAAGCCGCGACCGGGGGGGGGGCACGGTGTTTGCTGCGGCGCCGGACCTCGACGGTGTGGGGACGCCCCCATACCGTGTAGCCTTAGTGTGGAGGATGATAGTCTTTATGACTAATTAATTAGTCAAAAATAATAATAAATGAGATGAAAGAAAAACTATTTAATGTTTTATAATTGTACCCTTTGTTCTTTTTCTTCTCAATTTAATTTTCTTCTCAAATGAACTTCCCCCTATATATATATATATGGGTTGGTTAACGTACAATATTTCTTAACGTACGATGTGTACGAGATGAAATTATGCAAGTTATAAATCTCAAAAACCCTAATCACGCATGTTGAAAACCATAATCACGCTTGAACATAATCACGCATTTTATATTTTCACAGCGTATGCAGCGTACGTTAAGCAAAATTGTATAATACACTTTCAATATATATTTTTTCAATATATATATAAATATAAATATATAATAAAAGATATACCATTGTAATTGTTTTGATATATATATATATATATATATATATATATATATATATATATATATATATATATATATATATATTAGGTTAATGCCCGCGCGATGTGCGGCTTCATCCAAAACCATATTATTTCCTTTGAAATATAATACTTTGTACATACGCATACATTGGAAGAAAAAAAAACAAAAAACAATTCAAATTTCGGAAAAAACTTCCTTGTAGACTACATTTGTTGTTTTACTCGTTACATTCCCATCTTTGTCTAGTATAAGCAACTTCACACCGCCTCTGCTTTTAACTCTTGATAACACAACATAAAGCTGACCATGAGAGAAAACTGGATATTTCAAATACAATCCAACAATCGATAGAGATTGTCCTTGACTTTTATTTATAGTCATTGCAAAACATACATTTATAGGGTATTGTCGTCGTTGAAACTTGATAGGAATTCTTTTATCCGACGGTGCTAAACTAATTCGTGGAATAAACGTTCTGGTCCCTATATTTCCTCCGGATATAATCTCCGCCTCTATAACATGTTTATAAAGTTTAGTAATCCGTAGTCTTGTACCGTTGCACAAACCATTTTGTTGATCGATATTACGAAGCAACATTACAGGTACACCAACTTTAAGGACTAATCGATGATTAGGCAGACCAGAAATTTTTAAACCATTTAGAACATCGGGAGAATATAGTGTCGCATTTGCTTCATTCTTTCCTTGATCGGTTTGACAAATACTATCAGAACTCAGATACTCCACTTCATCGCCAGGAAACGAATCAAGCAATTTTTCATTTATTTCTTGAACAACCTCGTTTGTTGGTGCCAGAATAGCTCTTTCAGCAAAATAATCTTTATCTTTGTACAGTTGAAGAAGTGAAGGATATAAATTTCGATCAGATCTGACATAGGATCCTCGGAACACTTGATTAACAAATCTTCAGGAATATCTATAGCCACCTCACAATCATCACTGTCACCGATCTTTCCCTCGCCCAAGTCAAGCAACCAATCCGCAAAACCTTTAATCTCCTCTATATCAGATGCGTTCGCTCCTACAGTTAACCTCATGTTTTTGGTTAACGTAAGGACCTTGCAACTACTCCAAATATACGACGACGTGATTGAAGCATTAACGATATCTCGCCTACTGCCATTTGGTACAACTGGAAGTATTTGTCTAAAGTCACCACCGAAGACCATAACTTTTCCACCAAATGTCATCTCACATTTGAAGATATCTTTCATTGTTCGGTCAAGTGCTTCAAACGCATGTTTATGATTCATCGGTGCTTCATCCCAAATGATCAATTTTGTTTTCTTCAGTAAATCAGCAACGTCATCATCGGGTTTAATAAAACACATCGAGGTTTCTATTAAATTTAGAGGTATATGAAACCTTGAATGTGCAGTACGCCCACCAGGTAACAACAGAGATGCGATTCCACTTGATGCAACATTTAGTACAATATCGCCTTTACATCTAATGGATGTAGATAATGTCTTCCAAAGAAACGTCTTACCAGTACCTTCGTAGCCATATACGAAGAACAAACAACCAGCATTACTATTAACTGCTTCAATTATCTCATCAAACACTAAACGCTGCTCATCGGTTAGGCTGCTTAAATTATTATCAAATTCAATTGCAATAGCGCTTACATCGTACCTAAGCTCATCAGCAATTAAACGGTTGTCTGCTGAATATATTGATTCACTGTCGGGTTGAGGCATAGACGGAAACCGACTTAAACTTGAGTTGCTACGTAATAAGTAACGCTCAATTTCCAACAACGTTAGGTTCCTTATTTGTTCTTCTGGAAGAGATAAACCTATTAAATTTATGTAAATAAATTATTAAAATTCTTGTAAATAAAAAATGAAATTAATTAAAACTAACGTGTAAAATATAACTGACAAAAATATTACATAACAATTTGCGTACCTTCGATCCTCAAAAGCTTTTGCCGATTGTATAAAATACCATCCGCAAGGTACTCCCATGTGTTTTCCCAAACATGTTCAGGCTTTGATAAGGTATTAGACGCCAACATTGTAGCAAACAGATTACGAAGATAGTAACCAGAACCTGTGTAGTACGCCTCTTTGATAGCTTCTATATACTCCTTGTCGTCGTCTAAAAGGCCTCTAGCGTAGCACGCATCTCTAAATGTTGGGAAGACTTGTCCATTTACAGTACGAATGTCTTCAAAAGACTTAGGACCTACTACCTTATTAAGAAGAATTCTTAAAAAGTATGACTCGCCCATAGAAGGATTCACACAATGAATACGACCAATGGTTTTGCCTATTATGCGTTTATCCCATATCCTTTCATCCTTCTTCCAAACAAATTTAGTTGGGAACTCAACGTAAGTAAGGCTGCGCGCCAACAGATCTTTTTCGTTCTTTTCCATCCACCCCAAAAACATCGTAGAAGAAACAGAACGTTTTTCTAGAACACTATCAACTTCGTCATCAGGGCCGTATATAACGTTTTGTTTATCAGGTAGATGAAACGGAAGCCTGATTACAGATGGATAACGATAATGAACATCAAATGCAAATATGCGCCATGAAGCTTCGCACGCCGAGAAATATCTACAATCGTAATACTCTTTGATTTCATCTTTTCCATCTTCAAGCTGACCTTCATCACCATTTGGTACAAAACCAAATTCAGCCCTATCTGGTCCTTTGTTAATGTATTTAAACAAATACTTAATAGACGCAGCCTGGTTACACCATTTGACGTTAATGTGTGCTTGATAACGTCTCAATAGGGTTTTGCTATACGGAACCACACTTCTGTTATCAAGCTGAATACCAGATTTCTCAACAAAAACACCTGAATCGGCTCTTCTATATACCGGATAACCATTAGAATCTAGAGAAGTCTTATCACAGAACTTCTTAGGAAATTTCTTCGAACATTTACCGTCGACCATACACGGACAATTTGGTTTTGCAACACCACAAGGTCCGTGAATCATATACTCGCTGACAAGAGTATATAGATCTGGTTCTAAGTTTTTGTCAGGTATCTCGGCAGAAATGAAGTTGTCAACATGCTCAACCGAAGGAAGCTTACTTTCGTCATGTAAGAACAGACAGATATGCGCATGCGGTAGCCCTCGTTTCTGAAACTCTATAGCAACTGCAATAGGATAGTTAATATTAAAATACTTATTTTGAAGTTACGGTTATGAACGTAGCATACCAAAAAATATTATAATAAAGTAACCGATTTATATGGATCCTTACCTGCCGATGCATTGCCGAATAAAGATTTCTCTCGCAAGTCTTTCATGATTGCGTCAAGCTTAATTTTGAACAATCGGCATAAAATATCCGGCCTATCCTCGGGATTAATCTTCGTGTCCTTTAGAAATCTTTTAATCCCCAGCCATTTAGGATTGCAAGTGATCGTAATGAAAAAATCAGGGTAGCCAAACCATTTGCAAATGGCCATCGCATCATAATAATTCTCCCTCATATAACGCGATCCACCGGTAAACCAAGACGGTAGTAGTACGCGTGTTCCAACGTTTGACATATCTGGATTACCATTTTGTTGAAGCTTTTTAAGGTTATCATATGTCTCAGATCTCAGTTTTTTTTGCTGCATACGTATGAATAGTAATCGTTCACTTTCAATCATCGTATATACGTCAACCAAGAACTGTTGCAAAAGTCTTCGGGCATTAAGAATCAAAGAGAAATGATTCACTCTATCTTGAACATGGTAAGCAAAATACTCTCTCATTGTACATTTTGACTCTTTCTACTTCGTTGATGCCCTTCCTTCTCTATGAAGAATATTAATCCGGTAACCATCTTCACCAAAGGGGAAAAGCAATGGATACTGAAGCGCGAGATAAGAAGGATGAAGCTCGCTAATACGTTGTAGACCATCTTTCTTTGACTCAACAACTACATCACGATTATCAAGAGCTTCCTCAATGTTTCCAACAATAAGCGCAGCAACTTCGGACGACGTCGGTAGGTTGTATGTACGACCATCTTTAGACCTATTTGCCTTAAGCCTTAATTTTAAGTCAACTTGAGGATTATCAACAAACCGATCTCGTACACGTCTATATGTTTTCACCAGCTCATTATTTGAATCTAAAATCACCTTAAGGTACTCTATCAGTTCAGTGTCAAGCATATTAGAAGTTGCGGAAGCTGGTTTGTTTGAGTTACTGCAAAGCAATTGTAAGAAAAAAGCAAAAGTATAACTAAAAGTTTATATAACATACAACCAAAAATAAATAAAAAAATTAATAAATAAATGGTTTCCAGAAATACCTAAATACGGTTTTGTGATTACAGACTTCATTATCTGTGTCGTATATGTAAAGCTGCGCAAACTTTGGTTCACCACCTTCTTTAGGAAGAAGGCTTCCCAGTGTATGATAATTCTCGCCACTAATTCGGTATACATACGGAGCATTTCCTCTATTGATTTTCGAATCAACTTTACCACCCATTGAAGTGAACGAAAACATAGAATTAAAACGACGAATATTCAGTAAGAAATGCTTGCTCCTTTCGTCTAAACTCTTAAAAAGACTTTGATATTCCAGACACGTCTCTTTAAAATTAGGAAGATGTACTTTTCCATAAGCACAACAAAGCATATAAGTTGTTCTTCCTGAGTAAAGCTTTCCTTTTCCGACCTCAACTTTCCACAACTTAGCATTACATATGTCGCATACAACTACTTGATCACCATGATCCAAATAATCTATTATTGAGCATAAAAAATATATCATTTTGTGTTATTCGTTATGAAATTAATATAATGACGTTCTTCAAGTGGAACTTAAAGTAGTGAGTGTGTAAGGTACTTACTGTTAGAAACTCCTTTGTATGGATCTTCAACTAATTGTTGAGGAATAATATGATCGTCAGAAGATAAATCAAGCATTGGAATAGGATATACGTTTCTACCCTGATTAGTAGAAAACCTTTGTTTACCTCTTTGTTTCCTATTTACACCTATATGTTGAAACCAACAAAAAAAATATAGATGTCAAAATAAAAATAAAAAAAAAGAAATGTTAAAAACATAAATACATAACACCAACCTGAAGTAGATGCTTCAGACAGATTTGTTAAAGGTGTGGTTGAATCAAAACGTGGATCGAAGGTATTGATATAAGAGAATGAACGCATTGGTGTTACGATCCGGCATTCATTTGTATGGGATGCAGAAACATTGAATGACCGAGTAACATCTTTTGAAATAGAAGATTGGTTACTCAAATTATTTCTCTTATTATCCAAACGTAATTTCCTATATTTTCTTCGTTCAGCTGATTGTTGATGCTCAAGATCATTAATAGCAACTGAAAAAAAAATATGGATATCCGTATAATATCAAATTATACAATAAAATTTGTATTTTTGTATAAAAAACCAAAGACTTTACCATTTGTAATGTTACACAAATTATAAATGAAAAAACGTATGCATATGTAAAAAATTATAGAATGTACCGTTTGTAATATTAACCAATGGACTTCTTTCAGCTTCAACTACAACAAAAAAAGTATAAGTCACCGTATGAAACATGTTTATGTATTACATAATTTTTTATTTAAGAAAAACTCATAATCATAATAAATATAATTTAAATATGTAAGTAAATAACACCAACCTGATGTATATGCCTCGTACGGATTTGTTAAAGGTGTGGTTGGCAAGATACGCCGATCAATAGTATTGATATAAGATGATGAAGGAATTGGTGTTACAACACGGCAATCATTTGTATCGGATGAAAAAACATTGGATGATCGAATTACGTTTTCTGTTGTGTTTAACTTGTTGGTCACATTATGTCTCTTATTATCTTCATGTAGTTTCTTTAATCTTCTTCGTTCAGCTGATTTTTTTATTCTCAACATCATTATAAGAAACTGAAAAAAATAGATATCCATAAATTATCAAATTATACATTACCAAACGAATTCCTTTATAAAAAACAAACAATTTACCATTTGTAATGTTAAACAAATTTAAAATGAAAAATTATATTCATGTGTACAAAAATAAAAAAATTTACCATTTGTTATATTAGTCAATGGAGTTCTTCGAGCTTGAACTGCGACAAATAAACTCCAATGTACCAATCAAATATGTTTATGTATTACATAATTTTTGATTTAAAAATAAAAAAATAAACACATAATCATAGTAAAGAAACACAAAACTGACTTACATGCCACGTAGGAATTTGTTAAAGATGTGGTTGGCAAAATACGTCCATTCATGTTATTGATATAAGAGGCTGAACGAATCGGTGTTACGACATGGCAAACATTTGTATCGGATGATGAAACGTTGGATGAACGAATGGGGTTTTGTGAAGTGGACGATTTATTATTTGCATTTCTTCTTTTATTGTCCAAATACAATTTCCTTAACTTTCTACGTTCAGCATAGTCTTGATGCTCAACTTGATTAGGATCAACTGAAGAATAAAATGCATATAGTACTTTTTTAAGTATTTATAAAAAAACAATCAATCCATTTCTAAAAAATTGCAAACATTACAATTCGTAATGTTAGACAAAGGTCTTCTACCAACAGCACCTACAAAATTTTAAGTAAAATTAACATTACTTAACATAGTTACCTAATATATTATTTTTTATTGTATTTGTACACAAATTTAAAAATAAAGTACATACTATTGGAAGGTTCAACACCAATAGGAAGTGGAAATGAAGGTAAAGGTTGACGTTTTGCACGCTTCGGCATATCCTAAAATTGTATCATATATAACATACCAATGTATTAAAATGACTTAGAACAATATAAACATACAAGTATAATGTAAAAAGATAAAACTTACATGTATGAGAAATGACCAAACGTCAAAACTTCAAAAAAGATGAATGTGGGGAGAGAGTTTTCTGATTAGACTTGTACAACATTTAGTATAAAACATTGAGTGTGTATTATAAATAAGAGTAGAGGTTCTTATAGTATTGGAAGTGATCATAAAAATGGAAACTATAAATTTTAAAAAAAAAAAATTCGGTTCTAAATGTAAAAAAGGAAACAAAGTACCATTAAAATTAAATGGAGGTAAATATTCTAAAATTTAATGGCTGATTTTTTTTAAAAAAATTATAAATTGTCGGTTATAAAATTTATAAAAGGAAACAAATTCATACAAATTATTATCTTTTGATAAATTTAAAAAAAGTGGAGGTTTACTATATAATTTTATATATAGTAGTTACATAATGATTATAGTAATTACATAATGATAGTAATTACACATTGATTACAACAAATTTATTTACATAAAACCGGTTAATAAAATTTTTATTTACAGTTTAAGTATTTAAAAAAATTATAAATACTTTTAAAAATTATACTTTCTAAACAAAATATAAAGTATCAAAAGGTAAAGTTTAAAGAAGTATAAGTAATAGAAAACATTCCAAACAAACCATATGTCTCAACTAAAAAACCAATCATATTTCTCAAATAAATAACCAACAACCCATGCATCAAATGAAAAACCAAACAACCATATGTTTAAAATCCAAAATCAAACAAACAAACCAACCACGACAAAACAATCGAAACCACTCAAACACGCAAACGAAACCCAAGCAGCAATATTCGGAAAAAAATAAATTGTTTTTCTTAAAACTACTTCAACCATGAACTACTTCTCCAACTTTGGAACCAGCAAAATCGTTTCATCATCAACCTGAACATCCGAGACACTAGCCTTTTTAACCTTTGTTGATGATAGAGATGTGCTTTCTTCAACTTCATACACGTTAGCAAGGTTACGTTTCAATTCCGAAGACGAAGTTTTAGAACAATCTTTAGATGTGCAATCGGGTGTGAAGCTATCACCAATAGAATCCACAGCATCCTGAATAATATGTTCAAAATTAGAAAGTATATAAAATGTTTAAAACATTTGGTATTTTGTAACATTAACTTAAAATACATACCTTTAGAGCAAAAGGGTTTCCAGTTGACATATCACTAAGTGAAACATCAGCAGCCGCCTCGTCCACACCCTACAATTCAAAAAATAATAAGGCTAGGCACAACAAAACTAATAAATCTCATAACATAACTTTAATTCAAAGGTTTGTAATTGTTAACCTGATCAGCTGGAATTCGGCTCTCCAAGGACTCAATGATTGCTGCATCATTCACCAACTTATGAACAACATAACCATCAATATGGTTGTCAATATTGAATTGACTAATTTGAATCTTGAAGGCAAACTTCTTATCATTCAAAGATTTAAACTGATAGGGAATGGTTTTCTCTTCCAAAGATGCCTAATATACATGAATCAAAATTTATTGAAAATAACATAGAAATAAGATTTAAACATTAATAATATGTAACTTGTATACAAATTTAAAGAAAGTAGTGATGTGAAATAAGTTACCTGATCCACTTTACACTTCTCAAGCAATTGAATTGCTGTCATACCCAACATTTTTCTAGCTTCACGGTCGAACAAAGTCAAAGAGGCAATAACTGCATAATCTTGTACTCTTATTGGAATCCTAAAACTAAATGCACAAAAAGTGATTCACAAAATAAATACATTTTACATTCCTAAAGTAAAATAAAGTAATCATAAATATAATATAATTAAGCACCCCCGCGTTGCGGCGGGGGCGAACACTAATGTCACACTACTGCCAGCAACCACAAACACTGAAGTTGCGGCGTGTTAATGCGAAGAAATTAAACTGAAACGTAAAACATATAAAAGAATAACTAAGTCGATCTAGGACTCGAGCGTTACGATGAACTTGTCAAAAGGGAAAACATAGACGACGTAAAAACATTTAACCACGCGCGCACGTTACGGCGTTTTAACTCGCAAAATTTAGAACGGAACGTAACACGAAAATTTTGCGAAAAATGAAAAGTATAGAGGACCAAAGTTGAAAGTAAAAAAAAATTGTTAGATTAAATTGCAAAAGATGAAAATTTTGGGGTTAAAAGTAAAAAAAGAATCATATAGTTTTAGGTTAAAAGTAAAAAAAATCAAATAATTTTGGGTTAAAAGTAAAAAATCATTTTTTTAAAAAAACCCACAAAGCATAAGTTACAATACCTATGAGCCTAATAATATTGTAAATTATTAGTATTGAGTAATTATAAAACATCAAGCATGATGTACATCCCCTAAAGCACCACAAAGTTACAATAACAAATAGCATAAAACACCAAATATGCACATGGTACAACAACCAAATGCCTAATGTTGTTGCAAATTATACTATATATGAATATGAATTACAAATAATATTAGTAACTTATATCGGCGTCGCAGCCACAACCTCCTTAGGACAATCTTGATTTGAGCAAACTAAAACTTGTTTAAACTTCGGTTCTTCAGCACCGTCTTCAGCATCCTCAATGACCATAGTTGTCTCAACCTTCCGAGTGCACTCCTCACAACCAAGGTAGTACCAATCATCTTTATCATCCACACCCATGATCGTACCAAGAACTATGACCTCACAAGGCTGAAATTATATGTAAGACATTAGAGTTATAAAAATGAATTTTTGAAACAAATTTTGTGTAATATATTTATTTAAAATATTAAAAAGTAGACACAAACCTTATCCAAGAGCGTAATATCACGAAAATAGGAAAACGGATGCTTCACTAAAAAGTCATCTGCAACGCTTATACTTCCAGATGAACCAATTGATTTCTGACCATTAGAAGATGTTTTACATATCTTCTCAACAAACCTGATTACAATAATGGAAGCAAAAAAATTTAACAACATCAATAAGTAGTTCATATTATTTTAGAAATTGTTTACTTTGTTCTAAATGAACGAATCTCCTCTATGTCAGCATTGATAAACAGCCTTGTTATATGGAAAGCATTAGATAGCGTCGTCTTCCCTGTGTCAAAAAATTAATATCAGATATTAGGATATTCAACTTCGTAAATGATATAAAAATTTTATAAAATTAAAAAAGTATTTAATGATTTAATACCTTTATACTTGTTGAAACTACCAAACTGCACAAGCAGAACAACATGAACTTCTTCTTTATGACTCTGAATATAACCAAACATCTCATCGCAATACTCATCCCATAAAGTGCAGTTTAACTTGATACCCCTACATAAATACAAAATAAACATATCAGATGATATCATGAAATAAAAAAGATACTTGACACTACAGTTAAAATAAACTGAATTTATAATTTAATTAACAGACTCTTCATCCAGCAATTGCAAGTTCATGTATTTGCTATCTTTTCCCATCTTCGTTTTGGTCATCTCTGGTTCAGACCACTCATCTACATATCCAATAAAATCTGAAAAAAAAATTGATAAATAAATAATGTAATCAGAACAAAAAAATAATTAAAAATTAATCTATATTTATATATTTCTTAATTTATAATATTGTTGGTATATAAGATGAAGTACAAACCAACTCGATATTTGACATCGACTTCACCGCCTTTAATGGACTCAAAAGAGGCTAACCGAATACCATATAAACTTCCATCAAAGTTCTCACACTTTTTAATAGATGTATCAAAGTTTAAGCTAATAGCATGTTCCTTATCAAAGTGTTTGAAATTTGACTTAATGACAGAAAGTTGAGATTTATAAATGTAATAAGACTCGTTTTCATTAAGCAAAATTTCATGTTTTTTCATAAACTTGCTCCAAACAGTTGCCTGCATCCTGGTACCCTAATAAAAACAGAAAAAATTTGATAAGTATATATAAAAAATAAAAAATAAGCTACATTTTAAAAATCAAATGACATTCAAACCAACCTGCTCATCCATGACCACCATTTCAGTACCAACGATTTCTCCTTCTCTTTTTGGATTCACACGAATCCAAAGTCTTAACACCTTGATTTTGATGGTAAACAACTTGGATCTCCAATCAAGATTGTTTAAGAAAGTAACATTATTTTCATCCATTTGTATGATATTTGAGCAGAAATGATATGATTGATGTTAGAAAATAATTCGTAATGAAATCAAATGAATGTATTAACTAAATATATATATACAAATTTAGTTTACTTATTTTTGTAAAGTTAAAAAAATTATTAGAAAACAAAATCTTGCCCGAAATTAAAGACATTTTTTATTTTTAGAAATGGGTTTACATTTCTAAAAAAAACTACAAATCATCTTAAAGATTTAGAAATTTATTTATTCAAGTTAATTGATTAATTAAATATGGCATGATTGTAATGGTTTACAAAACTTCAATAGAAAATATTAAAAAATGATTCTTACTTTCCATCATTAAAAACTTAAATAAAACGGCCAAATATAATTTAGAATTTCAAACACAAATATAAAAAAAATATTCTAATTCCAAAACTTTTAATTTCAATAACCAACCTTTTTTTTATTTTTATAAAAAAATTTTAAATGGAAAGTATTCTTAACCTTATATATGCGTGTAAAAAAGGAAACATCATAAATTCAACCTAAATATAGGTAATCCTATAGAATGTGGCCGTTTTTTTTAAAATATATATCGTGGGTTACAAAATTAAAATAGAAAACAAAATCATACGAAACTTTATTTTCTTTTTGAAAAGTGGCGGCATAAACCATTTTTTCAAACAAATTACATTAATGAAGTTTAATATGATCAATAATTTTCTTAATTATCAAACTAAGAAACATAAAATTTCAAAAAAAAATGTTGATTACACTAAAATTAGGATACTAATAAAAAACATGTAGAAAAAAAAACATAAACACAGTCTAGTCATATAAGCATTCAAAACTAAGTACTTCGGCATCAAATATAAAAGGCCCAAAAAAAGTATCACCAACTTCTACCATGACATCAGATCTACGTAACAACCACACCAAAAACATACCACTAAATGTATTCTAACGATGAACAGTGTATGAAAAAAAAAAAAAAATACTACCAAATAATACCATGTACCTTCACCAACTCAGTTATAAAGCAACATAGCTTTACTTTTAACAAAAACCATCTGAAACGAAGAACCAAATACCGGACCGTTTTGTCCCTAACAAACTATCACATACCGGTAACATTGAATCGCAGACAGCATTGTGAGAACTCCTTACCAACAGCCACATTCCAAGTTTGACCAGCAATGTCCTTGATGGTCAAATCCATCTTTCGATCCAATCCATGAGTTTGTGCCCACTTATTCTTCAAACTCTACAAATCAGAATATAAGATTAAATAATAGCTAGCATTAAATCTGGTTTTCATACAACTAATGACTTCAACTGGATTTACAAAACATACATTAATATTATGAAAACCTAAATAATAAAAACTTACATAAACGCTGTCAAAAACAAAAGTAACCGGTACTTCGTCATCAACACTCTGTTCAAATACAGGCGCAGCAACCGCATTACGCACCTATTCAACAGACACTTAAATTAAGTCATCAATTGGTTCTTTTTTTATAACACACACTTCAGGCAGGTAAGTAAGAAGGGCATGCTTACATCTAAACAAACTCAATTCAAAAATCATAAAATCAACCGTTTCTAAAACCAACAAATGATCAAAATCGAAATACACTATTACAGATTCTAAATAAAAGAAACTGTACACAGGAATTAAACACTTAATCGGCTACCAACAACAGTAACATCAACAAATAACAATACATGAACAACGAATTTAAAAACCTAAAACACAAAAAAAAAAACCCAAACATCAGAATCGACTATTAGAGACCATAAAAAAAAACTGTACAAATGAATTAAAACCCTAATCTGCTATGACAATCAGTAACATCAACTACTCACAAACGAACAATCTAACAAAACCATTGAATCCAAAAATCGAATCAAAGAAAACTAAATCTTATGTAACTGATGGGGTTGTCGGAATGAAGCATGAATACCATCGATGAAGAAAGTTACCTAAAAAGATTGGTTATACCTCTTCACTAAATCACCGATTTGATCCCCGGCGATGTGATTTCCTGCAAAATTATCCATATCAAAACATATAATCAATCATGAAATACTATAATTAGATAGTACCGCATACGCTCTGACTTCAAATCCGATGAGTCTTGAACAAAATTATTGGATCGATTAAAGTTCATGTGTTCGCCGTCTACGTTCAGAGAGGAAAAAGAGAGAGAGTCCGATTTAGGGTTTTGAGAGGAGAGAGAAGGTTTAAGCATAAATGAGAAGCCTTGGTTCAATCCTTAACTATGAGGTGTGCCACATAGATGCTGACATGGCTTGCTGAGTTGGCTTGCACCATTGGGTGACATGTGTCCCCCAATGGTTTGCTTTATTATATATATAGATATATATATAGAAAAGTGTATTGTACAAAATGGCTTAACGTACGTTACGTACACGATGTGAAATCGCATGTTATAAAATAGCATAGATGAAATCGCATGTGATAATCACATGTTTTTTTGTAACAATTTCGCATGTGATAATTTTGATGAAATCGCATGTTGGATTTTTGTAACAATTCCGCATGTGGTAATTTTTGATGAAATCGCATGTTAAAAAACCAACATGCGAAATTGTTAAAAAAAACCAACATGCGATTTCAATGTGGGATGAAAATCTGACGGCTGAGATGATTGCGTACGTAATTTAGAATAAGGGCTCTTGTACGTTAACCTAGCTCATATATAGGGGATGGTTCAAACTAAAACCACTTTTATTGTGAAAACTCGAAAACTAACTAAAATTTTTTTTTCAATTTTTTTTTATAAAAAGTCGCATGTTTTTTTATATAAAAAAAAATTTTTTCAAAAAAAATTTGTATTACATATGTATAATACTACACATGTGTATGTGTACTACACGTGTAGTATTACACATGTGCACTACAAAAAAAAATTTGAAATTTTTTTTTATATGCTAAAAGTGGCGAAAATTTGTATGAAAAAAATGGTATGTTTTTTTTGGCTTTTTTAATTAGTTTTCTATATATATATATATATATATATATATATAAATATATATATATATATATATATATATATATATATATAACTTTTTCTAGAGTAAACTTTCGTTTGCTCCCTATGGTTTGATCATTTTAACGGTTTTGCCCCCAAACCTTTAAAAATAGTCATTTTCCTACAATAGTTTGCTATGGTATTTTCATTTTGCTCCACACCTCTAACTCTATCCAAATTGTCTGTTTTTCCATTTTGCTCCTCGCATGGAACAAATGGAAAAACCAAAGCAAACTATTGGAGGAAAATGACTATTTTTAAAGGTTTGGGGCAAAATCGTTAAAGTGAGCAAACCACAAAGAGCAAAACGGAAGTTTACTCTTTTTTCTATAAAAAAACGGAGTCGTGTCATATATTTTTGACAAACAATGATATTTTTTATGCTCATTGTTAATATTTAATATAACTTAAAACATTCATTCTTGTTTGATATTTTTTCTTATAAATTTTTATATAAGATAAAGTAGATTTTAGATATTACAAGACTAAAATCGTTTTCCTTTGACCATAACCAAAACATTTTAGTAAAAACTTAGATATTACAAGACTAAAAACATTTTCCTTTGACCATAACCAAAACATGTTAGTAAAAACTTATATATAACTTTAAGTGAATAAAAAATACAAATATTTAGATTTTTTTTCAAATAAATATAACAAATTATTAAGGAAACACTAAATTACATGTTAAATCTAATTTAACAAGTTAGTTTATTTTAAACTGGTGGAGTGAGAATCAAGGATGTGTGTCCCGTGTTAGAATGCTTTAAAAAAAATAATTTTGTGCGTTTTATTTTTATGTATTATTTATGAATTGTAATACTTTAAGAGTAAGGTTATTCTATAGATGAGTTTTAACATATAAAATAACTTAATATTTTTTTTTCTCATTTTATTAAGCACATATATTAGTCCCAAAATCTAAGAAAAAATTATGATTTACACTAGTAGAGCAATTATGTAATTACTCTATAAAAATTACTTAATTACTCTACTAGTGTAAAATTATGATTGTTTTTACATTTTGCAATTACATTATACTTAAGAATATTTTGTATGTTAAGACCCATTTATATTTTATCTAATTTACACAATATTTCGATATAAATAGTTAGTTTTATGGTCTATTTTAAATTTTTAATTAGGTCCATTCGTTTAGCTCTCTAACTAAACATCTTAATCAATTTTCATGTTATTTTATACGGTAAAGAGAATTTCATATCAATACTAAGTAGTGACAATACACACGAGATAGCATTTTCATAGTTTTCTCTAAATTGAAAGCAAGTTTGAAATTGATAACTACTAATCAAATTTTTATCATTTTCTGTGTGATGTATGGGCAAATATTTTTTGTATTATTTTAGAGTAAATTGCCACAATCGTCCCCCTGAAGTTTAGGTCTGTTTGTCAGTTTCATACAAAATAATTTTTTTGTGCCAAATAGCCCTTTACCTTTATTTTGCTATTTTCATACAAATCACTAACTTAGTTTTACTTTTTCTGTTAAATTGAAGGATATTTGGATGAAATTGACAAATATAAAACCTCAAGGACGATTTTGGCAATTTACTTAAATTCTTTTTAATTTCTTTATTTAATTAATTTTGTCACATATATATAAAACAGAATATACATGCAAATCTTATAAAAATATTAATAGTTTTGTCATATAATTTTTATGAATTTTCATTCAACCACTAACTCAGCTATTTTTTTCTATATCGGTTTTATAAAAGTAAAACCTACTTCAACCTCTAAATTTTATAAAAATAAAATGCCAGTGACCTTATAAAAAGGGTCAAATAAACAAATCTTATCATATCTATCAAGTTTGTAATTCATATTTTTACTCTTTTAAATTCGTTCTTAACAAAAAACAGAAGTCAATGCCCCCCCCCTTTTATCATACAACATATCGTGTTAATCAAACCTTAAAATTACCCACCAAATAGTAAGTATAATGTTATGCACCAAAAGTTTCTTTACTCAAACCACTCGGAATAAATATCAGTTAGTTACCCTCGTAATTTAATTAGATAACATTTTATTTCTATCAATATACTTCTTAGGTGCTCAACAAATTTAAAAATATGTAACGTTTTACAATTTTTTTCTATCTCTGCACTTGATTAAATACTAAAAGTTGTAATCGATTTATAAAGACATTGATAAAAATAACGATTAAATACTAAAAGTTGTGTTTTTAATCCATTACGCTTTAGAAAAATAGAAGTAAAACTTTATATTATTCTAATAATAATATTTCAATCCAAATATATTTATTTATATTAAATTTAAACTTATGGTGACTGTCAAATCATCGTTCTTCTCATTTTATACTATTTTTATTTTATTTTTAATTAGTTTACTCGGTAGATATAAAACATAACCCAAATCGACCCTTCATATGATAAGGGTTGATTGCCATATCTACAAAACATATATTAACATGTGTAAATAATAAAATCAGACATAATAACAATGGGAATAAAAGAAGCTAATTACTTTAATAATATGACAAAAGATACAGCATGATTTAACAAATCAAAGAAAATATTAGATCCTTGATAGTGTAAATATATGATTGAACGTTTTCTTATTGGATGCTAAATGGCTATGAAATCGTTTTCAGATTGTAGAACTTATAAAAATATGATTAAAAAATTTAGTTGTTAAATAAAATAAAATTTTGAATTAAAAAATCTGTAGATAAAAATTGAAACCATCAATTAATCTAGTTGTTTAAAATAATAGAATCAATTAAAATGTAAAATCAATAAACCATGGACAGTAGTCGTTTAAAACACCTGAGTTTGGGAGGGAGAAGTTTTGAGTTCAAGTTTCACAGACGACAGTGATTGAAAGAAATTAGTCAATTATATAATTCTTACCCACAGTTAAATCTATTAAATGTATAGATAGATATTCTTCTAATTTTAATATCATTATTTAATAGGATAAATAGTTGAAAAAAGAAACTAATTTAATATTATTATAATAGAAGAAAAAGACGAAAAAAATAACAGTGAGAAAATACCAGAGAATGACACGTGTCCTCAAAGTTTTTCATTTATTAAGGAACTAGGTTATCACCCGCGAATACTCGCGGTTGGAAAATTTAATTTGCATTAATCATATTAAGTCATAAATAAAATAAAAACACATGTTTTCAAACGTTCTTGATGAACACATTTGAGAGAGATAGTATGAACGAATTCGTGAGTTCTTAATATTATTGAAAATTTTATGTGTTCGGATATTTAAATTTATTAAAACTATATATATATATATATATATTAAAAACTGAATAATGTGTGACGACTTAGATATATTAATTAAACGTTAGTGTCTTCAAAATTAAAAAATAATTATGGGAAGTTTAATATTAATTTGTTTATTATTATCCTAAAGACTAAGAATATGAATAATTAATGGTATAATTATTTATAATTTTCTTTGTAATAAAGTTTTTGTAAATCAAACAACACAAAAATATTCAAATGTATAATAAACAATGAGGAAGTTGAACTTCGAGTGATCCAAAAAAATAAAAAAACATTGGTATGCATACCACAAAAATATGGAGGATATTCTTAAAAATTAAGACATGAGGATCAATCACATTGGTATGTTCCAGTTCAACAAACAACTATGGCTCAACAGAAGTCACACATTGCAGGTATTCTTTTGTCGTCGGTATAAGCTCATGGTTCACCACATAATCCGGCATGTACCTCAACCCATAAAGAGCCGAGGTCGGGTGCATATGGCACGACATTCCTTTCCTACAATTCACATATTCTCCCACCCCTTTTAGTCTTGCAACATTATGAAAATGATCCGAACGTATTGTTTCCCTTACAATATCACAATCTGTCCCGCACGAGGTCAACCGAATCTTTAGTGTTTTTAATGTCTTAAACAGATGCGACCTAACTTTCCGGACCTTTTTCAAACCCTTCACTTGCAAAAAATGATCGTTACATCAATGACCAGTCTCCATGATATTGATTAGCTATCCACTATTGGTACACAACCAAACTGACCCAGGTTGTTTTGCCACTTATACATAATATTTTTTCTCTTAACTATAAATACTTAGGCACATTGAAATTACGTACCAAAGAAGTTGGAAAAATTATGAGCGTTGGCAGAAGTAACAATAAGCTTAAAGTCTTGATGCCTTGCAACCACTTTTTTAAGGATCCCGAATAACACATCAGTACGTAATCATCTTTCGTGGGCTTCATCGAACACAACAACACTGCAATATTGCATGAAAAATTAGAGAAGTTAAATTAAATTAAATAAATAATTATATATTGCACACACCATCAATTGCGCTCTTAGATAATACTTACCAACATTTGTCAAGATCAACATCTTTCAATGTTTCACGCTGAAGCAAACCATCAGTTATGTACTACAATGCAAATTAAAGAGCATAAACAGTTAATAAAAATGAAAGATTCTGTCACGTGTTCAATCAATTGCCATATCCAAGCTTTAGTTAAAAAAAATGATGTAGGAAGTTGTATGCATTAAAGATTACACATTTGGTAACTTTCGAATTTCAAATTTAACACCACCATACAACCCATCCCCCCTAGCCTTTTTTTTAATTGACCCATTTGAGATAAGATAGTAAGCAAATTGCTCAATTCATATGTAAACCGGTAGAAATAAGATTGAGACATACTTGATGAGGACATCGAGTAGAGCTCAACTCATAGATACGAAAACTTCCATTGCTTGACTTCGTCTTTAAGCACCAGCATCGTCAGTAGCCGCTACACCTCCACCTGCAGTCACCTCGAATAATGAAACTAATGGGCCCTTTTTAGTGGTTCATTTAGTCAGTTCCTGGTTAAAAATTAACTATTTTGTTTGTCACCATTTTCATTAATTTTTAGATTCACGTTTTTGCATCTTCCATTTCTCAAAAAAGCCCCAAAATACCAAACTTACAGAATAAAAAAAAAAGTAAAACGTAGTCTCGAAACAAAATGTAAACACTATAAACTTGACAATAAAAAAGTATCAAATATCAAATACCAAACTTGTAGAATTAAAAAAAAAAGACTTGATTTACCAAATCAATCTTCAACATCATTGATTTTCATGCCAAATTGATAAATTGAGAAGGCTACTTTTTGCTTTTTGATTTAGGTTTTTGGCTAAAATTTGATTAAGCTATCACCGAAAACCTATTAAAGAACAAATGAAAGGTAGAAAAAAGTTATATTTAAAGAATGGAAACATACAAAATCGCGTTTCGATTGATAGCTTAATAGAACAATCGAATGAACATGCTTATGTTATTCTTAAAGAAGTCATGAATTACAAACCAATTCTACATTTATAATCAAGAACCGAAAGAAGAGTGGTGATTCTAAAACACACAGTACATGGGCTGCATACAAATAAACCTCTTCATATAAGTAAAAATGTAAACAAAAAATAATGAATGACACTTGTAAACTATCAAAACAACGCACCTCGGTCAAAATGAATAAAAAATGCATTTGCAGGTTGGCTCAACCCACATTTGAAATTACCTGGTTGAGAGGCTTCATCATGATTGTCTAATTTAGTTAGATCCATTTGACCTTAGCAACCACTTGCAGTAAATAATTAACCAATTAATTAGTATAACTCCCAGTGAAAACAAATTCCATTCTTAAAGAAGTGAGAGTGGTTTGGATCTTTTAAATAGAAACACATAATATATCACTATACTTCATTTAATTTACACATTAATAATAAAAAATGAAATTGAGAAATGATAAAAAGTACCATAAAACAATGAGAAGACAACATAAAACAACAACTGAGAAATCAAGATGCATTAGATGTAGAAGTGTTCCATAACCTGCCCAAGAACGAAGTCTAATATGGGTAGCGTCTTAACCCGGTTTACTTGAATTTTAAGCAATTTACCATGGGTTTGACTTTCATAGTCAACAAATTCCAATATGGGTCATATTTTAGTATGGGTTAAAACGGGTTAGGTTGACCAGCTACCACTTTTTAAGTTTTTTCACAAATAATGAACGTGTTAAATATTATTATAAGAAGCATCTAAACCCTTAAAATAAAATGATTTAATTGGTTAAAAATACTTCAAGCGACTTTCAACCTGTTTGACTCATTTGACCAAACTAATCCCATTTTCACTAAACTTTTTGTTTGATACATTTGCGATTAAAGTTTTAAACACTACCCAAATTGACCCATCTATAGGTAAATGGGTCAAAATTGGCACCACCTCTATTTACTTTTGTGAAAATTTTTCCAGAAATCTATCATATACTTACCAGAATTCCTCAAAAGGCAGTTTGGATTCGTATAGCTGCCCATTCAACCAGCTTCATGTCCTTCCCCAAATATGTTACCCCCATTGATTTCGAGTATTAGTTTGTATGCAAACAAATATTATATTTTGCACGTTTTTAAGAATTAAGATAACAACATTTTCCCTTCAAGATGCATGTCTAGTGTAATAACTTATAAGATGGCTTTAACTATCTGGTAAATATACATATATATTAATAAATGAAAATTACATGATGAATAAGGTAGATTAATCAATGTTACAATGTCTGTAAAATTAAACAGTTATAAAATGTAATAAACAAAGTTGTTTTATATTTGTTATATCATAGCTAAAAAAATATTAAATAACTTAAGCGGCAACTTCTTCATTAACTTCTTTTTTAACACGTGCAAGACGTCGTTCAGGAATACAGACCAAAGCTTCTGTCCCTTTAAAAGGTATCGTATCAAACTTTGACTCGAAAATCATGTCAAATACAATATAATGTTCATCTTGAATTTTCATGTCTTCTTTGATGCGATTCCACCCGGTAGTCATATAAAAATTTTGACCATGTTTTTCCATAACAACTCGGGTTATACTATTCGTTTAAAATTCGTGTCGGTTAAAAAAGTTATATACAATTACCAACTTGGGTTATACCCTTTCGTTTATATATTATATATACACACACACAATTAGCAATTGTGCTCGATTATGACGTATTATATATAACAATATTAAAATACGTTTTATATGTAAAGCCACACCGCTTCATGGCATTTGAAGTGTCTTTTATATTAAATGCATAGATATTAAAGCAACCAACATACCAGTTTGTGTAATGTGTTACATGAATGGTTGTACCATTTCAATTATTAACCGGTTAAAGGAAATGTTGGTTCAGATGTAGGAATGAGTGCGTTTACTTGACATTTTTTATTTTTTTTCTTGATATTGTTTTACCTTTGTGAGTGAATTTTTCATATTTTACAAAGTCGTTGCGAGTAGTGGAGAAAGAAAAGGTTAATGTTCATCTGTATATATTTGAGAAGATATTGTTCCCCCACATTTATTTTTTAATATTTTTGAAAATTGTTGTAAGTGAAGGGGAGAGAAGTGGATGGGGATTGACAACTGAGCTGATGTGAATGCTTTTTTTAAAATGCCTAACATTAATAATATAACCTTTTGAATATAATGTTTTAGACATTTAATATACATCAATAGTGCAAATGATCATTGGTCAAGTCTTGTGTACTTGATTTGCAATTTTATAATTAATAAAGAAAATAGCAATAGTGTAATTGATCTGTTAAACATAACTGCATGCAACCATTATAACCCTTACAAGTTTTTTAAGTCTCTTGACATATTACATGTTTATACACTAACATACCGAATCAAATCACTGCCTCAAGCTTTCAATAATGTAGGAGGCATACAGATCCCTGTCATCACAAACATTCATGTGCTTAAATATAAGATTTATGTATGCAAAGAACAAACACAGAAATAGATGCAAGATTTTGGACTCACATCCAATACTCGATAGCTTTGACTGCGACTTTCACTGATTTGTTCTCATTCTTATTGTTATCAAGTTAAGAATGCCAAAACACGTACATTAATAAAGAGGTATTAAATAGCGTGTGTGTATATATATATAGATGGATAAATTCCTCAAAGAAACGGCGGATCTCAGTAAGACAGACGATCTGGCGGGAGTTCTTTGATGTCGGTGTCATCTGCACATGAAAACCCCACATGAGCATCACAGAAAACGTCGGATACTTGGAGAAAATAAGCAGCACGGCCATCACATACAAATTGAAAACCAAAAGCATGTCATTCCAAACATGCATAGTCAAAAGTCAAAGACATTATCACAAAAACGGCTTAGACAAACATCAACGCCCAAAAATCAAGATTTTCAAAAATTAAAGCTGATTGCCCTGGTTGCCATTGAAAATGCAGAGGACCATCATGGAAAATTTTAGTTACCTTGCAAAAATAAGCCACACGACCAATGCAGACAAATTGAAAACCAATGGCAACATGTCATCGGCGTGGTTTTATATAATTAAAAGATGGCTCAGGCAACCATCATAGCCCAAGAAGCAATAAAAAATACTCCCAAAAAAGTAAGCCAGATGCGTTACGAAATAAAGCCGCATGAACATCACGAAAGAATGATCATTACCTTCTCCAAAAAGGTTAAGAAAAATATATGCCCAATCAAAAGTGTAATTCTTAATCATAAGTGCATTATTTAAGACCCTCCAGATTCCCAAACCTTAAAGCCGGTGACCATGACGTGAACCGTCGGCTCGCTTGCAAAAATAAGCAATACAGCCATCACACCATATTGAAAACCAAAGGCAAGATTATCATCAACAATCACAACTCAAAAAGCAATCAAAAATACCCATTTTAACTCAAAATTCCCAAAAAATAAAGGCAAATACCTTACGAAACAAAATCACATGACTATCACAAACAATTGATCATTACCTTCTCCAAAAAGCTTTAGACAAAAAAAAAACATAAAACACAAAAAAAGAAAATCAGAACGCACAATAAAAGCAACAACAAATGCAAACAACAAAAAATGAAATCTAACATAACAATCGTCTCCAAAATCACACAAAAGAAAGAACATACCTTAACCAATAACAAAACTGATAAACTCGCAAAGCTAAGGCAACGTCATACCTGCACAAAGAAAAGAACAATTGTTACTTAAATATGAGCAATGAGGATCTTAGCTCTGATAATTTAAAAAGTCCATCACAACCAAAATAATACAAAAATTTCAGATGCTAAGCTAACTAACAATAGATGTTATGGTTGTCATTCAAATCATGCATTTAACAAAATCACCATATCCGAACCCAAAACTCTGTTACTTGACAAAAATGCAAATATATAGCGTTTGTACCCTTGTTTTTCTTATTATAAACTTGTTGCTACATTTCATATGAGTATATCTATAAATTTTACTTTATATGGGATCATACCAAACATCCTGCTTGCTTAAAATAATTGTTAAGTGTATTAAATCGGTACCAACTGAATAGTTAGAAGTATTACCTCAATTACTAAGGATATAATTCTTACAAAGCGTTGGAATTGGAGCTCACCAGGGTCAGCATTTGATATAACTGGTAATCTTAGTTTTTATATGGGTTGCTGAGAAAGCAGCTTCCAGTTAAGATAAAGCAGGATTCATGAATCGATCTGTGCGGATGGCCTAACGACATCAAGGTTCACCTTCAAAAAGAAAAAAAAAATAAGATATCTATTGAGTTACAACTATATAAGTTCTATTTAAGGGGATAAATGAGTGTTTGGTAACTTCTGATCATTATATATAAATAACTGTTTTCGTGAGAAATAAAAAAGAGATTATTTTTTGTGAAATGAGAGCAAGTCTCTCATTTTAGGTTAAATATGTAATGTCTTGATTGACCAGTTTGTTGCAATTGGTATGAAATGATTAATAGAGTTGATGTAATCAAAAGTATAGTCTACTTGTATAAACATAAAAAATTGTGTCTTTAAGTCTCAATAATTAAATTACAAGTTCGTAAACTAAATCTAAGCATGCCAGTGGTCCAGCAACCTAAGATTCATATTTTACAGGGAGGGGGGTAGCCATCATTCGAGCCTTAAATGATTTTGCTTCCACATCTTCAATTCCCTTTTACCTCTCATCAAATACATAGTTTCCCTGGAGAATAATAGAGTCCACATTATAGAAGCATGAAAAAGTGTCATTTGACTTTTCTGGTGAAATCTATTGCTTTTATTCTTTTAATGATTTATTCGGTTTAGCATAGAGTTCTTAAAAGTAAGATAGATCTTAAAGCCCTTGAACTTACAAGAAATTAGGCATAGTAGTAGTCTGCAATAGTCAACACAGTATTCCATGATACCAAAGATTGAAATCCAACAATCCAACATACTGAAACTACAATCCTCTTCCGCTACAAAGATATTATCAAAACACAAATTATTTAGCCTTTAAAATAATATATTTGACCACATAAAATCTGCAAAGATCATAAAAAACAAATGAGATTTGAGCACAAACCTCAACTTTCACCGGTGCTTCGTTAGAACCAACAACATCCATGGCTGCCATACCACATAAACAAAAGAAAAACATAAGTTTCTTCAACAATCACAATAATGAAAAAAAAACCCTAAACAATCACATTTTTGCAAAACAAAAAACAATAAACCAGACAATACAAATCAATTCTATTTCATTGATCCACAATCAACACTCTTAATTAGAAACTCTTACCTAGAAGAGTGAGGGATCCATCAAGACCTTGCAACTGAATCAAGAACAACATACATGTGATGGAGAAGAAGACGTTTAGGGTTTGTAATAAAAAATGATGGCAGTCAGAGAAAAAAGTAAACTCATACCATAAAACAAAATTAATAACCTTACCTAGTGTTTGCGATCTTGGTGATGTTGGTATTGAGTATTTAGGAATCGCCATGGAAGAATCGACATACAAATCAAACCGCATGTAGACATTGAGTATTTAGGGTTTTTGGGATAAAAAACAAACAACAACAATAGGGTTAATACGATTCAAATCAGATAACAAAAAAGAATCAAAGATTAAGTAGGAAGAACATACATGTGATTAAGATTGATGAAACCCTTCGTCTCCGACCATTGCTCACACCATCGTTTCTCCAACCCTAAACACCACCATCATTGTCTTCCATACTTCGATCGAAAAGAAACAGAGTTTGTGAGGATTGCGATGAAGCGGTGGGAGGATAGGGTATAAGATTGCAAAGAAAAGAGAAGCAGATGAAGAGCTCAGATTTAGGGTCTGTGAAAATTTGGAACTGTGTGAAGGAAGAAAGCGTTAAAAGAAATATATAAAGGATCCGAATACAGGTGAAAGTTGTATTAGGAAAAAAACCCGACCCAAATGCATTCGGATCCCGCCACTTTTTTGTTAAAATCGTGATTGTAGAAGCCATTTGAGAATTCCCTCCTAAACTCACCATCAAAACTTGCCACATCAGCAAAAATAGCCAAAATTAAATGCCACCTAGCCCAAATCACATCTCATTTATATATATATATATAGACTAGTTTGGAACCCCGTGTTTTAAACAGATTGAATAAATTTAATTTTACATAATAAGCAATATGGTTATATCTTTAAAATACTTCGTGTATTGCACGAGTTAAATAAATATTATGTAATGGATTAAAACATACGGTCGTCGAGATATGTATTTGAATGATTAATTCGATGTACTATTTACTTATTAAAAATTTAATTTTTTTATTAGGTTCAAAGCATGTGTAGTACACGTGATAAAACCAATGAAATATTAGATGATTATTAATAAATAAAAAAATAAAAGAAATAATAAAAAAATAAATAAATAAGAGAGATCCACCAAGTTTGTGATTTAATATTATTTTCTTATTTCTGTATCCTATTAAATATTAAATAATAATAGTTTAAAAAAATTATTTAACTGAATCTAATTGAAATGAGAATAAAAAATTTATATATTTGTTTGTTTCTACAAAGAAAAAAAAATAAAACTTCTTCTATCTCCTACAGAGAAGGAGAAAATACAAATAAATGTCTTTTTTCTAAAGCGCAATGGATTAAAAACACACAAAAAAAATATTCTTTCTAAAACGCAATGGACTAAAAACACATAAAAATGTGTTTTACAAATGTGTTTTTACCTAAAACACAATGGGCTAAAAACACTTCAAAATGTGTTTTTCTAAACCGCAATGGATCAAAAACACATAAAAATGTCTTTTTTCTAAAACGCAATTGCCTAAAAACACAAAAGAAAATGTTCTTTCCTAAACGCAATGGACTAAAAACATTTCAAAATGTGTTTTTTTTTTTCTAAAACGCATTGGACCAAAAAAACACATAAAAATGTGTTTTCCTAAAATGCAATAGATAAAAACCTAAAAGAAAGTGTTTTTTTTTTCTATAACGCAATGCATTAAAAACACATAAAATGTGTTTTACCTAAAACGCAATGGTAAATTCGTAATAAGCTTCCATTTCTTCTTATCCTTCCTAGCCAAAATAAACTTCATATTTGATCCTCTCCCTAATAAGCTATATATTATTATAAAAATAAACTTACTATTCATCATCATTGGTAAATTCGTAAACAATAATATGTTATTTCAGGTGAATATAATAATAAGCTGTTATAATATATTAAATAAAATAATAATAATAATAATAAAAAGCTATATATAATTATAAAAATTAAATTACTATTCATCGTCCTTGGTAAACAATGTTTTAAGAAAAAAGTTATAAACGTAAATCGTTAAAGAAGTATCAAATTAATTGATAAATAAATATATGTTCTAAAAAAACAGAAAAGAAAATATTAAAAAATGATAAAGGAAATATTATATAGTTTTAAAAAATAGCTCGAGATTTAGTTTGTTGGCCGTTCAAAAAAATTATATAGTTTTAAAAAAGGAAATAAAAGTTAAAAATATGTTACTAAAAGTAGATATAATAATAAACTATTACAATATATTAAATATATAATAATAATAATAAGCTATATATTATTATAAAAATAAACTTACTATTCATCGTCATTGGTAAATTCGTAAACAAAAATATGTAACTTCAGGTGAATGTAATAATAAGCTATTATAATAAATTAAATAACAACAACAATAATAATAATAATAATAATAATAATAATAATAATAATAATAATAATAAGCTATATATTATTATAAAAATAAAGTTACTATTAATCGTCCTTTGTAATAAAAATAAACTTACTATTAATCGTCATTGGTAAATTCGTAAACAATAATATGTTATTTCAAGTGAATATAATAATAAGCTATTATAATATATTAAATAAAATAATAATAAAAAGCTATATATTATTATAAAAATAAAGTTACTATTAATCGTCCTTCGTTAACTGTATGTATGTTCTAAAAAACAGAAAAAATATTAAAAAATGGTAAAGGAAATATTATATAGTTTTAAAAAAAAGGAAATAAAAGTTAAAAATATGTTATTAAAAGTAAATATAATAATAAAATATTACAATATATTAAATATAATAATAAGCTATATATTATTAACAAAATAAACTTGCTATTCATCGTCGTTGGTAAATTCGTAAACATTAATATGTTATTTTAGGTGAATATAATAATAAGCTATTATAATATATTAAATAAAATAATAATTAAAAGCTATATATTATTATAAAAATAAAATTACTATTCATCGTCCTTTCTAATAAAAATAAACTTACTATTAATCGTCATTGGTAAATTCGTAAACAATAATATGTTATTTCAAGTGAATATAATAATAAGCTATTATAATATATTAAATAAAATAATAATAAAATGCTATAAATTATTATAAAAAAAATTACTATTTATCATCCTGTATTTATGATTGTTAGTGTTTGTGTATTAAGTTTCACGTTTTGATCATTTGACTATATCATAAAATTTAATCCTCAAATCCTACATGTATTCACGAACGGAAAACAAACCCAACTTTAATTTATTTAGAACTTGTTATTTATTTTGGAAATTCACTTTTTTTAAAGGCGTACGGTTAGAATATTGTTAACCGGGTTAGTATTTAGTATGTTAGTATCACCAAATTAATATTAAAATTCTCCTTGCTCGGATTTGAACCACACACATACGTTGAAACGTTTTTACTCGTAAGATTTAGACCGAAACGTAAAAATAATTTTTTGAAAGATGAAAACTATATGAGACCAAAGTTAAAAGTGTAAAAGTGTTAAAATTAAAAATGAAAAATACATGATGAAAGTTAAAAAGGTTGATATATATGAAAACTGAAGGGGTTGATGTATATAAAAATGAAACTTGAGAAGTGTAAGAAGTGTAAACAAATTGGATAGTAAGAAACTCTCACAAGTATTTTTGCTAAATTAAGGATGAATAATATTGTAATTAATAAAGTAAAAATGATTTATCAAGGATACATCAGACTTTCAGGTTTATATGTTAATTGTTGATACAACTGTCTCATTATTTATTTTAATTTATTTTTGTTTAAAGAAAAAAAAATGATTACTTGAAAAATGGAAATAAGGGTCATGGTTGCTATGGTTTAATTCATGCAAACCATGGCGGATTAGGGACGAGGATGGTATAGCCTTCCATTCATATTTCTACGTGGCGAATTATGTCCCAATCATGATCCCCACACCCTTTAGCATAATAAACTTGATCACTAAGCTTACTTAAATTTTATATCACTGGTCATCTTCTTCCTTAATTTTTCCATGATACACACTCGCCTCATTTACCCAAAAATCCCATATGTGAAAAGTAATATTTCAGGTTTCAGAAATTGTTTAACGTTTCAAAATATATAACAGGTTAGGATTGTTACCTTAAACCGGAACTGAAATCTATATCAACCGACAAAGGATGCAGATTTGATTCATGTATCACCGTCGGCAACTACTTGAGTAACCTCTATCCGATTCGGTGGCGGTGGTCGCGGTGGTATGTGAGGCCAACGGGCAAAAATAGTGACCGTTACAAAGAATTGTTGTGGTGGAGTATCACTGGAAGAATTGGAGTGATTCAATATAAAAGGATAGTTAAAAGCCTTATGTTATGATTTTCTATTTAATGACACGCATTGAATTAGAATTTCAATCTAGTCGGTTACGAAATATCCCATTAGATTATTAGTGATTTAATTAAGACTACACCTTGTGGATTGGTTTTAGTTATATATAACCCTATTTATATAATATATAACAAATGAGATGGATTTATACCACATGTTATGATGAAGCTAAAGGCTGATTTTGGGAGGGAAGCAATATTACTTTCTTTGTACGCGGGATCCGGAAGACTTCGGGTCGGACTATTGGATTTGAAACGCACCGACATACACTATTCGGATCATATAAATTCGTTAGGTCTCCATTATTGTTATTATCCCACTTACCGACACCATCAATTTTCTCTATTCTTTCTCTCGCACATTCGTTCATCATCTGCTTTCTTTATCAAGTAATCTATCATCATCAAAGGTAAATCTACAAAATCAAGGCTAAATCTGGTTTCTTCATGTTATTCGATTAAATAGAATGTTGATTTTATAAAGATTGCTTTGAATGATATTAACTTCGTCGTTGTTCTGTATTTTTTGTAGATCCGATCCTAAAAGTTGCAGGTATGTTCTTTTATTTTGTTGTTTATCTACTGTGCATTTTTAATCGAATCTATTTTTGGTTTTTAATAAACCAACTTTTGCCCCACTGGTAAATAATAATCCTACCTACGTAATTGGTATACAATAATCCTACCTATCAACATGTTGGTTCTTAATGATCTTCCGTTAATTTTTTTTAACTGAAGTTAGTTTTTAAGTTTTATTTATTACACAAACAGTCCCTGTAGTTATAATTTACTAGTTTTAACTATTTTGTAAAACAAAAAAACGTCAAGGGCCATGTAATTAAATTTTATAAATAGTTAAAACTAGTAAATTACAACTACAGGGACTGTTTGTGTAATAAATAAAACTTAAAAACTAATTTCAGTTTAAAAAAATTAACGAAAGTTCATTGAGTACCAACATGTTGATAGGTAGGATTATTGTATACCAATTACGTAGGTAAGATTATTATTTACCAACAGGACAAAGGTTGGTTTATTAAAAACCAATTTTCCTTACCTTTTTATTGTTTTGCAATACAAATCAACTACCAACGTTTTCTGCATCATCATCTACATTTTGTTATTTATATAGTATCTATGATGGTTATTTATGTGTTAAACATTTATCCAAGTTACTGATGTTTCTTGATTTACTTTTTCATGTGGAATCCTAAATCTTGGATAACAATCGGACTCGGATTATTCGTCAAACAACAGAGGTTAGTTAAATGTTATTGTTGTGTTTTTTTATCAGTATAATATTTGTTTTTATCGTTTATGTTCGGTATTTATTTTAAAAATTTAAGAATCAATGTTCTGAATCTGTGACGGTTTGTTTTCTCAGTAATAATTTTCGTATTTTATTCATTGTTAGGTTCTTAAAAGATTTCGTTATTTTCTTTATATTGGTGTGACTTTTGTTTTCGGTATTATGATTTGATTTCTATAATTAAATTATTGTTATTAAGTTTTAAAAACAATTGTTATTTCTTTTGCAGATATGGATTCCAATAACAACACTCCTTCTTTCTTAAAGTTAATTGAGAACGATGATCCTATATTTTTTGTATGTTTTTTTACTTTTCTGTTTACTAAACATAACTTCTTGCTACTTAATTGTTTTGTTTCGATTGATAGGAAATACCGTATGATTTTACTCTATTATTGTGGGGAGAACAAGTGCCATATGGTGAATCTATTAAAATTGTTGATGGTGACATATTATGGGTGGTAAGAGTTAAAAGAAATGTGTTGGCCCTGTCTTTGGTGATGGCTTCACTAAAGTCGTTAGGGATTGTGGTTTGAAAAAAAAAATGATTATCTTTTGTTTAAGGCTATTGGACCATCCACATTGTATCTTTCGGTCTTTAAAGCATGTGTTTTCGATAACTCTTTTATCGCTAAAATTATAGCTGATGATGGCTTCATTGTAAGTACTATATATGATATAATTAGTTTGTTTATTCACCGTTTTTCTTGTGTATGGTTTGTTTATATTAATTTATAACTACTTTTCAGCTCATGGCGGACAAATTCTGGAGAGAATTTTCCAGCAAGAATTTTAAAGGTGGATGAGCAACTCTGTATGTGGGAGATAGGTTTTGGAATGTCAAGATGGAGGGATAGTCCGACAAAAGTGCTTTCACTGATGGATGGTCTAAGCTGATTGAGGATCTCGCATTAGATACCCGATCTACTTTTGTATTTACAATGTCTGGATATAAAACTTTTGAGTTGTCTGTTTTTAATCATAAAACTGGTCATGCCTAGAATATGAGCCTTGTAATCATGCATACATAGCAACCAACTATCAATAACAAAACTAAAATTTTCATTGCAAAATTTTCCATAACACACTTTGGTCGTAGATTCGTGCTTTAGCGCTATCGAGACTAATGGATCTGAGACACCATACATGGGTTCGTTTATTTAATAGGCTTTCTTCTTTTCCTTACGGAATTAGACAATTTGAGCTTTCTTCATACTCCAAGCACTTAAACTTGAGATACTCAAACTCTGAGTGCCATTGTTGAATGCATAAAGATGTGCTTGTTCTCCAACTGCCAGTACCGGATAAACTCTTGATGTAATGCAAGCCAACCCTTCTCCACCAAAGCTTTCTACAATGGAGTGATCTATCTGTAAATCAAACAAAATGATTAAAAAGAAAAAGTGCCTCCTTTAAATGCACATATAATCATACAAAATATATATATATTTGTAAACTAGTAATAAAAATACCAAGGTTCTCAAGGAGATCTTTGCGTATCGAGGATCAAGTGCAAGAAAAGCTCCATAGATGGGTTTGTCGATAAATGGTTTTAAAGACGACCTATTTTAAGAAGAAACAACAATGTAAATGCAGCATCAAGTGACTTTGTAGCTATTATAATTTCTGTAGTCACAGTTGAATCACTTTTTATTTAAAAGAATAAATAGTTTTGGACAAAACCTGCTTGTGTCAGCACACATGAGCACTCGGAAACTGTTAGCAATTCTAAAGACACGAAAGAAGACCGCAGTGTGTTCAGTAAGGTCCTTCGAAGCCAAAACCAGCAAACCGAAAGGCCCAAATTTGCCATCTGTTGTAGCATTCTTTTGTGTACAAAGAATTTGGGGATCAACTACTTCAGCACTCAACACCTCAGCATGTTTGAGATTTGAGAAGCTAAACGTGATTTCTACATCAGCCTACAACAAGAGGTAAATTATCTGTCAGAGAAATTTGTGTAACCCGTTGACTATCGAGGTCAAATGAACTTCATCTCAGCCGCAAAGCTAATATAGTGTAAATGTTTTTTGGTCTGTTTGATGTTAATAAACGGATATACATGGTACAGGCTATACTGATAATCTAATTAGTAACTGAAACCGTATTATTTTCTCTGTGTAAAGTAGTTTGACCTTTGAACTCAAATAACTGAATAAGTACAAGATTAGATTTAGTCACCTGTGAAGCTGTGATACCAGAAATTTCAATCATGGACCCGCCCTTGAGTTTTTTATTCTCCAAATGCACTTTTCGTGTTCGTAGTTTCTCTAGTTCCTTGACAGGCCACTGCACCAACTGATCTTCATTTTTACTAAGCCAGATGCTCCTAGGAATCGTCTGAAAACGTGTTATTATAGATTTTATAACAATATCATCATTAGATTAAAGAAACAGATAAAAAAAGGTATGCTTTTCAGCCCAGCCCACCCCAAAACATACCTTTTTATAATCATCACTAAATTAGACACACCCTAAATGGAAAGAAAAACAAGTCTAGATTATTACCTGAAGGCCAGACCAACCTTTTTCGATAGCATCTGGTGCAGTATCACCTTCACAAACCCATGACCATAATATCCTTCTCTTCTTCTCACCATCATAAAACGACTTAGAAGCATAAAACCTCCCATAATCATACCGTAACCACCCTTTACTCTTCATAAAGTCAGCATCAACGTCGTAGCGGTCACTTAGTGGATCGTATTTTCCCAGTATATAATAATCCTGGTAATTAAAACTAGCTTTAAGAACATGCCTAATGTCCTTCCCTTGAACGGATGTAACTGATGTATCAAGCCCGCTTTTCCCATTACGCATAACAGGATAAAAGTCAGGACATTCCCAAAATGTTGTTATGTTAGAGAGGTGTAACGGGCTCAGAGACCTATTCCAACTGCGAAAATCCTTACTTTTGTATAGAATAGCTGCTCCTTGATGATCAATCCGAGTTCCAATCACAACCCTCCATTCTCCATCCGCACCCATCCAACCAGTTGATGGATCTCTATAAAAGGATGGGTCAATTTCATCCGGAGGACTCAATATTGGGTTAAGTGGCCATTTTACCCATTCATTTAGTAGCGGGTCCGATATGTTTTTGGGAAATGCCAAATTTTGCACTTGGTGTAAATTGGCATCAACACCTGTGTATAGGATCGCCGGTTCACCATTTGGTAGTATCGTTGTCGAACCAGAAAAACACCCATTGATATCGTAAGGCTCGTTTGGTACAAGAGCAATATCAAGATGTACCCAGTTGATAAGATCATGTGATATGGCATGAGCCCATGACATGTTACCCCATAGTGGACCATATGGATTGTGTTGATAGAAAAAATGGTAGACCCCCTTGTAATACATTGGTCCTGCGTTATCAATAACAAACCAAATGCACCAAATGTTTTATGTGTCATATTTCATTAATAAAAGGCAAATGGTCCATCAAGATTCAAGAATGACTTTTTTTAGAAACAAGTACTTTTCATAGAATGTGATTACATAAGATATAATTTTTAAATTTTTCACAAATGGGTATGCCAGTCCATGAGAATGACATCTCCATGTCTTTTTTTTCTTTCTTTTTCAGTTTTTAAGCATTTAATCTTGTTTTTTTTTTTTCCTAATAACATGTAATATCAATATTTTCAAAAACTCCAAAGACACATATTAGGAAAAAAAACGAAATCAAATGAAAAATGCAAAAAGAAAAATTTAAATAAAGACTTATAGATGTCACCTGTAATAAGTGTGGCAGCCCCATTTTTCAAAACGTTTTAAAATGATACCCCATGTAATCACAAAAGAGTACCTATTTATTTCTAGAAAACAAAATCTAAACCAATGTGAAGTGCATAAAAGATTGTGGGTTTACCATTAGGATCTGCAAATTCCAACAGCAACCATTTGAACATGCATGTAAATAGATCAAACATTAGAACAAGGAAAGATAATGAAACAAAACACATATGTTAATCCACCAAAAAACTGTACCATTCATCCAATTTTTGGTAGGCTGGAAGTGATATGCTGTCCGGTAAGACTGTGAAACATTCAGTAGCCGTGTATGGTTCCTGAAAGCTTCAACACGGACTCCATTAAAAATCAGGAAACAACACAAAGAAAACACATAAAAACCATATATCTTCATCGGAATATTCAGAGATGATAGTTTAGTTTTGAAAAGCATCGTGAAATGCAAACTGTGTGCAGTTGGACAAGTGTTGTAGGCTTTATATAGGTACGTGAGCATCAGAAGACTTGCAAGAAACAATAAAGGTCATTAAATTTTTTGGCCAGTCCCATTTAATCTATTGGTTCAGAGAAAATAAGCATTAAATTACTAATAGGTGTGATAATGACTTAGACAGCATTGAAATCTCATATTAATAACTAGCTTATGACCCGTGTAACACACGTGTTTGTTTTAGTCAATGAAATCAATATCTCCATCAAATCAATCGTAAGTACATAATGTTTTAACTCTAATTCATTAATCGATACAAATACGAAATGCCATATGCTGAACATTTTAAATTTCCTAACAAAATTACAACGATAAACATTAGTCAATAAAAAATAGAAAATACATACGGAAATCTACTCATAAGTTATTCATATGCTACTACATTAATAAGTTATTATCTATACAAAATGTGAAAGCATAATATTTTTTTTTTATAATAGATTCCAAACAAAACACTATGACATAGTAAAACCTAAATAGAATACATTGTTGGCAAACTTTGTCTAGTCATTTTTGTCGTTTACAAATTATCAAACAATATGTGGCAGTAATGCCAAATGGTCCAAGGTGTACTTTTCAAATGATTTGTTTGTTTATTAATCTTATAGGCTGTTATTTAGAAAAGATGATGTCAATTCTTGAAAACATGATGTCATCTTTTATTTAAATTTTAAACAATAAATAAAAGAAAAATAAATTAAAAGGATTAATGACTGTTTTTAAACTATAACCTAGATTATTTAAAACTCGCAATTTATTCATTGGGTTAACATTTTCCCCCAATTAAATCCATGATGTCATCTCCTTTCAAATTTTTAAACAATTCAAAAAAAAAATTAAAAGAAATTAAATTAATTAAAGTTTTTTTAACCAATAACCAAGACTAATTATAAACCTTGCAACATTTTCATTGGGATAAACTTCTCCCCCAATTAAACCATGTTCTTTTGCACGCTCTTCTATCCCTTTTCCCCCAATTGCACGCTCTCATTTAAGGGTTATTGCCAAAAACTAAATTATATAGAAATTTATAAATATACACATCAGATTCCAAACCAAAAACTATAACACATCAGATTGAATAATCTGTAAAAAACGTCTAGAAATCTAAAAGAATATTTTTTTCCCATAATCCATTGTCATTACATTAGGTAAATGATAATATGCGTGTGTAGTTTTTTTTTCTTAGTGAATTGTGATTAATTAATACCCCTCGAACCGTTTAATTAGGCCAACCTCTCCCCCCCTCTACCCATGCATTCATTTAATTGGGTCAACCTTCTCCCCCAATTAAACCATCCCTTCCTCAAGCACGCTTCTTCTTCTCGTGACTTGGAACATTGTCAGTTCTGGTTCCTTATATAACACGAGTAAGAGGCCAGAGGTAAAAGTTATAAAGCTAAATGACTTTTAATTAATATATTTAATTGGGAGAAGGTAAATCCAACGGTGGGAGATGAAATTTAATTTGAGGTGGATAAAAAAGATCACTTTGAAAACATAAAATTAACATCTAATAAAAGCTGCCAAACTTTGAAAACATAAACATCTTGGGAAACCACAAACATTTAAACTTTTATACACGAGTTAAATGCCATTTTAGTCCCTGTGGTTTGGACCATTTTCCCCGTTTAGTCCAAAGGTTTCATTTTTAACCTGTGGGTCTAAAAAGGTTTCACAATTGCCATTTTAGTCCACTGGGTTAACTTCATCCGTTTTTTCTGTTAAGGAGAAGGCCAATTTGGTCATTTTGTATGTAATTCTGTTAACTAAAAAGGCAATTCAGCCATAAAAAATGACCAAATTGGCCTTCTCGTTAACAGAAAAAACGGATGAAGTTAACCCAGTGGACTAAAATGGCAACTGTGAAACCTTTTTGGACCCACAGGTTAAAAATAAAACTTTTGGACTAAACTGGCAAAATGGCCCAAATCACAGGGACTAAAATGGCATTTAACTCTTTATACACATAGCCTCTTCATCTATAAAATATTATTATCATTATACACTAGCCTTAAGCTACCCGCGTTGCGGGCCAATGGGCATAAAACATGCTACCAACGTTGAGGAGATGGGGATGTAAAATCATGCTAAGTAGCGTCGAACGAAGACCAAAACCGGGTAAAGCGTAAAAAAACACGAATTTCCAACACAAAGTGACTTACGTGACGTAAAACGTAGGAGTCGAATTTATAACGATGCGTATTAGAAAGTGAGGGGGTAAAACAAACTTAAAAGACCAAATGTGACCACCAAATACGAATAAAAAAAAACCCTGAGGGGACAAATGTGACTATCAAACACTATGCTAAATAGCAACGAACATCAAACAAACCGAGAAAAACGTAAAACAAAAACTAATAAACAAACTAAAATTATTTAACCTTTGTGACACAAATTATAAAAACTAAAGTTTTGTTACAAAACAAAAAATCACAATGCCAAAAAAGAAAAGAAAAAAGATGACAAAAAAATATAATATTCCTCCGTATGTTATTAAAATTAAAATTGAGAGATTTAATAATAATAATGATAATAATAGTAATAGTAATAGTAATAGTGATAGTAATAGTAATAGTAATAATAATAATAATAAGGATAAGGATAACAAAATAGTTTTTATATATAATATTAAAATTGAAATTAAGAGATTTATAGATAATAATAATAATAATATTAACAATAATACGGATAAGGATAACAAAATATTTTTAAATAAAGATAAAAGTAAAATTGTGAACTTGAAGGAGAAATTGACACGTGACATTAATTGTAGTCTTTTATTAATATTTAGATTTAACTCACCTTTATTCCTCTTCTCGATTTGATTAGTTTTTTTTAGATATGTGATTCTCGTTTATACATTAGAATCCCTTTTAATACTCTTCTTGAGAGCATAAATTAAGTTAAATTCATTAATATATTGAAACAAAAAATAATAATTAATAAATTATTATCACTTTTTGTTGAGATCAAAAATGTTTATACTTAAATTATATAACATAAACTTGAAATATTGGCATTATTTGTGAAGCTAAATAATGCATTCATCAAAAACTATAATGTGAATCAAATAAGAAAGGAATTAGGTGCACTCTAATCCAACTTTAAGATTTAGTATTTTAAAAATAAATACATACAATGAAAATAGGACTATAATAGTCAAACCAATTATGTATTTGCACACAAGTGCAAAACTAAAACCGGGTACACCATAATTACTTTAATATCTACAAACCAACTTAGAAAAACAAAGAACTAAAACAAATACATACAATGCAAATATAACTATAATAGTCAAACCAAGTCATGACCTCAACTCAGGGTGTAGGGAGTGGTTAAACACTTTGGAGTGGCAAACCAAAAAACCGACCAATAAGGGCGCGCCATGTCAATCAGTCAAAAGTGTTTAAACTTTGGTGAAAAGTATTGGCAATGGTTTAAACACTTGGTGAAGTGGTAAACTATTTTTTTTTAAAAAAAAGGAAAAAAGTGTGATTGGTTGAGATAGGAATGGACCCCACCCACAATACCCTCTCTCTTTCTCCTTCCTCCCCTCACCGAATCGTCAAACCATCACCGATTTGGTAAACTTTGAGTGGCAAACTAGTGTTGGCGGCGGTGTTTGCCGAGTGGTAAACTAGTTTGCCACTCTTTGCCGATCTCCACACCGTATACCCTCAGTTATGCAAGGGTTCTAACCTCCATAACTGACCAATGCAATGGCTATAAAAATAAACAAACATGAGTAGCTGAAACACTAAGGGTGTAAGGAGTTTTTTTTTTTTTTTTTTTTTTTTTTTTTTTTTTTTTTGAACGGCAAATTTGGATCACTGACGGACCACTGGAGTATCATCGTGCCACCAGAGGAACCACCCGATCATATCCATCTCCACTAGGCATAACGCCACACCAATTCAGGAGGAAACCCAATAAACATGGGAAAACCCCCTTGTGGGAATCGAACCCAGGACCTATTGGTCCCAAAGCTTTATCCCACCACCAAGATGCCACTAGGCTATAAGGCCATGGGCACTAAGGGTGTAAGAAGTGGTTAAACACTTTGGAGTGACAAACCAAAAAACCGACCAATCAGAGCACGCCATGTCAATCAGTCAAAAGTGTTTAAACATTGGTGAAAAATGTTGGCAATGGTTTAGACACTTGGTGAATTGGTAAAATATTTAAAAAAAAGGAAAAAGTTGTGAATGGTTGAGAGAGGAATGGAACCACCCACAATACCCTCTCTCTCTCTCAATCACCTTCCCCGCATCGGTGATCCTCCCCCGATTCTTGAGTTGTTCGGCAACATCAAAAACCTCGGCGGCGGTGTTTGCCGATCGGCAAAAAGGTTTGCCGAGGTTTGTCGCGTCCCACTCCGCACACCCTAAATTGAATAATATAAAGATGAAAAGATCGGGCCATTGCATCCCTACAGCTAACCATAATTTTTGCATTGCTTCTCTATTGCTGACCAATATAGTTGAATAACATTAACAATGGCACTATAATGAACATATTCTAAGATCAAGTCCTTAACTGCCAACATAAATGCCACTATTACAGTTTTTAAGTGTCACACAAATATTGAAATACTATGACAAAGTTCTAATCCACAATCACATCATTGTCTATTAGTAACATAAAAAATACATTTATGTTAATCATAAATTAGAAAACTAAAATGTATTATAAATTAACAATAAATGAAGATAAAATTAAGTTATATTTAGAAAATTCAATTACACCACTGTGACACTGTCCATAGAAAGCTATATCACAAATTAAGTTATATTTAAAAAACAAAAAAAAATATTTAATAATGCAGATATAATTAAGTCTAAATAAATAAAAAAAAAAAACTCAGCAAACAAAAACGAAATCTGAGTTGAAGAACCAAGTGCCACACCCAAGTTGTATCCTACAAGAAATCTGATTAACTCGGGAAAATTCACACAGTAAAATGGATCGAATTGCAGCCTATATTATATTAAGTCAAAACACCACGATAAACAAAAGAAAAAAGAAAGCTTTGTTATGAAACAACACAGGTTGGCTGAGTATGCTAAACATTATCAATTTGCTCACAACATTACAACGCTAATCATTAATCGATCACCATTGTTCTTCTGAAGAACAATGGTGATTTCTGGGAGACAAAACCAATAAAGAGAGAAAGATATACTACTTTCGATAATACAGCTGTTTTTACTATAGAGTTTTAGACTCTTAGAGACCTAAGGTCTAATAATTTATAATAAATTTACGACTTTATGTTCTCAAAACCCCCCTTCATTTGTTCACTTACATTATTCATATTTAGGATCAAATGGTAAAAACTAGAAATAGGTGGATTAGGTAACGGGTCAAAACGGATAAATTTTTGGTATGGGTCAGATTGACCTAAAACTTTTTGTCCGGTATTTAATAAATGTAAATAGTTCATGTCTCAAGTAGCTTTGAAAAATTATATAATTGCAATAACAATAATCTAATTGTTGAATATTATTAGATTACATTAAATCAATTACTTATAAACTGTTAAAGACAATAATGAAAGTTTATCATATTCTTTAATAATAACAACAAAGAATTCAAGATTACAGTGTTGTTCAAGTTACCTTATCTAGCAAGCCCGAATCGTTTGCTAAGGGTTTCTTTTCATATCCTGGTGCTAGATGCCTCTCATTCCTTCATAAGAGCCCATTTAATAAAACAAAGATACAAACACATTCTATAATATATGAAAAGAACATTCATAACTTATTACTTACCATGTTGATGTAAAGGGTGTGATGTGGCAGACTTAAGTATCCTGATGTTGTCAGGAATCAACTGTGAAAGGGATACTTAGACTAGTCGGTATGGAGGGTCGGCTGAGGCCCGTCCTCCCGCCGCCGCCCCAAACTCCCCACCCCCCATGCCCGTTGCCGCCCCATTTCCGGCAACTTCGGCTCCCACCAGCCGAACTCGACGGCCCCACCTCCTCTCTCCTTCTCTCACATATACCTATACATACATACATATATATATATAAAGAGGTTCATCCCCCACCCCCCTAGATCCATCACCCCCAAGCCCTTCCTACGTGACGATGATGTGGCGGCCCATCCTCTTGAGGATGAAGCTCTCCATAACCTCTAGTCTTAAAGGGGTTGCAACTCACCATGTTGGTGGTTTACCTCTTTCGAAGTCTTTTTTTATAGAAGAATGGCTTCAAAAGGACTTGTTAAAGTTGTTTTCACAGCTGAACCACTTGCTGAGGGATCAACATGCTTTCATGGACGGACGGCTGTGATTTCATCACTCAGCAAGAGGAGTGAAAATGGACGGATTTAGTTAACCACCAATGAGTTGCTTCAAATGGCAGGCCGGGCTTGGTTTTAGGTTCATCTTTGGGCTTTCTTTCCCAAATCTCGTGACGATCATCTCAATGTTGAAACAATACACAAAGTATCCAATCAAATCTAAAATGCATAAAAAACAATGTTAGTGTAAAACATAGGAAAAGGAATATGTGGAAAGCAATGGCGGATATAGAAAACTCTCATAGGGGCAACGTTTTAAAAAAAAAAAAAATAGACTAACGAAATCGAAAATACGTCAAAAAATTATAATTTTTTTCAAAAAACTTTAATTAAGTTAATTTAATTTTCTTTTTTTTTATTGTTTAAAAATTTGAAAGGGGATGACATCATGGATTTAATTGGGGGAGAAGGTTGACCCAATGAATAATCTAGTTTTAAATAATCTAGGTTATATTTTAAAAGCAATTAACTCTGTATAAATATAGTAAAATTTGTAAATCTTGAATCTAAATTTTCCAAAAGCTATAATGTTACCACGAATAATTTTGCTACTAAATCATTCCTTCAGTACTCTTATCTTTAAAAGATAGCTGCTCATCTTTAACTTGAGTTTTTCCTGAAAATCAAACATATCAAAATGGTTATTTGCATGAAAGACACATATAGCTTCACTATGAATTCAAAAGAATGAGCAGCTTCTCCTGTCACCAATGCCATAACTACAAAAATTAGCAGCTTCTCGTGTCACCAATGAGCAGCTTCAAAAAATTTTCATGCATACAAAATAAATCAACTACAAATATTATCTAAACAAAAGGTAGAAAGTTCTTAACTGGGTTTAGTAGTTTCACCCATTAGGCCATTAACTTATTAGTGGTCTTGCTTCCAATCCAAAACCCAAAAAAAAAGTCAATGGGTTTACATTTTTTTTAAACATGTTTTAGTTATGCCATGACAAGTGTCCTTCGTAGCTTCTGTGTACAAATTACTAAGTAAACGTGAAGGGATTATGCTAAGCATAGGTAGTTTTGGTAACTCTACATGTGTCAATGGGTTTATAAATTCTTAGTTGTATATTGAAGATAATATATGCTTTCATATTAATTATTGCTAATGCTATTTTTTGTCGATAAATTCAATGTCTACAACAATATTGAAGGTACTCCAAATTTTCTGAATTCGTTAACAAAAATAAACACCATCAACAACAAAGTCATGAAAAATAAATTTGAAAAATCCAACTTATTTGAATCAATAAAGCACTTCTGATGGTATATGGGTTTAAGAACTACTTGGTCGCCCCGCCCCGATCCAAAAATTCTAACTTTTTGTTATGAAAAATTTGAACACTAAAAAAAGAGGACCCCATTGAAAAAAAATTTTGGGTCCGCCCCACTGGTGGTGTGGTGATTTTCCTAATCACTACCACCACCCTCCACATCATTCTTACATCACTTCACCCTCATCAACAATCCTTATCCACCACCCTATATGATGTGGTTATGATCCATCACCATCCACTTCCTATTTTTTAATATATTTTTATTTAAAACTTATTGAATTTAATTTATTTTTATAAACAACAAATAAAACTAAATAAATTTATTTAATAACTAAAATAATAAAAGTACACGCTATTAACATAGCGAAATTCTAGTACATGTTATATGTATTTAAACTACAATTTAAGAATAATAATAAAAAGATAACTACTCGTCGCTGTTGACCCGACCGAATTACCAAACGTGATCAATCAATTCTGAACGAAGATGGTTATGCGTAGCCTCATTGTATAATGCCCACGTGTTTAGGGGTGAGCATAGGGGTGTTCAAAAAACTCGTGGCTCGCAGCTCGCTTGAAACTCGCTCGAAAAAAGCTCAAAGAAAGCTCGGCTCGAAATTGGCTCGGATATAAAGGAGCCGGCTCGGTTTGTAAACAAGCCAAGCTCGAGCTTGGCCTGGCTCGGCTCGTGAGCTGGCTCGATATGGTTTACATCCTTCATTTTTTGTCCCACGTCGCTTAGAAAACAAAAACTAAGTATCTCTCCTATAAAACAAGGTAAAGACAATGTACAAAGTGAATTAACTATTTATATTTGCATGTTTAGCCATATTGTTAAATTAAATGGCAATTATGGTCTTAATCTATGAAGAAATTCATTTTTAAAGGCTTTTTAAGTAGTACATTTTGCGGTTCTTTGTTAGTTCGAGATAGATCGAGGCGAGCCGAGCTAGCTCGAATTCTAATCGAGTCGAGCTCGAGCCGAGCCAGCTCGAATCGAGTTCGAGCCGAGCCCGAGCTGGATCTAGCCGGCTCGACTCGGCTCGTTTACAGCCCTAGGTGAGCAAAGGAGCTAACCGACCCGACCCGACGTTTACCCAACCCAAACCGAGAACCGAAATTATTGAAAATATATAACCGATCACTGACCCTAAATAGACACTCAGGTTCTATAGAAAATCAGTTTTTCGGTTTCCACCAAAATCGAACCCGACATTAAACCACCTGTTCGATTTCATTCTAGAGTTACACCACTTCCATTTCACTCCATTCCATTTTCATATTCGATTAATTTCATTCCAAAATCCAGAATTAGCATGGGGATTAGATTATTGATTAGAAAGGGATGTGATAAAAATCAGAATCAACATGTGATAGCTTGAAAAAAGGTTCATTCGCTATATTAAAATTTCATTCCAGAAACCAGAATTAGTATAAGGTTCATTCTAATGTTGACTAAAACAAAGCAGAATCGCTTTTGCGAACACCCTAGATGTATGTTTACTGATTGTTAAATTTGTTAATGTTTAATTGTGAGAGAGAAGATCAAATAGGAAGTTTAATTTCGCTAGGAAGGATAGGAAGCAATAAGAGGATGACATGTGGCAAAGATGAAAAAAACATAAGGAGGGGCATTTTGGTCAAAACTCATCATCTTCAAAAAGAACCCAGCATATGCAATTCATTTCTCTTCCCCGTATGAAAAAGTTATCAACGTTTTAAAAACAATGGGGAATTGGAGAAGAGAGAAACTATTGACTTGGATGGAGTAGAATACCCTAAAACTAACTAACTCACGTGCCTCTTTTTTTTTTTTTTGTTCAATTTCACCTGTTTAATATCAGTTATGGGTTATTTAATAGATGGTCAAGATTACTTCCTAGCCTTTCTAGCAAAATAAAGTTTCTAGTATATCATGACCCTAATTATGATGTGCCAGACATTTTGTTATTTTGGATTGGACTTTTTCCATTCGTTAATTGGGATAAAAACTAACAAAAAAATGTATATAAGAATTAAGATTAAGTTCAGATATGTTATAATCGGTTCGGTTATTACAATTTTGGTTTTCCAGGTGTGCTGGACCGAGAACCGACTCGAAATCGAAGAATGCCTATAAACATGAATCGTTAAGAACCAACATGTAACGGGTCGGGCTCGGTTTTGGTTTAGAATCGGTTGTTATTTCGGGTAATTTCGGGTCGGACCTAAATACGCTCACCCCTACATGTGTTAGACTCTTTTTGCGCTTCATCAACCCATACAACATTCTCATCAATGTCGTTTTCATCATATTCGTATATGGCGTTACCTTCGTTATCGATGATCATATTACGCAACAAGATACGAGCGTACATATAATATCTTAATTTTTTGGCTGTAAATGTTGGTGCCGGGTTTTCCACAATGTATTATTTTTGTTGTAGAACCCCAAATAGCCATTCAACATCTTTTCTCGCAGATTCTTGACATTTGGAAAATTTCTTTCTTTTATCATCTTATGGATGCGGTATAGTTTTAACGATCGTTGCGTGGGTTGGGTATATTCCGTCGGCTAGATAATACATGTGCTTTTATTCTACTCCCAAAACCGTAAACCTAGTATCAGGGTCGGTACCATTAATGATGTCTTTGAAAACACCCGACTAACCAAGAATGTTTAAGTCGTTATTCGAACCAGGAACACCAAAGAAATCATGACAAATGCATAGATCGTTTGAAGCCACGACTTCTAGAATTTACGAGGGATAACCATGCTCACCTCGGGTAAAATGACCCCACCATGCATTTGGACAACTATGCCAATGCCAGTGCATCCAGTCGATGCTACCAAGCATTCCAGGAAAAACATGTCTACTTTCGTGTGCATGATACAACTTTAGGATGTCATTCTTTATTGTCTTTCGCAAATACCTCTTGTTGTATAGCTTGACCACACCTTTGCAAAACTTGTACAAACTCTCTCGTGAAGTTCTATCAGACATCTTCAAATATTCGTCATACATATTACTACTTGTGCCGTATGCCAATTGACGAACTGCCGACGTACACTTTTGTAAAGTGGTAAGTCCCCTTATACCTCTAGCATCCCATCTTAATGTGAAGAACGATTTCAAAATTTGCCAAATCATTAGCTATACATAAGAAAAGATGCCGACTCATTCGAAACTGATGCCTAAACATTTCATCCATGTATACCGCGTTTTTGGCAAAGTGATCGGCCACCGACCTATCGTGGGCACCTGTATAATATAGATTACAGCAAAATATAAATCACACTAAAAAAAATTTAACAACACTACAAAATATAAACAATCTTGCAAAACATAAACAACAATTCAAAATAAAAATTACACAAAACTTTATTAACAACACAAGAAAAATATAAATTACACAACAAATAAAATTACCTTTTTGATCCATATTTAGGCTCTTATTTTATGTTCTAAGTTCGGACGAGGTTTCTTCTTCCTCTAAAATTATTTGTGTTGTTTCCATTATCGTGTCAAAAAAATCATTGATTTCGTCGAAAGAAGTTGGTAACTGATGTGTGTAAAATGCAACATATAAAACACATCAATTAAGGCATAAAACTAACCCTTTTTAAGTACTAATGTTGGAAAAAGAGTGTTTTTGTCTTCCTTTTGTATTTTCAGGATGAAATGAGCTCAAAATCACAAAAGAAGCAAAAAGACCACTAATTCTACCATAAATACAAGAAAAGGAACAAAAGTGGACTGCCCGAACCCTCAACGGCACCTCCCAAGACAAAGAGAAGAAAACAGAGTCTGAACACGCCCCGTGTCCAGCGAACACGGGGGCGTGCCCAGGAAGCAGCAGAAAAGACAAACCAGTAGAAGCTTCCATTGCTCACCACGGGGCCGTGCCCAGCGGGCACGGGGGCGTGTTGAAAGTACAGCAGGCGCATTAATTGTAATTCGCAATTACAATTAATGAAGAGAGAGAGTGTCAGACGGGCACGGGGCCGTGTCCAGCGTTCTGTCCAGCCTATAAATAGAGGAGCTTGGTTTCATTCTCTCTCATCCCTTGGCACACCACCTCTCTCACACCTCATCCACCACCCACCACCACCATAACACCATCATCCACCACCATCATCCATTGTCCATCGTAGAGTGTGTGAGTCGTCTCGGGATCCAAGATTGATCGTAAGAGTTCTTGACAATCAAGGCCATGTTTGCCTAAATCTCTTACATCACTTGGTGAAGACAAGTGTTTAGTATAATACTTTTTATTTTTAATCTTTTGCACTTTTTATTTGGTTTTGTATTAATGACTTTAATAACTAGTTACTTATGTTGAAGGTGATCTTTCCTTATCGTTTGTCCGTGGTGTCTTGGCATTATTTTACTGTCTATATAAAATAAAAGATTTTCACCATTCATATCTCCACGGTCTATATGGAGGTATGTTGGCTACCTGGTTGGGGGTTAAGGGAACGGTTTGGTAAGGGTCTTGCCCTTGTTCAGCGTTTAGAGGTCCTGCTTGGGACCTGGGTCAAATTTAGTAGGATCTCCTTCAATACCCATAGGTATTGGATGGCGGGGCTCCAAACTCTTTGACCCCCTCATAAGCTAACTACTATTAATACTATAACCCGGCTATTTAGGACTGTATCACTGCTGACTCAGACTACTTAGCCGTGGGTAACGTCACCGCCAAAAGCGGGGCCTACCATAATTTGCATTAATAACTTAATTCATTATCTTTCAATAATCCGACCCTTTAGGATTGTATCCTTGCTGACTCAAACTACTGGGTTGAGGGTAACGTCGCCTTCAAAAGAGGGGCCTACTACAATAACTAAGATAATCTCTTAAACAAGTGCAAAAGTGCGAAAATAATCAAAGGTTATACTAATACACGTGTCGGATCCAAGTGATTCATCTTGTCTATCTGTTTTTATTTTTATTTTAATTTTCAGCATTTAGTTAGTTTTTATTTTTCTTAGTTTAAAACATTTTTCTAACTTTTTGATTTGGTTAGACGTTGAGGATAAACCGGTATTAAAAGCTCTTGTGTCCTTGGACGACCTCGGTATCTTACCAACACTATACTACGTCCACGATGGGTGCACTTGCCCACATGTGTGTTTAGTGTTAGTGAATATCGTGTTTTATAAATTTAAAACTTGGCTAAAAGTGTAAAAAGGGCTTAATTATACATCTAAAATATATTACACCTAACGCACATCAAGTTTTTGGCGCCGTTGCCGGGGACACAAGGATTTTAAGAAAGTTAGGAATCAACGGCCTAATCATCTTTTTATTTTTCTTTAATTTTTAGGATTTTTTTTTAGATTTTCCAGCTTCTGTAGAGCTCAGCACGGGGCCGTGCCCGCTGAACACGCCCCGTGCCCAATCATTGGAACTGGCAATCCTGTTTTATATCAGACAGTAGGCTGAACACGGGGCCGTGTCCACTCAACACGCCCCCGTGCCCAAGATTCAGTTGCTGAAAACAGAACCGTTCGATCCCGGCGGTTGGTAATTTCTGATACAAACATGAGTGATAGTGATTCTTTTTTACTTTCGGCACTCTTATGGTTTGTGGTGTCGAATATGTGGAGGCGAACACGAGGAATTAAAATGTTTCTTCCTCACTTATAGGCCACACTATATAGACCCACCAATTCCTTGTAACCTTAAGAGGGGCGAAAGTAAAAATAAACACTATTTCTCCCTCGAATGCGCCCAGCCAGATATTCTAGGAGATATGCTCCTTGACGAGCTATTTCAACTAGAAGAACTACTTCTAAATTGGTCAAAAGAACTTAGGAAGGATTTCTTAGATCCATCCCAAGATGATGACAATGAGGAAATGTTGGAACCGCATTCTGACAACCTCGTTGCTCCCGAAAATACCTTTCTTCCTAAACAAGACATGGACGATAGTCGTCCCTGTGCCGATTGTGCCGTGAAGGACTCCCCATCGACCTCGTTCGGTGCATACATAGACCTGAGCGATTCGGCATACACCTTCTTTAACGAGAGCCCGGGAAAGGGTTGGACTTGTCCACCTAGAATGAAAATAGGAATTACCCTCACCGACAACCTCTTGCGTTCTCGCCTTAGTATAGGACAATTAAGGTATCTTAGGCACTTTGGGGTTGTTCCAACAAGTCAGGAGCCACCCGATACAAATTAGCTCCTTAATAAAGACAAAACTCCATAAAACAGCCCTCCGACACGGGGCCGTGTCCGGTCACCACACCCCCGTGTTCGCTCAGAAGATTTTCTGCTGATTCTGTCAGAATACGGACAAAATGTGTCAGGATTTTCTCTGCACACGGGGCCGTGTCCAGCGGACACGGGGCCGTGTTCAGTGTGCTGTCGTTTTCTTTAAATACAGCCTGAATCCTGCTCATTTTTTACCACTCCACCAAGCAGAGATCCCTGGAATCTTCACATATACCATCCTAGGTAAGTACCAAAAGAAGGTTCCTAAGGACCATCTTGTCTTTTCCACTTTTGTTCATTTCCTCTTCTTCCAAAGATTTTTTTCAAACCCTACCTCCATGGAAGCTTGGAAACCCATGATTCCAACCTTCTATACAAGGTTTGTAGGAATTTTAGCTATGGATTCTTGTCTAAAGTTAGTCCTATAACTTTGTTTTTAAATTATCTGAGCTCATAACACAACGTAAGTATATGGAAATAATTTAAAAACCTAGAACCATTAGACGAAAATTCCTGCAGACAGTTGAACACGGGGCCGTGCTCACTGAGCACGGGGCCGTGTTCGAGGTACTGTTTTGCAAAAAAATTCAGTTATCCTCGGCTTATTTCGCAGAAAATGGCCAGCCGAAACAACGGAGCGTCTTCAAGGAATAACCGAAATGGAAGGAGATCATCCGCCGCAGAGGATTCCCTAGTAAACTACGTTTACGCTTTAAGGGAAGCCGTAGACGAAATGACAAGTGTAGAAGAAGCTTTGGTGGACCGCGTTAATCATCTGACGATAAGCTTGGAGGGCTGCTTGCAAGAAGTGAACCTTTTGCACCAAAGGTTAAACCTTCTTGCTTCCCCGCCTTTGGTTCCGGTGATAACACACAGGGCGTGGAATGTAGTACCCGAGGTTATCATCCCAGCAGAATGGCACGCCTTGCACCAAGTACCGCAACCAAGGGTAGTGCAAGGAGTCCCGGTAAGCGCTCCTCCTCAAGATACCGAAGAGAATGAGGCTACCTTCTACCTCCCAAGGGAGATAGAAGAATGGCTTTGAGTGAAAACCGAGGAGCCATGGGCTAAAAAAATGTTTCTACATTGGGAAGCTATTCCCAAAATTTTCCTAAATAAGTAGAACCTTTATGATAACCTTATGTATCCCTTAGTTAATTAGCTATCTTTATGTAATTCCTCTATGGTTAGCAATGTTATGATGGTTTTTATGATTTATGGACTCATGGTGGTAATGGATGAAAAAGGGAACGAGAAAAAATGGAACCATGCAGAAGAACAGAACAAACCGACAAAAATCTCCATAACAGAAGGCTCAACACGGGCCGTGCCCAACCAACACGGCCCCGTGCTGAGCCCCCTGCAGGAAATCACCCAGTTCAGGTAACTGGACACGGGCCGTGTTCAGCGGACACGCCCCCGTGTCCAGGCTTCTGTTTCAATTCTATAATTTTTGTTACTGGCACTTGACCACGGGGCCGTGCCCGGTCAACACGGGGCCGTGTCCAGAGCGCCAGTAACACAAATCTTTGTTTTTAAACACACTTTTACATATTCTAATCAACCAAAAACTTTATTTTTGGACACATTGAGGACAATGTGTAATTTAAGTGTGGGGGGAATGCTAAAACCTTGAAATTTTGCAAAATCCTAAAACAAGCCTTACACAAAACTCTATTGGAACCGCTAAACACCCCAAATTTTTTTTTCAAAAACTTTTTCATTTTTCTATTTACTTGTCTTAGTTTAAGTTGGGAATAACAAGTTATAAAAGGGTTATATTTTTTTTACAAATTTACAACCGATAGCGTCGTGATAAAAAGAACTAACATAAGAAAATTATGAAACGGTATAACAAGTCTAGTTAAAAATTCGATTATATATGCTTGGTCACATTAAAAACCCATTCCCACAAAAGTGAGTTTTGAGCCTTTATTGAGCATAAAAATACACATATTTAGATTAAATGCTCATTTTTCGTTTCTTGTGTGAATAGCCGCTCGGTCTTTACAAATCTAGAACTTGCCACGACGATACATTCCCGGTCCTTACCAACTTAAACCCAAGTAAGTAAATGATGGAGGCATTAGGACTAACGATTTTTCTTTCAAAACCATTATTTTTCATTTTTTTACCTACCCAAAATCCCCCTAGAAAACCCCTTTGAGCCTAAACCTTTCATTTCATTACCCCCAAAACAATTTTTTTTACCCACCAAAAACCTTTTTCAATTTTTCACCTTTATTTTAGTAACAAACTCGGTTTTTCATAAACATACCCTTTACGTGACGAAAAAAAAAAATAAAAAAAAATAAAAATATGAATAATGAAGTCAAAAACAAACAAAAGCTACAAAAGCTTGTTTGGAGAAATACTTCAAAGATAAATGTCACTAAAAAAATAAGGTATTTTACGAAAACCGACACTTGTTACGATTTTCGCCCTTTTTACTAACCACTAACCAACCACCCACCTTTAAACCCAAGCCTTCACCCCAAAAGTCCTCTTGATATTTACAAAGGTAAAAAGTTAAAAAGGAGGAGGATTGATCGCTTGGCAAGCCTATGGAAAACGTAAGTCCGTGCCGCTCTCGAGCGACTCACTTAAATATACACTTTCGGCCGAGTGATTGAGTCTCCCGTGAGGTATGTGAACTTGTATATAAATGGAATTTTAATAAGGCATGTTATGCCCAAATAAGTAGTTTATCTTATGAAAAGTTCAAAATAAATCATGACGAATAGGATTGTAAATAAAATAAAAATAAAACCTATACAAACCTTGGATTCCCGACACTCTAGGACAAGCTAAAAAAAAAACTTCTCTTCTACCTATTCTATTTGGGAGTGTAAGCCACATTAAAAGAGTTTTGCTTGAGGACAAGCAAAAGTTCAAGTGTGGGGGTATTTGATGTGTGTAAAATGCAACATATAAAACACATCAATTAAGGCATAAAACTAACCCTTTTTAAGTACTAATGTTGGAAAAAGAGTGTTTTTGTCTTCCTTTTGTATTTTCAGGATGAAATGAGCTCAAAATCACAAAAGAAGCAAAAAGACCACTAATTCTACCATAAATACAAGAAAAGGAACAAAAGTGGACTGCCCGAACCCTCAACGGCACCTCCCAAGACAAAGAGAAGAAAACAGAGTCTGAACACGCCCCGTGTCCAGCGAACACGGGGGCGTGCCCAGGAAGCAGCAGAAAAGACAAACCAGTAGAAGCTTCCATTGCTCACCACGGGGCCGTGCCCAGCGGGCACGGGGGCGTGTTGAAAGTACAGCAGGCGCATTAATTGTAATTCGCAATTACAATTAATGAAGAGAGAGAGTGTCAGACGGGCACGGGGCCGTGTCCAGCGTTCTGTCCAGCCTATAAATAGAGGAGCTTGGTTTCATTCTCTCTCATCCCTTGGCACACCACCTCTCTCACACCTCATCCACCACCCACCACCACCATAACACCATCATCCACCACCATCATCCATTGTCCATCGTAGAGTGTGTGAGTCGTCTCGGGATCCAAGATTGATCGTAAGAGTTCTTGACAATCAAGGCCATGTTTGCCTAAATCTCTTACATCACTTGGTGAAGACAAGTGTTTAGTATAATACTTTTTATTTTTAATCTTTTGCACTTTTTATTTGGTTTTGTATTAATGACTTTAATAACTAGTTACTTATGTTGAAGGTGATCTTTCCTTATCGTTTGTCCGTGGTGTCTTGGCATTATTTTACTGTCTATATAAAATAAAAGATTTCACCATTCATATCTCCACGGTCTATATGGAGGTATGTTGGCTACCTGGTCGGGGGTTAAGGGAACGGTTTGGTAAGGGTCTTGCCCTTGTTCAGCGTTTAGAGGTCCTGCTGGGGACCTGGGTCAAATTTAGTAGGATCTCCTTCAATACCCATAGGTATTGGATGGCGGGGCTCCAAACTCTTTGACCCCCTCATAAGCTAACTACTATTAATACTATAACCCGGCTATTTAGGACTGTATCCCTGCTGACTCAGACTACTTAGCCGAGGGTAACGTCACCGCCAAAAGCGGGGCCTACCATAATTTGCATTAATAACTTAATTCATTATCTTTCAATAATCCGACCCTTTAGGATTGTATCCTTGCTGACTCAAACTACTGGGTTGAGGGTAACGTCGCCTTCAAAAGAGGGGCCTACTACAATAACTAAGATAATCTCTTAAACAAGTGCAAAAGTGCGAAAATAATCAAAGGTTATACTAATACACGTGTCGGATCCAAGTGATTCATCTTGTCTATCTGTTTTTATTTTTATTTTAATTTTCAGCATTTAGTTAGTTTTTATTTTTCTTAGTTTAAAACATTTTTCTAACTTTTTGATTTGGTTAGACGTTGAGGATAAACCGGTATTAAAAGCTCTTGTGTCCTTGGACGACCTCGGTATCTTACCAACACTATACTACGTCCACGATGGGTGCACTTGCCCACATGTGTGTTTAGTGTTAGTGAATATCGTGTTTTATAAATTTAAAAACTTGGCTAAAAGTGTAAAAAGGG